>NW_006763150.1:0-518847 GCF_000264905.1 Stereum hirsutum FP-91666 SS1
CCCTTTAGGGCACGTCCTCACTGTACACTACGAGTGAACACTACAGGAATCCTTCATGGATATCCAGTGGGTCCAGCAATGGGCACAATGGGTACAAACCGCTGAGTCAACATGCACAAGACTATTCTAGAACGTTCCAGACCTGGTCACATGTCCCTACATCACGACCACAAGGTCACATGCCATCACGTGCCTACCACATGACTGGTCACGTGCCTATCCCTCTATCCATCCCACATCTCCATCGTCGAAGTGGCACCTGGGGCCACAATGCCTGCAAGGCGCGTACACTCCTTAGAAACGCCGAGAAATAACGAGTTAGGTTTAGCCCGAAGGCCGTTTCAGCGAGGGGGAGTGTTGAACGGTGGCTATGCCCGCCGGTCCGGCATGTATTCACATGACGCAATACTGTAGTTTTTCGCGCACAAGTTCGTGTCCCGTGTCCCATGGGAGCCGCGAACGAACTTGTGCCGCGGGACAGTCCCACCCCATTGACGTGCACTGAACTTATAAATGGGACAAACCAAAATTTGACAAAAATTTAATGAAAATGTGAATATACTCTAGGCTCCTAAATTGACCTCAGGAAGGCCCCCACGGCACACTTTGGGCTAGATTTTACTACTGGGTGAGCTCTTCCACCCCAATGCAGAGGATGAATGGCTGTTGAGCAGTTATGAAAGGTCGTATTCCTGAAAAAGCGTCGATGTTCACGAACATTGTCCCTTGTCCCGGTCTGCTTGCGAACCGGGACGCGAACGGATTATGTCATCTCGGCAACGGCCGAGGGGCGGTGGCGTGAACTTGTGCGCGAAAAAGTACAGTACTCATTATTTCTTATTGTTCTTTCGCTCTCACGCGTCCAGCTGTATAGTATTACTTAAGGCTGTACGCTCTGCATGTATATAAACCCCTGGGCATTCGCCCTGTAATCTTAACTACTTTTCTCGCCTCTCCAACCACTGCGTGCTATCAAGCCACTCAACCCAAGCCTTTACTCCAGGTAAGTACTGAGAGCGGTACCACTACGTTAACCCTCCGCTGCTCAACAACCAGTGCTGAGTTGGACTCGGACCCTCATCCCGAAACGTGAGCATTTCTGAGTGCATATACGAGTGTGGATCACTGCTCAACGTGTCTGCCTTTATAAGTTGTTGTTTCTACCCCGCCGGTATGTTTCTTGCCTTGTTGTTGGCAGACGAGATGGTCTTGACTTAATCGCTATTGAACTATTGTAGACGTCGAGAAATAATGCCCTTACTCGTAAGCGAACAGCTCGGAATGTATGCACAATTGCCTTCTGACAACATTTTGCGTTTCTTCGATGCTCACCCGTGATGTTTGGCCATTTCCCCGTAGTCAAATCAGTTTACGTTACTGCAACTGGTAGAACATGCGACTGGTAGAACAAAGGTGAATTGTATGATCTAGTTGTTGAAGTTTGTAGAAATAGGGCAAGTGTGTAGCAATTCGCGACAATTCAGTCCATTGATTTGGGGCGCGAAAAGCGCGCACTCAGAATACTGTACTTTTTCGCGCACAAGTTCGCGCCACCGCCCCTCGGCCGTTGCCGAGATGACATAATCCGTTCGTGTCCCGGTTCGCAAGCAGATCGGGACAAGGACGATGTTCGTGAACATGGACACTTTTTCAGGGATACGACCTTTCATGACCGCTCAACAGCCACTTATGCTCTGCATTTGGGTGGGGGAGCTCACCCAGTAGCAAATCTGGCCCAAATTGTGTCTTGGGGGCCTTCCTGAGGTCAATTTAGGACCCTAAAATATATTCTCAAATATTTGTCAAGTTTTTGTCAAATTTTGGTATGTCCCATTTACAAGTTCAGTGCACGTCAATGGGGTGGGACTGTCCCGTGGAAAAAGTTCGTTCGCGGCACCCATGGGACACGGGACACGAACTTGTGCGCGAAAAAGTACAGTAATAGGATTGTTGCGAGATAGTGCATTCGATCCTCGACATGCCTACTATGATTCTTGACTTCTCTTCATCACAATACTGGAAAGAAGGAAGAAGCTCTAAAGCACGCTCCCCGGAAGACAGAACAAGTCAATCGTCTAAACCAAAAGAACAACTCGAACAAATTATCTCGAGATACATACACTCCTTCCTTCTGCCTTCTCCCCTCTCTGCCTTCTCCCCGTATAAGTAAGGATCGCTATGCATGCCAATAAGTAGCTGCCAAGCGTCAGTTACAAGATCGTCTAGGTCAAACCATGTCGAATTACAAAAGAGTGGGGTGACGCCTAAAGAGGCCTACGCCTTTTCTCGAAGACCCATGATGAACGGACTGTGGAAAGGGCGCAGGGGCGGCCCTCGTGCTAGCCTGGGCTGCACCCAGCATTTCAACCTCATTCGCGACACAATATCCCTTCAACAGCAACATGTCGATCTCGTCCAAACAGACCTCCATCCCCGACTCTCAGCGCGAAAGCACCATCCAGCTGCAACGGGCTCTATGAACCCGGTCCGGCTCAGCGAGTGAACGTTCGCGAGAAGCGATCCTAGGCGGTTTGAAGCGAGACGAAACGGCGCGGTGAAGACATGGGCAACGATTCCGATGTGGCGTATAAAAGACGATGGATGGGCACTCGACCCTCGTCGTCGAAAAATGACCAAGAAGTGATGCGAATGGCGTTTCGCATGGTTCTCATTCGTAGAAAGTCGATCCACCGCGAAGTAAACGTCGGCGCAGCATGTTTGGTCACCAGTGTGGCGATGAGCTTCAGAGTTCCAGTCGATACATTGCGAGCGCCAGCCAAATAGACAGTACATGAGATAGCAGAACAAGGACAGACCACCCAGCGCGAACCCAAACGATCCAGGTCCGAAGTAGACTAATAGTAAGGATACACCAGGCGAGGTTGATAAAAACATTTGGGCAATTGGACACAACACTATCGTAGCAATGATAGAAAGGGAGAAAGAGGAGCAGCAGAACAATTGATGACGATGCGATGACACAACAATATCATACCAGGGAGTCACGAACAATAGCGATAAGTGAGAAGCAAGACACGACAACGAGATATGCAAGCAGAGGACAGCGGAATACGACGAACTATCAGAGCAATGGAGAGGGAAGAGATGGCGACAAAAATAAATGAATACGCGACGAAGGAAAAGACCAGTTCCTACTACTGGACCCGAGCAGAAGGCCCAGCGAATGCCATCGGGAAAGGCTTGAGAGGCCGAAGATAATTCAACGTCAACGACCAGGCTCAAGAGCGACAACACCAGAAAGTTGACTTACATCCCACCCAAGATCCCCATACTCGTCGTTGAGGTCGGGAGAGCTAAATTATGATCGGTCATACTCCTCGTTCTCCTCCTCGCTCCCCTCTTCGCTCCCCTCTTCACCCCCCTCTTGCTCAGGACTCGAGGAGGGCTTCAAAAAAGATGACAAAGTCCGACATTAGTCGCATCCCAGAGAGATGACCACGAGAAATGGACTCACGATCCAGCCTAAAAGCCCCCACTCGTCCATTAAGTACGGAGAGCTACCACGATCGGCGTACAAGTCGGCGTCAGCCGCGGCGTCGTGCGCCTGCTCCTCCGCGGACAGTGGAAACATGACCCGCTGCCTCTCGATCTCCTCGGGGTCGTACGGTTTGTGGAGTCGTGAGCCCCTTATTGGCGGTAAGCCAACGTCGTCATCCGACTCATCGTCGGAGCTTTCGTATGGGACTAGCCTTCGAAGCTATAATCGAGTAGTTTGGTTAGCAATCAGCGAAAACCAGTCAGATTGCTGGTATCGATCTCACCGGTACGGGCGGGACATCATCCCCACTCGATGGCCCACTGAGGATGAGAGACCCAGGGCCGGACTCGATCTCCTCTTTCTTGACCTGCACGTACTCCGCTCTCCTGGGCAACGGCTTGATGGGCCTTCCATCCTCTGTGTCGGAGTCTTCGGACTTGACGGGCATCTCCCACTCCACACGTACCCTGCGGACGACCCGCGACTCGCCGGGCCGAAGGGGGGTGAACATGTAGGGATGTAAAATCCCCTGCGGTTGGACGTGCACCAAGAACGGTGCGTATACTGGCTCCTGCTGTCCATTGTCGTAGGTGGGGATTACGGCGTCGATGGGCTCCTCTTTCACGTGCTCATACGCAGGGAGGGGAGCATCTACAGGTTCCTGCTTAACGCAGTCTGCGGGAATGGAGGAGTCGACAGGTTCCTCCTTGACCTGGACGTGGGGGATGTAGGTCGTCTCGTCGAAAAGACGCTGCCTCTTATGGGCCGGCGCTGTCTCCTCATCGCTACTGGCTTCGTCCTCGGTGTCGTATCTTCGCTTGATTGAAGGCAAAGACGTCTCCTTCAGAAGGGGTCGTGGATTAGGCCAGGGTGTCGCCGGGCGTGGTGGGACCCACGGCTGAGCGGAATGCTGTATACATAGGGGATGCATAGATGGACTAAGTATCTGCTGGAAACGGTGAAAGAAAAGCTCGCAGCAACTTACATCAGAGGGCACGGGAATATCGTTGAGTGCCTTGCGGCTGACTTTCGAAGACTGTTGCACGGTGTCATGAGGCTTGACACGCTGAAAAACGGAGAGAAGACGAGCTTACAGAACATGTAAAAGACATCGAAAAAGGTTTGAGGGATATTTGAAGGTTGGGTTATGATTCGTTGCTGTGCAATGGCAGACAACACAACGCCCGTCAAATCAAGTGACTCGATACACGATCCCGGACACGCAACACCGACTCACCAGAGATGTGGATTGAGCTTGGCTAGCTGTTGGAAGGACTGGTGGGCAGGTCTTAGAGTTTTCTTGCTCAGTTGGGGGCGAAGCTACATACAGATGTCAACACGATCAACAATCGCTCGCCAAAGCCGAGCCACCCGATAAACGACCACGGACGACCGACGCCCACTCACCAGAAACGTATATAGTACTCTTGCTGGACGATTGAACTCTACTGCTAATCGAGTCTATGTGGTCTCTTGTTCTGCCAAGAGTGGATTTCTGAAAGGCAGATAGGTGTCAACGACGACCGCCAAACTGAGCCACTCGATGCCCGACACCAGACCAGCGACACCGACTCACCAAAAACGACGATCGCAGGCTATCGAGACGATGAGAAGACGACTGATGGTGTGTTGTCAAAGTGCTGGGAGCTCTCTTGCTTGATCAAGGGCGATTCTGTGTAAAAAGGCATGGGTCAACGATGGCGAACTAGATCCCCCAACCGGACGCGCTCACGACCAAGATGAGAGGAAAAAGGACGAAATACTCACGTGCGCGTTCAGATTTGTATGGATAAAAAGTCGGATGGTGGTATGCGAAACAATAAGCGATTTGCGGGCGCAGTTGATTGTGTGTCAACGGGGTGGGGCGAGAGGTGAAGTGGAAGGCGGCGAGAGAGCTGGCACTGCCCGGGATATATTCCGGCGTCGCCCCGGCCCGTGCCGCACGCATCGATCCGGCTGGGCTCCGGCAACTCTGCTCGTCAACGCTGTTGACCATGGGCTCTACGATTGCACCAATGCAACTCCCAAGTCGCGAGGACGACGATATGCGATTTATACACTGCCGGTAAGTCATTCTTCTTTTATATTCAGTAAAAGTGGTTGTGTCAAGATTTGCGCGATCGGCATCCAGATTAGGCATACCGTAGACCTGACTGATTGCTGATGCCGTCCCACATCGCTCTCAGCCAAATCTTCGAGCATTTTTGTCCAGCAGCTGGATCGTCGTTCGCAGCCCTCTCGCTGATTGAGTCACATATGATAATGGCGACGTACCATGGTCTGAGTTGATAAAGTTGGACTCACCTTGGGCTGGGAGCAATCGAGATATGATCCCCCTTCCGATTCCTGGACATGCTCGAGTAGGGACCTGTTCGTTCCCAAGTCGGATCGCGGGGATCGCTCATTTCGATGCTCCACGCCATGATCAGTCTGAAGTCTCTGTGACGAGAAACAGTGAAGATCGAGTTTCACTCGAGTTCTGGCTTCTTCGCACAGAACATGCTCTGCGACATTTTTACGGACAAGCAGACTTAGCAGGGAGCCCCGTCTTCGCAGAAAGGGTGTTTCTGGAAGTTTAATCCGACCAGGCGTAACGATCAGATTACGCATAGACTTACCTACATGCCGTGGGGAGTCTTCGGTCATGCTATAGCATCTGAATCGCCCTAATGTCCTGAGCGAAGGAAATCTCACTAAAACACCATTGCTTGTGATCTACACCTACTTATCTCTATCGAGGGTCAGAGATTTGGTGTTCGCAGAGCACTCACGGTGTCTCTGCGAATCCAAAGACGTACCTTGTGAGGAGATGTCGTGGCTGCACCGCTTTCGCATGGTTTACCCCACAGTGCCTAAGTGACATACTTGATACACACAACAAGGTCAGCTCCAAAGTCGTCCTCACCAATGAGAGCATGAGCCTCATCGACTGCAAGACGGGCAACAAGGTTCAGAATCTTTGTGTGTTGCCTCCGAGAAAGTGGTTCGATCAGCTGCACCGACCGATCCTCACATGGAAAGAGTACGCTCGTGATATAGTCAAATTTTCGTGACTTACGGAACCATGCGACGTTGCAATTGATTGCCCTTCATAGGGCAGCGCTCGGTGAGAATTTGTCCACCCCCAAGCGGGAATGCCCACTGATTGCTGCCCGCTCGAGCCACAAGTCATCCATGAGGTGCCAAAGACCACCGTCTGAAAGCAGGTGGGGATGTAGTTCGTGAAGCAACATCGGAATTGCGTGTCGCTTAGAAGGTTTTCCACCTTGGAAGGCTTTCCACGGGGCTATATGAGCACTTTCGACAAGCACATGAAGATGTACCCCAGATTCTTCCTCGCATCAAGACAGTTCGACCTGGTCAACCGCTAGACTAGCCATGACGTTCGCGCAGGCCCGGATTGTAAAAAATCTGCATATGACTTATGGAGTGGTTCTGTGACCACGCACTTTGGGCGCCCAAAGTGCGACGTTGGCTTCGTGACCTCGCGACTGGACTTGTCGCGCTCCTAGGCCATGATACTGACACGGTTCATGAATGGACTCCATCGAGGGGCTGGACAACGCATGGTTGATTGGAGGGGGAAATGGTATGGAGGCGGAGGCTGCCAAGAAGCTATGAAAGACCGCACCTGTGACTAACCACAATGCATCGGTTGTCCCGCGCCACCGAACACTGCGTGCTATCTTTCTTTCAGCGACAATAAACGCCGAGAACATTCCGGGTATATCAGCCTTACTGGACATTAGGGCGAGGTATGTTCGACGCACATTCATCCACCACGACCGATGCTGCTAACGTTTCCCGATGGTGTGGATAAGTGTGATCCAACGGTCCGTTCCTTCCAGAATTCCTTCGAAACGGTTCAGGGGGCGTAATGGAGTATGTGGTGTTGTTGGATGTTCGAGAGATGGTGACGTTCGCGCGAAGAATTCATTGTACGGCGATCAGTGTGGCGTACATGACGGGAGGAATCGGAGGGCTTGAACGATGTTTTTGGAGTCCTAAAAGAAGACATTTCTTTGGCGCATTTTGTAACGGCTCCATGTATGCTAATTGACGTTAGAAATAGTTGGATTCAACCAGAAGTTCGACATGGGCTTACAGTAACATGAACTGGACGAGGTACGTTCGTCGCCGAGACGTGGTCTACAAAAGGCAGAAAAAACAGGATCATTTCGCCTAGGCGATATATCGAGGAAAACACTTCAGGACTGTGCGTCGAGAAAGCAGGTTCATAGGATACGGTTCTCGAGGACAATGGAGGGAACCACAACCTTTCTCGCTAGCCAGCCGAAAATGAGGGTGACGTGTGAACGCAGTGTTGAGGCGCCAGTAGGTTGGCTCGGCGATCACCGCAATGCACGAAACAAAGACCCAGAGTGGCGTGTCGGATACACAAAGACCGCGCCATACACGTCGATGTCGAAAAAGTGAAGCATTATTCCTGTAACTGATAGCGGAAGTGAATACAACGCTCCACTAAGCTCTCTGCCAGTGGGCCGAGCATAGAGGTAGATTATTTTCAATTCGGGATCGTGGCAGATTCATGTGCGATTACAGTACAAACACACGTCAGAAAGCAAGAGGTGCGACGTTATATGTCCAAAGGCCAAATTGGGTAGTGTTTTGTTTTCAAGAAGATGCTACACTGACGAGCTTCAACTTACCACCGAAGATTACCGTAGGCCTCCCGCCGATGTTCTGATTTGCAGCAGTGTGGCGCAAGTAGTATCACACCCATGAACTCCAAAATGTATGCGCTTCGGTAACCAAAAAAGCACAGCGACACAGAAGATGATGATAAAAACAAATGCTGATCAAAACAACATGACTAAAAACGAGCCCACTCCCGAAATAATCCAACCGTACGGGGGTTCGTTAGCAAATACAGCGACACGACGGAACAGACATAACACCACAGTACCTGCCCAGACCCAGTCAAGATGAGAGGGAAGAAGGTGAAAACACGGACGAGAATAGCACCAAAGCAGAGCGATGTGAGAAGTACATATGGACAACGATATGGAAGCTGGATGTGATAAATCCAGCATAAATATAGTATGCAAGGAGGAGTCGGAGTAACACCGAAGCAATGAGGAAAACAGAACAGAGCAGTAGTACAGAGCGATAAAAAATGAACAGACATATAACACGACAATCAAGGATGATGATGGTGATGATGGTGATGATGATAGAGATGGTGCCACCTGGTCTGAGGCATTCATCGGCGGCGAGTGTTCCAACCACGTCCACGCAAGATAGGTGGGGGCGGTTCCGTTCTGTGCCTGTAGGAACCTGTTAACGACAAATTCTCAGGTTTGACTGTTGAGCGAAAGCTTACCTCCTCCCCGTCGTCCTCAGGATACGCCTGAAGGACGACTCACCCTCCTTCTCGTTCTCCTTATCGGAATCCCCACCTTGACCCGGCAGATTATGCAGACCTGGCTATAGCAGACAAATCAAAACATGAGTTCCATCCTTGAAACATAGACATCAACAGATTGACTCACGTTCCAACCGAGGGTTCCCAAGCCGTCATCATCCGATGGAGGCTCGTCAGGAGTGAATTCCTGGGCCACAGGACCTTCCTCGACAGCGCCATCCCCATCCTCTGAGCCCTGCCCAAGAGGAACAACCTCCTCTTGCTCATCAGCCTCGTTCGAAGCTTCCCTAGTCTCTGAACTCGGCTCACCAACCACCTCACCACCCTCCTGATTGGAGACGTGGTCAGGTTCAGGCTGATCGCCTTCCGCATCCTCACCGTGGACCGCGCCACTGCCCAGCCCATCTTCTCCCCGAACACTCTCCTCCCCTGGACCTTGCTCTCCAGCGCCTGCATCCTCCAGAGCTTCCGGCTGTTCGCCCTCCTCCTCCTCCTCACCTTGGGCCGTGTTATCATCCAGGCCACCTTCAACCGAAGCACTATCCTCCTCCGCCGATCCTTCATCACTACGCCAATACTCCTCGTCTTCCCGGTCGTATAGCTCCTGCTCCTCCTTGCTCATAGGGTACACCCTCTCCAGCCGTTCCCACTCATCCTCCGGCTCATCTGTACCGAAATCTCGGACAGGTGACTTGGGGCTTGGTGACTGTGAACGGTAGGATCCGTGAGCCAGCATGAAAGACAAATCATATAAATTATATGGATCGCACCTGTGGGTCTGCAGGGGCCTCCGTCTGGGCGAGGACCCCGTTCTCGGAGGGGTTCGACGAGATCTCCTCCACGACATGAGCATCGGCAAGGCTTTCTTCATCCGCGTCTGAGTGGCCACTAGCCAAGGTTGGCAGGATGTCCTCTGATGACGGTACAGACATACGATGCTGCCTCTTTGGTGATGGAGGCTTCTCGTAATCGCTGTCACTGTCCTCATCTCCTTCGTAGCCGCCTACATTGGTTACGATGGCGGCTCCACGCCTTGTACGCTTACGTGGGGATCTTCGCCGTTCGGGAAGACGCGATGACGAGGGCGTGGAGGGGCGTGGTGGAGAGGAGGGCAGGGCGATGTTCTGGGAGAAAATTTACGAATCGCCTCAGGATCTAGTTTACGCTGCGTAAGAGTGCTTCGCGGGACTTACTTCGCCTCGTGGGGTACCTGTCGTACTGCCAGACACAATACGAGAACGGGTGGGAGACTATCGGACAGTGTACGGTACGGAGTCAGACGCCATGGCACACTAAACAGTTGAAGGAGCCTGAACTCACCAATGGATTGGTTGCCATTTGTATTGTTTATTGTTGCCTGTGACTGACAAGACGGGGATCAACAATCGATATCCAACTGAGCCACTCGATACACAACCCCGGACGAGCGACACCAACTCACAATAAACGATGATCGTGTGTTTGCTAGACGATGACAAGCTAATAAGGAAGCTTTCGTTCGAATCTTGGGGTCTTTGCTGCTTGATCTAGAGCGATTCTGCGCAAAAGAGCAAGGGGGTCAATGTCGCCAGGCCAGATCGCCCTCGCATACAAGCCAGGCGATAAAGAATGGGCAAAAGCACTCACGTGGACCTCGAGATCTATACGATATGAAATGCTCGGAGTGGCCTGTTACTGAGACAATACTGTTTGCGTGTGTGTAGCTGGCTGTGGCTGAAGGAGCCTGTGTGTCAGAGATGCGGGGTGAAAAGACGGTGAGGGGGTGCAGCGGTGGCTGCCCGGGGAATATTCCGGCTTCGGCTTCGGCGTCGGCGCCCACCCGTGCCACACGCGGCGTGTCTCTGGGCTCTTGCTCTCTCCCTCTGCTGCAACTCATCCGTCAACAACCTTTTGGAACAAAAGCTCGACAACTTCTGATAGTTCTGGACGTACCGACTTACGATCCATGATACCTGGTAAGTGGATTGCTCTTGCACTGTAGCAAGCGCACCTGCGACAGGATCTTCGGGATCGGTGTCCGAATTGGGCAGTCTGCAATTCGCGATGGCCGACGCGTACTCTCATCCACCCGTTTTGTGCTGTTTTGTCCCAAAAGTGAGTGTTCGTTAGCCGCGATCTCCTTGATTGAGCCCCCAGCGGCTACGGCCACGTACTGTTGTTCTGGCCGACCAGTGTGAAGCATTCTTTGGGCTCACCATTGGTTCGCTTAGATGCGATTTCACTACGATTTGGGCGATAGGAAAGTCTCCTGAGCTCAATCGCAGGATCGCTGGGCTTGGTCGTCAGCATCATCAGTCAGTTAGTCTGTGGTCGTCGATACTGGCGGACACAGAAGCTCGAGCTTTGCTTGACCTCTGGCTTTCCCTCCAGATTGTATTCTACTGCATCGTTATGACACCTCGCCTGAGACCCTTCTGCGCAAGATGAGACTTGGCTCTGAATGGGTATACCACGATCATGCCATACTGATTGATAGTTGCATGGCTAGAGCCTCGTTTCCCACCGGATTCCTTTGGTCAACGCCATTGTTTGTGCTTCAAAAAATGAATCACGATCTAGACATGCAGACGTTACGAGGCATCCGCTTCGCGAACTGGAAGTTTACCACCCAGCATCGTCTACTTGCGCCACAGTCCATCCTGTGGTACGCGTAAGGGCTGAACGCAAAGAGACCGCCGTTTCCAAACATCTTTTCCTCATACCGCCGACAGATGCATGTCCTGTTCGAAAGGTCTGCGATGAGCACGCATTTTCACGGGGAACGAATGGATGCTTCATGCGTCTTATCGCCGGAGCGACTGGTGACCACGAATTTGAACATAACCCAGACCCCGAATACTCTATACTTGTCTGGGGTTCTATGACCATGAGCTTGGATTGCTCAAAGTGGAGCAGTCCAGCATCGTGGTCATATATTGCCTCACGACTAGATTTATGAGGAGCCAGATCGTGCAAGATCGATGCAGCAGGGCGTGTGCTGGCATAGGTTCATCGTTGACGAGATGTGGACAGATGTGGGCGCGTCTGACCAGAGATTTTGGGACTGGGACGGTCGGTTCGAGATGATGAAGGTGTTTGGCCTATCGGGAGGGGCGAGGACAGGCTAACCGAGCAGCACGAAGTCAGAACGCACCTTTCGCTGACCACGCATTGAGCGAAGCCTTATCCATGGAATGATGTCCTTCCTTCAACAATGAGCATGGCCGGAGACATGTCATTTTGATCAACATCAATGGCTAGAACTGACGTATACAGGACGCACCATTGTTGACCACGGCTGGTCGTCGCGATGGCTCCGATGAGCATGGTCCGATTCGCCGTCCCGACCAAGGACTCCGGAAAATATCGTGATACTAAAATGTTCGGCATTGGATATCTTGAGGGGGAGGTATGGCCTTCGTCGTATGTCAAATCGTATGGCGTGCAAGGTTGAACCAATATGGTATTTCTGGGGCGTTGATCGTCGCAATAGGAGCTCCTGGGATGTTCAAAGTCAGGGACAACTTTATGGATATCCTCTCTCATAACAATGAACTGAAGGAACCGCAACTATGGGAAATAATACCATGCGAAGTCCGGTATTGCATGTTCGTTGTCGTTGCGTGGCGCTGAGAATGATGGTAAAATGAGGGGTAAATGGGATTTCGTACCCGGGAAGTGTGCTGGGTCAGAGTTCTCATACCACCGACAATAAAATGGACTTGTATAATCACGCCCAGCAGTAGCAGGGGACGTGACCAGCCTCTCTTCGTGGACAAACCAGCAGAAAACAGGTATGACGGGAGAGACAAAGAGATGATGCGCCCGCAGATTGGCTCGGCCTCGAGGCCTGAGCCTTTCGGAAACCTCCGGCCCAGTGCGTGGCGTGTCGGGTTGTCGTTGTGTCTCCGAGTCTGTGTCCCCGCTGTCGAGTACAAGAGCCAAATACCGATAGTGACACAGACAATTTGATTTCTGGACTGTTTCGCAAGATATTTTCTCATAAGATCACGTACAACTCCCTTGGATAGCTGTTACTGGAGTAAAGTTTGTTATTTTACACAGAGGGTCGGGTATCGCGAACTCGAGGTCGATATGGGGGAGCCCCAAATATCCAGGTATGGCATGGCCGGGTTGCTCGCAAGGTTAAGAGCTTCTTATGGATGCACACATCCCATTCCATACATCAATACTCGTCTATAAGTACAGATGACACCTGTCATTCTTTCGACTCAAGCGATTCCAGGCCCTGCTTTCATGCCGTGCCACCTCCAGGTCTCGGCAATTCCAAATGTTCAGGCCCAAAGCTATCTGGTAACAGTGCCTCCACAGTCGTCTCTTTCAATTCCGCAGCAGCGTTGAAGCCATAATCCGATGGGACGAGTAAGACGGGCATACGGAGTGCACAGAATTCGCGGATGACTTGACGACAGATTCCACAGGGAGAAATAGCTTGAGCTACGTCGCTGTTGGGTCGGTGATGTGAGTGAGATGAGCCTCGATGGAAGTAAAAGAGAGGAGGACAAGGGGGGATGGGTTTTGGATACCTTGTGACGGCAAGGGCGATGAATGAACGAGTGCCTTCGCTCTGTGAACGATACCATCAGGCTTTAGTACAAGACGATCTTGTGCTCAAGATAGCGATGATCAAATTCAACGTACAACAGCTTTGACAAGCGCCGTACGTTCTGCGCATATCGTTCCTCCTACATATGTTTGTATGTCAGAAACACAGTACTCGCAGGTATTCAGACAAAGAACTGTACCGTAAGACGCATTCTCGATATTGGCGCCTTTGACAATGCTTCCATCGACGGCCAACAGAGCAGCACCGACACGGAACTTGGAGTATGGGCTGTAGGAACCTTCTTTCGCTGTTGAACATGTAAAGCAAAAAAAAATGCAGCAGGAGGTCAGTGCTCGGCACACAGCACGGGTTTATTGGGAAACTCGAAGAAAAGACGCATATCAAGCCGAGAAACACAATCATCCATGTATAAGAGTTTAAGGCGATTCCATTAAGGAAGCCTGCACGGTTGCCACCGGTGCTGGGATGCATAAGAAATCGGTACATCAAACTGACAAACCTTCGATGGCAGCCTGTATCAAGCGCTCTCGATCTTGGATCGGGAGAGAGATGGCAGAGGCTTGGGCGGACATGACAGGGCTAGAATATCGTCGTTACATCAGCTTTATTATATGAGCTTTTTACGCCAATGAATGAGGGGCTACTATACCGTTCTTGAAGTAAGTAGTCGGTGGTGAAGGAGATCTGAACTTGACCCGGAGGCGGAACGTGGGGCGATCGGATGTCGGAGATAAGATAAGATTTGGCTACTTGTGGCGAACTCATCACAGTTCCGCCGAGGTGGCGTGGTTCTCGGTCTCGGGTTATGGAACGCATAGATGTGTGTACGCTGTGTATATTGTATCGTCAGGCCTCAATGTGTGAACAATGAACAGAAGGAAATATGTCATTAATTCAACGAATACTTTAAAAGTAGACTGTCAGTGAGTAAGTAGTAAGAGTACCCTCAGTTCAAGCGACGAAGCCTCACTCGTTGCTTCTGTCCGAGTCGACAAGCCCAATAAACCTCATCCGTCGACCACCCCCTCCATCCGATGCCCGTTAGCAAACATCGCACCCAGGCCACTCTCAGCAGCCTGCCACCCATTCTCCTGCGTCATGCCCAAGGCCCTCTCACCAAGCACGCCCCATTGTACCCACCAATCCTCCGCCGCATCCCGCGCATCGTACCCCCACACCTCGAAGATCTCCTGAAACTGCGCCCTCAGCGTCAACTCGTTCTCATCATCCCCTCCATCTGCTCCCTGACTTTCCCCCTGTCTCATTCGATTTCTCGCTTCCTGCTGCTTGATAGCGGCCCTCTTCGCACACTCCCATGTTTTATTCCGCGCATCTCGTTTTGGGCCGGGAGGTAATCGCAGTGCGTCAAGATTGGAAAGTTCCAGTGTGTGGAGGGATAAGGCGCGCGGCTGGCGGAGTTCTTGGTATGCGTAGAGGAGGGATGTAATTTGGGACGGGTGGCGGAGGTGTGAGAAGAGGGTCCCGAGGACATGGGCATCCTCGAGGGGGAGTGTGGGGACAGGGAGACCATTGGGCTGGTGACGAATGGCGTGACGAAGATTATCAGATTAAATTGGCTATAAAAAGGGTGGAGCTACGAACGGTGAGAGGATGAGCGGCTTCGCCTATGAGCATGAGCCGTTCGGAGTCGTCTACCCATGATTCTGCGTGGGTTTTTGTTGAAGATTTGATGCGTACGAGGTTAGGTATCCGATCAAGAATCGCCCGTATTCTGTCAGATTAGGGTATGAGAGTCTTTTAGAAGGACAAATCGGACTAGAACTAACCGTGGCTCAAACGCGGAGCGATCCAGGATACTTGGAGGGATCGCTGTGCTCCATCCCTGTGGTGCCTCATCATCTAGCTCTTCGTCCTGCCATAGAGCGAAATTCCACGCGGTGTCGTTTTGCTATGGTAATGCGTAACGTGTTATCGTTCCCTGTAGAACCGCATTGAAGACTTAGAGCTTACCACTGGATAACCTATGAAGATCATAACAAACACTCTGGTCAGGCACCCTCTTCAGTCAAGACAAGGTCAAAATAGGCGTACTCATAGCTTGACGCCCATCTCCCATCCAGATCACAGACCGAATCTCGATCAACTCCTTCAAGTACTCATCCACCCTCATCCTCTCAACCGGAATGGTCCCCGTATAAAACACGGTGCTGGTCCGTGACGAAGGTGCCGGCATGGTGGCTACGTCCTCATCCACGATCTCCCGCATAATGCTGCCCGCCCCATCCGCCCCTATGATGATGTCGGCCTGGTACACCTCCCCAGTAGCCAGTGTCACGGAAGGACGAGAAGGATCATAGCCTGTGGTCGAAGACGACGATGATGACGTGTATTTGCCTTTGTAGTTGAGCGGAGGAGAGATGGAGATGATGTTTGCGTTGGATGTGATTTCGACGCCTGAGGAAAGGGCAAGAGCATACAACATCTCATGCAAATCTTGATGCTACGAAAATAGAACGAACAGGCGTCTAAGCGGCTATTTGGAGATGTGCAAATAGAGGTGAAAGAGAGATACGAACGCGGATTAATAGAAGGGGAGCTCCCACTTCGTGGAGTACCTCCTCTTGCCAGCTCAACAGTCCGATATTTTCGCCGGTCTCCACTAAAAGCCGGATTCAGACATTTGTCTCAGACGAGTAGAACATGGTGGGATCTAAAGATTCATAGACGCTCACTATCGATGAAGTCGGTCGCCTGCAATGACGACGTCCGTCTTTCCAGCTCTTCCGAAAGTCCCCACTGCTGCAGAACCCGAACACCATTAGGCGTGAAGCGGAACCCGCCTCCCACCGAGCTTGTACCCGTCGATGATTTTTCGAATACGCGTACGCGATGTCCTGAGGAGGCGAGGGCGTGTCCGGAAGCAAGTCCTGCAATACCTACCAGATCGCCAACACAGAATTTAGTTCGTGATTTACTTCAATAAAATCGGTGGTCTTACCTCCTCCGACGATGATAAAGTCCAACTTGAGAACTGCTTGTCTGTGATGCTCCATGTCGTATGTTCGGTGACTGGGTAGCCAAACGATCGACGATGATCTCGAGCTAGAACCGTCTCTTAATGTTGAGCGGGGAGTGGGATCAGCAGAAGGGTCAACCCAAAAGTCAACCCGTAGTCGACGTGAGAGCATCCAGTATATATAACCTGCTCACGTCCACGGCAGTCAGCGCGATCTATGCCGAGCACAAGTGCATAATCATAAGGTTGGGAAGAATAGAACACCCGAGCCCTCTGTAGGTGAGTAATTGAAGCTGGAGGTGAGAAGATGTACCACGAATCCGAACGATGACGAGTCGGACGGGCCCGGTGGTTACAGTCTGGATCTTCTTTGGGGTATTCGAAGCTCTTCGTGACCGGGATACGGTGGTGATCGTTCGCAGGGGAGAAACACCGATGCTCTGCGGGAGTACTTATTAGCAGTGCAGTTTGTTTGCCTATGCGCAACAATGTACAATGTCAGAAGATGTGGCCAGAAAGACGAGTAGAACTTCATCGTTAGACTTACTGCACTTATTACGTTCGAGGCCAAAGCTCATACGAGGTCGAGAGGCGGGAGAATAAAGTCTAAATCGGGGTCAGACGTATCACGGTCCATTCAAATGTCTGCGCCCTGCCGTTACAATCATCATTGTGCGATCATATCGCGAGACGACGCCGATGTCGTGAAGAAAGCGTGAGTGTCATCAGAAGCCCAATGTTTTTGCAGGCCCATAGGCGACTTATGTCACGGCTGAGGCGGTGGGACTTCCGACCATGGCCTTCGAACATAACGTGAGCCGTGAAGAAGACCTCAACGAGCATGCCGTGTCGTTGTGGACGGCGGGTTATGAATAGGTCGGCTGAGCACCTGTGAGCAGAGACTTAGTCCAGCTTGTGGTGCGACAATGATCAGGAGTAGCAGGGAGAAAGGATGGTCTCGGGCCTCAGGACCTTGGTGTCCAGACTATGGTGTGAGCAGAAAGAACTTCTCTGATGGGGTTCCTGACCACCTAAATCGCATGGACTGCCGGCAGCTGAGAGCCATCATCCTTGTGGCGTTGCGGGCGACGGGGCTCAATGGGGATAACAACCTGACGCCAGTTCAAGGGAGCAACCCAAGACCGGGAGGTTCAGAGGCCCACAGCAGGGAGACCATTATATGGTTCCGGAACGACATATCCTCCCTACTTGCTAGCCGGGTGTCACGGAGAAATGGAAGCGAGCCCGTCGTCCCTGCCTACTCAAGTCGCTCCGCAGCAGCTGTTCATCACGAACACCTGTATTTGAGCCATGGACCAAATGAAAGGATGGCATGAAGATGTTCCAGAGTCCCGGGACAGGTTTTTGCAGGGCTAGCCTAAGATGTTTGCTGAATATCAGTTATGATAGTAGACCATATCTGCAACGGGAAATTTGGACGATTTTCTAACATTTAGGAGTTGGGTTTATACGTTCGTCCTTCTGGAAGTGAGCCAAGCTTGATTTTTTGTCTGGACTCACTTGAAAATGTTATCCGCGGCGTGAGTTTTGAGTGGAGCCCCACTGATACGCGAGCCGCTGATCAGCCAACTCCTCTTGATCCAGAAAGATGATGATGAAAGCCCAGGGGAACAACAATGGGTTCGCCAGAGCTAGACCTAGCATGTACAGTACAGAGACAGTCGGCGGGTGCTCTACCGCGCACGCATGTTGCGCCACGAGGTGTGGCCAATTCCCAGGGAGGTCCTAGATTTATCTGGGAATTTTTGCAGGACAAATGGCACGACAAAAATATTGAATGAAGCAGTACGCGTTATTAACGAAGTACTTTGAGGCTACAGAAGTCGATGGAGTTCGAGTTCGAGTTCGAGTTCGAAAACTTGAAAAGCGGGAACGCGGGAACCTGGGGAGACCCCGGCCGCAAGATGCCGACGCGCGAACAAAAGCGCGGTGACCAAGCGGTGACGTGGGTCCTTCCCATTGTGCTCTCCGCTTTGTACTGTTCGGACAAACCGAACGGTGTGCAAACAAACTTTTGTTTCACGTTTCTTTTGCTGAGCCCAGTGACTTCTCTGACCTTTTGTGAGTATGATATACTTAAGGGCTGAGCTCCGTGACATGGCCACACTCAGTCTGCCAGCTAGTCTTGCATGTCGAGCGTACATCGCTGCCTCGTCCAGCTTTCGTTTGCTGTCCCTGCCTCGCTATCGTTTTGCTTCCAAGTTTCATCCATCTCTTTATCGCTTGCCAAATCTATATTCTCATTCTTGATTTTCTGCTGCTATCGTGTTTTCGTCTTTGATCTCGTAACCGACTCCGGAAGTTCGACGTCTCCAAAACGTGTGTTTCAATACCTTTTACTTCCAATCACATCACTGACGTTTGTTCCCGATAGTCCACGAAAATATTTCTATCCTCCTCGAAATGATGTCATCCAAATCTGAGGTCTTGTTACCTCCGACATACGAGTTTCTTTCTCGTCCTCCGCCGAGCCTAAAGCAAAGACAACTTCGACAGCGAGGTTCCGTCATCCTCACCCCTCGAGCACCTTTCCCTGCCGAAAATGCTCCGACTAAACCAACTGCCCCTTCACTTTATCTAACACGGCGCACCCCAAACTCCAACATCTCTTCATGGGCATCCAAAGTCCAGCCCGGTTCACCAGTGCCACCCTCGCCACCCTCCGCTCCGTGCCACCCACCAAACAGCTCCCGTCCACTTCCCCGCTGTGCTTCCCTTTCCCACCTCAACCATCGTCCCTCCATCTACGGAATGATGTCTCGCGTACCATCTGGCTCTTTTCTCAACCTTATGGACACACCCAGCGTCTTCACACCTTTACTTCGCGAATGCACACACGACCTCACCGCGCTCGGCTACCATTATACCGTCGTCAAACTACCTACACCCACCACGCCTTCCCCCAACCTAAACAACTCGACTTCTCCGGAATTACGAACACCCCGACCCATCCGCGTGCCATCTTCTCCAGCTCTGATGGTTTGCGAGCCCAGCCGCAAGCCTTTCATTACCCGTTTCCGTATTCGACCCCGTTCCAAGTCCGCCTCCGGTTCTTCAGCCATCCAACCCTCTACGCCGAAGATCATCCACCCCCTTCATTCTCCCATCACGAAACCGCACAGCCCGAAACATACGGCACTCCGCCATCGGTCTAAATCCCCCGCATCCGGGAAGAGAGCTGCTTCTCTTTCCAAGGAGAAGACTTACCCTCGCCGTCCTCGAGCAAAACATGTACCGCCACCTCTGCCGCTGGAATGCCATCTCGCTCTCACTCAATTCCTCGACGGCGGGTGTCGCGAAGACAACATCAAAACACTGATGCAGGAGACCGCGAAACGGAATGGAGAGAAGGCTGTGGGCGAACCATATAGGGATGAGGAGGGAGTGGTTTGGGCTGATGTGGCGGAGAAGATGGAGTACGAGCCTCTCATTGACGAGAAGGCGTGTCGCCATGCAGATCTTAACTCGGACCAATGGGTCGAGTTTGGTAAGAGCTCTGAGAGGGGAAGTGGCACTGGTACGACTGCTACCAGCCTGCGGATGGCAAGCACGGTCGACTCTGACCTCGACCCGCGATACCTCATGCCTATCGAATATTCCATGGATTCCAGCGTTGCTGTACACATCCCTCCTCTGTCCAGCCCCTCTCAACCCAGCTCTCCCTCCATCCGCATCACGCCGGGTCGCTCCCTGCTCGCTATCCCCACACGGTCTCGCCGTACAGCCCCCCACCTACGCAAACCTGCTTCCTACGTCACCGACGCTTTCGGCCCTCGCTCACCGCGTTCACCACACTCTTCACATTCGGCGCGCTCTCCACGCTCCCCTCGGTTCCCTCGTTCGCCTCACTCTCCTTCGTTCAGTCCATACTCGAGTTCGCCAAGGCCCAGGCCGAAGGGCAAGGCCAGGCGCAGACCAGCGCCGTTGACCATCGTACCGCCTCGCGTGGAAGGAATGCGCCCTACCAACTCTCCCATTCACGTCCAGCCTTGGTTGTTGCGACCTGTCAATCGTGTGGTCAACCAAAGGGAAAGGGATGCGTTCATTGAGGAATCATTTAGGCCTGAGCCTGCTTCACAGGCGGATATGGAGGTGTATTTTGACGTGAAAGTGGCGGGAGGCGCGAAGGGGAGAGAGGGCGAGGATTCGACATCGAGGAACAAGGCTTCAAGGGTGAACCTGAACCTTGGATGTGGCGGTGTGATCAAGGGATCGTTTTGGTCTCGTATGGGGAGAAAGGAGACGGGAAGAGTTGATTCTTGAACTGGTTCGATGTATTGTATCATGGTTTTATCTCGTTCTTTTCGTTTATTTGGTTGCTGTCATCCTTGACTTGTCCCCGACCTTCGTCGTCGCTTATTGTAATTCTCGGGACGTCCTTCATAAGCTCTATCTCCCAGTGTAGCTATTCGTTCATATGCGTCAATTCAGGACTTGATCAAACCACCCACTCATGGTGAGACCCATGTTGATTCGATCTTGGGGAAGAAATATCAATATTGATATTCTTCTTCGCAAAACTATCTCTCCTAACATCAGCAGCACACTTTCCCGCCTTGACTCTCCATCTTCAAGTACCGAGTCAGCCCGAGGGTGGCACTCTGATGCTATGCTGGGATGGCTGCGCTCGAGTTGCTTGCTCGACTCCGATAAGGAACTTACTCGATTGAGCCAAATACATACTTGCCCTTGATTACCTTGCTTACAAGGTCCTTCGCACCGCCGTAATTATGACGTCGGGCTCCCGTTTCAACAAGTACAAATAGCTTACATACACTTTTTGTCTTGTGCCACAATATTTCGTTTGGCCTCTCCTTCCGCAGAAACCAATGAACTCGTGTTTATCTTCTGTCCGGCTCTACTTGAAATGTGTCTCCTGATAACCAGTATACGATGCTGTGGCTGATCAACCACGTGCTGCTGTCCGCGTTAACTCTTCACGCCGCTATGTTCACTCTGCGTTTCACGGGCCACGAAACCGTTCATCATTCGCACTACATCATCGCTCGCACACCCTTGCCTCACGCCGTCGACGCTACAAGACTGGTCATCGACACCACCCACCACTGCTTTGTGTTCCTGTCCGATTCCTGCAACCGATCATTTTCATCTAAAATTGGTGCCCCGCGCGCTTGCAGAAATAGGTCATCGTCGAAGTCTCTCAGAAGATGGATTGCGGACCTTTCTGTGCTCCAGGACAGTGCGACATAGAGGTTGAATAACGACAGCCCGCCTCTCAGAGCAGTTCTGATGTCCGTCGGCTTCACCCTGATGCACTACGCCATTGCCTCCAGAAAGTCGGACAGCGCGCCCAGCTCGTACGTCGCTGACATGGCCAAGATTTGCGTTCTCATCCCTCCCGCTCCTCGTGTCCTCCAGGAGTCGCCGAGGAAGAGGCTCCAGAGGAAGGACGTTGATTCTTTCCGGTCTCGCAAGATTGCACGCGTAGTATAGGCTGGGTTTGAAGGCGTGTCGAGCTGTCCTCTTTGGTTCTTGAACCGGATATGATTTGCCTTCGTTCGACGTCTATCAGACCCATTTTCATCAAGGAGTTTCGCTGTGCAGCTGAGAGTCCTTGTGAATTCTATCATTAATGCTGTACTTATGTATTGTAAGATGATGGTCTGTATTCTCTTACCGTGGTGTGTCTCTGTGGGCACCGCGTCTCTCTTCATGCATTTGCGCAATCTTTATCAACTGCCTGTCCGGCATGGTTGAGTTTCATGTAGGCGGTGCGTTGGAAAAAGAAAAATTGGGTCTAACATACAACATGAGGTGTTCGAGGAGATGGAGCGGATTCGTTTGTCTTGAGTTCTTCAATTGAACAAAACTGCCGGGTGCCACAGAGGTAGATGCCCGAGCGCGGCTCAGACGAAACCTCCCTGGTCAAAATTTGAAATCGCGCCACCCTCCCCTCCAAGCGAGGTTGCTGTAGACGAAGTCTGCTAACCTGTTTCTTTGGCTGGCGGGACTTGCCGTTGACTCGGAGGAAGGCGCCCAAGCCTGTCTTCACCACCACACATCTGTCTCCAGTTTGACACAACCGATGACAACGAAGTACACTTGTAGCATCTAGCAAAGTCTCCCTCGGCTAATCCCTATCTTTATCTAGATGCTTGACGAACAGCTCGCTTCTTGAAAGTGCTCTCGACATAGTTCCACCATAAAACGTCGTATACTCGACCGGGTCGACACCTGTCGACACTACCACAGCAGCGTCAATTGAACGCATCAACTGATAGTCGGATAAGGTCCTTTCTCTCCCATCGTTTTTATATCCACCTCCGTCATCCCATCTCCACGCACGTCATTTTATTCAGACCGTGTTTGGTCGGATGGTCCTTCCACCGATGTCATACGCAGTGAATCCACATCGCTACCCATCGCAAGTTTGTGATACGCAAGCGATGCCAGACTTCCTGAAGAGCGCCACTATGACTATCTGCGGATATTCTACATGGTACTTTCTCTCGCACACAGCAATCTCCGGTGGATGTCGGACGGAGGACCGAGCTCCCGACCGTCGAAGCTATCTGGCCATCGAATGAGGAACAAGGGTCATCTATATATGTATTATATTTCTGGCAGTGAGAGTGCACTCTATGCTTGGCTCCTCCGGGCTAGATAATGTGAGGCTGTGGAAAACATATACCGGTGCTCCTTCTCTTGCCGGAGATTCATTAAAACCCAAGGAGCGCTGTACAGCCGCCGTCATACCAAAACCCATGATCAACGACATGCTGATGGATTTACCTCTCGTGAAACACTGACGTTCTGTGAGGATATATAAAGCACCTCGACAGAAGAACACCCTCTACCAACCCCTCTTCTTCCCTCCACTTACTGCAAGCATCGCACTACTTCGCTCCCAAAAGTGCTCTCCAGGATGACCGACCCTATCCCTGCCGTTAAACGAACGCTTCTGGGGATTATCTCTGCTCCTTTCCTTCTCATATTCTGGATATATGTCCGATTGTGGGTACCACTTATCCTATCCGACTGTGATTGCTGATTCTCATCCTCTTTGCAGGGTGGAATTCGTTCTTGCTCTTGATATCGTAGAAGATATACGCCACACACTTCTCCGATACGTACACGACAAGGTCATCCGTTTCTCGGATACCATCGTTAAGATGTAAGTACGTACGACTTCACACGATCTGTCTCCGTCGCTGAAGACAACGTCAATGTTTCAACAGCGCTCCCACCAGGCTCATAGACTCCGTGCTGCACAACCCTGATCCCTCTACGTATCCTGGAAAAGGTCATGAATATGAGCCATCAGGGCCTCACGATTCTCGCTCGCCTTGTCCTGCTCTCAACACAGTAAGCGTTATGTCGCTTCCTTCATGGTCGCAGCGATTAACGCTTTATTTCTCTGCAGCTTGCGAACCATCATTTCTTGTGAGTCAATCGTGCCCCGTCCCGGTTTGATGTGTACCTGATACTAACGTGCCATCATCAGGCCCCATAACGGTCGCAACATTCATCCCCACCAGTTCATCGAAGGCCTTCAACAAGGTTTTAACCTGACCCAACCTCTTGCTTGGTTCCTCACGTACGGTGCCTACCTCCTCATGCACCAATGGGGCACTATATGCCTCCAAGACTTCGCTCGCCACGCCTGCATCGAGCACGACGCATCTTTGGCTCACCGGGACTGCAATAAAGATAACGAATATGCTCCGACACGTGCCGCAGCCAAGTTCGCCGAGAGACTCCAGGAAGACTCCTCTGATGGCGTTGGGTTGACTCTCGAGGATATTGCGAGTGCGAGAGTGAGGAGGGAGAATGAGTCGAAGGAATGCGGTAAGGTTTCTCTGGACAAGGTCCATGCAGAGATTGCGAGAGGTGAGATGGCGTTGGTATTGGATATCTTCGGGAAGCCAAGGAAGGATGGCGAGCTAGAGATTGGCAGCGATCTTTTGCTGAAGTGGTTCATGGAGGAGCGTCTTCCGGACGGATGGGTACCCAAGAAGAAACTGGGACTGCTCGCCACCATTCGAACAGCTGGAGAGCTCCGTGCCTCTATGCAAGAGCTGGAGAAGACAGACAAGGCTGAGGAGAAGAAGGTGAAGACGAGAGAGAGGCATAATACGTGGAGGAAGGATCAGGAGGAATTTGACTTCAAGCTGAAAAAGGCGTTCACCGACGAGAAGCTTCAACTCGATGAGAAGAAAGGAAACGCGAACGGGCACGCACAAAAAGTTGAGGGCCTTGGAGGCAGATGAAAACATCCAGTCGCTCTTCATTCCTTTCCTTCTTTCTCTTACTACTTTTATTCGATATACTTAATTATCTAGCCCATCGCTGTGCGTACCGTATATTCTATTTAAATCGCCATGTATCAGGTCTGCAATATTGACAGTCAAACATCCGTGCCGTGAGGGCGCTGGTGCGCCACAGTGGCGCCAGCGCTTTACCCCTTTTATTTAATCTGCTTGCTCGATGCTCTCTACTCGTCTTTGCCTATCATCTTTGCTTCGCCCGTTTAAGTAACAGATCTATCGCGATTGGCTTGCTATACACGGCAGGTAGCGACAGAGCAGTGAGAGCGAAGATATGACGAGTCCCATACCCGGGTAGAGATACACCAGAAAAACGACCCGTACGGATGGACGACTGACACGGGCGTAGAACAGCGAAAATTAAAACGGCAATGATGCTGTACACAGACAGGAAGATAAGTAGAAATAATCATACGGATAGCTGGCTGGTCAACGGGGATTAGATTGCAAACAGAGACTGACTGGAAGGGGAGGGCGTACGCAGTCACGGTGAAAGATTACAACTCCGCTACGAGATCAAACAGAAAAAAAAAACCTCTCCACGACCGCTATTCTCATCTTCTGTATCAGTCCACCCGGTTGGCATATGCCATTCGCGTTCGTCTGGACCCCTATGGACGTTCGAGATCGTGACCTGGGAAAGTGGATATAGTGAAGGTGTTCGTGGTAGTGTCGTATACAATGGCAAACAGGTCGAAGAGGGGATCGCTCGCTACAGTGGGAATGCAGTATATGTCGGACTCAAGAGTCACGTCCTCGAGGTTCTCTTTGACTACGTCGACATGCTTGACTGTCGTCACGGCGCGGAAGGGTGATGGGAACGATGTATGTATGAAGGATCGAAAACAGCCTGGTACACGTCACCGGGAGCATGGCCGACGACTTCTATCGCAATGCGCAACAATATCATAAGTGCGCCGTCCACCCCGGTCTTCAGCGGTGTGCCTACGTCAGACATAATCACGTCTTGATGTGTTGTCGCCGCAGTGTTGTATCTCTTGCTCGTGACAAGCTTTAGCGCGCCACGAATTTCGCGAGACGTGCATTGGGTGGGAGAAGACGCGGACTGGGCAGGGAGAGGCATAGACTGAGCAGAAGGGGACGTGGGCTGGCCTACTGAAGGCGTGCGCTGGGTGAGGGACGTCGAGGATCGATTAGAGGCTTGAATGGCGTTCTCCAAATCACTTCGGAACTGTTCATACTCGGGCTGGAGACTTAAACTGAAGTAAAGGAATGGTTAGCAAGGCGGAGGTATGGTTGCGGTCAACTGTAAGACGAAAGTTAGGATAAAGACGTACCCTGCCCACAGCTCCTCTTCCGTCCAGATACGCGTCACCCACTGAGTGGCATTGAAGTGCTTGCACCAAACCTTGTATTGAACAGGATTCGGTGAGGAAAGCTGTATCGGCCAGATCCTGTGCCTAGGATTGATGGGCAGTGGTCCACTTGTCCCGTCCTCGCATTCATCAGCGTCCATAGAATGTGCGTGCCCGTTGTGCTCTCAGGAAGGTAGTTGAAGCAGTGTTGGATCGGTCCCAGTCTGCGGTACACTTGGTTGTGGTGGAAGAGATACGCTTCGGATTGACTCCAGAAGCAATAGAGCACGGCCTGTCGCTCTGAGAGGGGTCGTGCGAGCAAGAAATTCTCAAACATTGATTTTCCTGGAGAATCACTACGTCGGTCCATAGGATAAGTAATGGAGCTCTGAATCGAAACGTACCGATGCCAGGCGAGCGAGGAGCGAGGAGCGATGCTCCGAGCGAGGAGCGAGGAGCGATGCTCCGAGCGTCAAGATGATGAGGTGTTCGAGTAGAACACAGTGAGAGTAGGGGCGGCCGCGACGTGTAGGCCAACGTTTCGTCTGTAAAGACTCATCAGGCGGCGGGTTTCGAACCTCAAGCATGAGCGCGGTCGACGAATCGAAGTTCGAATAGTATTCCGAATACGGATACGAACCGCGCGGGCGGCGCAAGCAGCGGAACCAGTTGTGGCGGACTCGACGCATCTCATTGACTTGCGCAGGCTCTTCGTGCTATATTTTAGGTCTGTTTCCTGTAGCGAAAACAGATCCTAAGCAGACAAATATAGCTCACATACTTACATCTTGGTCAACGAAATTTCGCGCACCTGGCGAGCTTGCTAGACTCGATAGGCGAACATATGAAAGAACGTCGACCTCGCATGAGGGATGAAAAATACAAGGGCCGGTGCAGGACACGAGGCAGGATAATTCTCAATGTATCTTTCGCTCAACACGAGCAGATGCAAATACAATTTTCTGAACATGCGTGTATTAGGATGATCTCTAGGATAAGTAATGGAGCTCTGAATCGAAACGTACCGATGCCAGGCTCCCCGGTTATCAACACTCCTCTCCTATAAGGGTTAGTCGCGCGTTCCAAGATTCGATAGTACATCTTGTTGTATTCCTCAGTGACGAGTATCTCGCTGCCCCTAGAGCCAGTACTGGAGGGGTACAAGTATATGGCTGGCTTGTCTCCGCTGGTCCCTGCTAGACCTAGGTCTATTGGATAGGGCGTATCTTGATCGAAATCAAAGGAACGATTGTACCAGTGTGCGCAGGACTTCCCGTAGCCGCCGTCCACATGGTCCCACTGTTTCTTGTTCTCCTCCGACCAGACCCAAGTATTGGTACCTAGAGGATTGATGATGAGTGAGTGTATCTGTACGGTAGACGGACATCGACGCGTTCACCTTCAGCATTGTTGCACTCCAAGAGGGCTTTGATACCGTCGCGATTTATACCCGTCATGTTAAAGCAAATGTGGCTGCTATGATATGGGGCCGTGGTAGACACAGAATAACACAGAATCCAGATGGGCATACGAAAAGTACGGTTCCTTAGATGATAGCCGCTCTGCAAAACTGTATGCGGTCACGGTCAAAGAGAGGGATGTGGGCCACACGCGCAAAACTGAAGTGGCGGCCCAAGCTGCCCGAAGACATGGCTCATCGTGGGCGGCACAGGCATTGCCACGTCATACCTCCTCGTCTGCCACCACCATCCTTTTTTACAATCTCAGAGAAGTAGCCAAGGTCGCTGCTGTCGATAATCGGGCGACTGTTTGCGCAAATTATCTGGGATGAGAACAGCTTCACTGAGATCTGAGCACACTTACGAGACCAAGGTATGAACCGGTGAAGGACAGTGACCGAAGGTCAGAGCCCACTGGCAAAGGACAAGATCAAATGTCACTGTATGTCTTCTCACCAGAGCCTTTTCATGTCGCAGCAGTCGCTGATACAGCATGGTCTGTTCGCCTTCATAGACGAATATAACAGTCAGCGCTCTCGGGCTGAGATAACATCTCTGAGTCGATAATGCTTCGTTAACTAAGGTCTGCCACAATTGCAACTTACGGTAAGTTATCATGCCAGAGCTTGCACATGCAATCTACTGTATGGTCGCACCCATGACGGCCGTACTGAGCCCCTCCGAGCAGTTATCGCGCAGTATTATCTCAGTCTCGCGAGAACCCTCCCGGAAACAATGGAAGGCAGCAGCCTGGTTCCTGGATCCACATGGACCCATATCGTGAGAATGGGGCGGGCTGACTTCGTTCAGAACTGTCCTGGACGTGGGCCAGCCAAACGAGCTCCTGTCGTGTTTCGTCATCAGTCTCTTCCCTCGACTAAGGCGTCAACTTAACCACTCCACGAGCCAGCCTGCATTCAATAGAATCGTTAAGACATCACCGTCGTTCAACTACACGACCAAGTTCACCGAGACGAGAAGTCAGTGAGTCTCCCTCCGGCTGATTCGGCACCTTTAACAATAACCAATTACCCTTGCTTTGTTTTCTTATCGACTTCTGATGGCCATAGTTCGGTGGCGCGAGTACGCACCGACGCTTTGTTGGGAATTCTTTGGAAAATACAAAGCGAAGGCACGGTCACGCTGTGCCGAATTCCAACTCCGAAGTCACTATCGCTGCTTTATATTCCGCTGCACGCCGCTCCTCTTCTCTTGCTTTAAACCATCAACTCGCAACCGTCTGCTCAGCTCCTCAGCCCCGCTCCGCTTTAGCCAACACCGACCGCAAACAGCCAGACACTGCAAGAAATAATCATCACCAATCTCCGCTAAGAGCAGAAGACGATTATCTGAGAATGTGAGTTGCTCTCTGGGAGTGGCGCGTTATGGATGACTGCCGTCCTGACACATCGCTTTCTCCTGTAGACGCGTCTTCAATCCTAACTCACTTTCTGTATATCGCACCGCAACAACAACACCCACTCAACAACAGACCCGTAAGCCCAGCTCATCCCCCTCGTCGTCTCCAGCGTGCTCACCACCATCGTCTTTGTCCCGCGTCGCCATATAGGCCTCGCCCCAGCTCTCCACCCCCACAAATTATATCGCCGCCAACTCACTCAGCTTGAGCCTCTACCAGCCTTACCGCCTATATCTGTGAGTTGCAATCTCCTCGTCGTTGACCCTCGCTTTGGAAGAGGGTGGTTTGACACCGAGTGGCGCGCTGACACTGAGACATTCCCACGCCGCTCCGGTTCCTTTGTCCAGTCACCGCCTCTCCCATCTCAAACCCAACCACCGCCGCCACCAAGACCGCCACCACCACCACCAACAACAACAACAACAACAACAACAACAACAACAACAACAACAACAACAACAACAACACCAATAACACCAACAACAATAACAATGTCTGACAACCTCATGACCGTTACCGCCGCCGACCACACCACCACCAACATCGTCCACCCTTCATATCCTCCCTCCGCCCATACGGGCTTCATCAACTGGATGCTGGCCGAGAACGACCGCGCCCGCGAACAACAGGCCGAATCCATGGCCTACTCCCCTCCCTCTCCTTCGCCCTCGTTGAAGAGGCGGAGGATGTTCCAGGCAGACTACTACTCAGACTGCGACGCGGATGACGAATACGGGAGCGACTCTGACGCTTCAGATGCCGAGTCTATGACGTCCGGCACGTCCTACGAGGATAAGGAGAGTGCAGCGCCCCCTCGCAAGAGACTCTGCTTCAACTTGAACGATAGTCCCTCCCTTCGTGCCGTGGAACTGAGCTCGGGAAGGTCGTCGAGGTCGTCGTGGACTCTTCAGACCCCGCTCGACTCTCCCAGGGCTGCGCTGCGCCCTCTCGAACTGGTATGCACTCACTCACTCCTTAGCATCGACTGGCATCTGACCGAGTCTATTTCTTGTAATTCATTAGTTCGAAGTCGACGACGAGGTCGACGTCAAGGAATTCATCCCCTTCGCGTCCGAGGTCGATCAGTCCCCGACTTCTTCGGTGAGTCGTCTTTCATATATCTGTCCTCTTCATTATGTGCTTACGCGCGGGTCTCTCATCGTGTAGGATGACTCGAAGGCTTCTGTCGCGTCCAGCCATTTCACCGACTCCGAGGTCGAGCTCAAGGCGACCACTCAACACGCTCTCTCGTTCTCTTCGGAGGAGGAGGAGGAGGAGGAGGAGGAGGAGGAAGAGGAAGAGGAAGAGGCCCAGTACGCCCATGGACAATACCAGGAACTCGAGCGCGTAGATGAGTGGAAGTCGGAGGGGTATGTCTCCAGCTACGACGAGGAGGACTATGAGGGTGAGGAGGAGGAAGAGGTCCAGTACTCAGCTGGACAATACCAGGAATTCGAAAGAGTGGATGAGTGGAAGTCGGAGGGGCATGTCTCCGGCTACGATAAGGAGGAGTATGAGGAGTACTCGGATGAAGATGGGTATAAGTACGAGAACGGCGGTGATGTGAGTTGCACTATTATCTTCCACCCCTTCTCCCCGATGTCCCTGGTTCTGATGATGCCATATTTGTCCCTTTGCTAGTGCCAGAACTATGTCGCAGCACGGCTGATGTTCAAACCGGACGTTGAGTATGCCAACGACCCGGAGTCGTACGAAAGGTTTACCCAACATCATGGGGTGAACTACGATTCTGAGGTTGAACCGTCGGCCCCCCCTCCAGAATTCTACAAGGCCATGCTGGCCCATATGTTTGGTACGGAGGGCAGTCTTTGATACGTGAGTCCTTATCTTTCTTCTCTATCTTTTTTTGCGCACTGCAAAGTTGCTAACTCATTTCTCTTGTGCAGTTTGTCTCCGATTTCTTGTTCCTCTGGGTTTGAAGTTTCTCGTATTGATATTCCTTTTCTATTTCTATCTGGTTCCTTTTCCTCTCTGTGATATACACGCACACACATATTTCCCTCTCTGACCTTGCTATCTGCTATCTATGTTATCCTACGTACCTGTTCGCCGCTCAGCTATCGCTTTCCATTCTCTCTCGCATCCTTATTCTACCTCCCCCATCGCTATTGGAAGTCTACGCCACTGTCCATCTTCTCTCGTCTCGTGTTGTCCTTGCTCTCTTCTGCCGCCGCCGCTGCCATTGCTCTCGCTCACGCATCCATCTTTGCTCCTGTGCTATCTCCCGTCGTTCTCGTATTTCCTGTTGTTGCAGCCGTTCGTGTCGTTGTCGTTGTTATCTCCGTAGTCGTTGTCGTTCCCGTCATTGTTGTCGATGATCATGTATTTCTACCGGTGTGTGGCTATGGACTGTTCACGTTCTCCCGTACCTAGTTGTGCTTGTGATTGTATTTATATCTGAATCTATTGGCAGCTTGGATGTAACTTCTAGTCTGAAGGTGCTCCTGCGACCTATGCCGTCGGATTGGAAAGTGCAAAGTAACTCAAAGTGCAAAAGCTCTGTGCGTGGCGAAATCCCATGATTGTGGCGCGGGGCGTCTATGTGTGCCCCTCGTCTCCCCTTGTTCCTTTCGACCATGGCGCTGAACGCGTTGAAATTCCTCTCCCGACACGATCCCAGTTTCTGCATAGTGTTTCATCCGCATCAATCCTTGTCGCAATCTGATGCCCATTTACACAACTCGGGACGAGCGCTCATCTAGGACTCAACAAAACGCGCGATAATGGCATGCACCCCCGGCGACAGGAAGATTTTCCGAGTCATCCCAAAATCAACGCTGTGTTCGCCGTTCAGTAGCTGAAATAAGGTCGGGTATGTCGGGCTCGTCAAAAGCTTCATAAACACGCTGTGCTCACGACCATCTCTTCACCCCACCCACTTACCTACAGACTACAGCATCCCTCTCGTTGACCGGTCATTCGCGTACAGTTGGAAGTGATGGCCCCAGCAAAGCCTACCGTGTTTACGGTCTTGGAGGACGATACGGTTATGGAAGATGGGAAGGGGAATACATTCCTCTTCACGAAGTTGCCGACGTCGCAGTACAGGCCTGAGGAACCCAGGGATCCACTAGATCAGACGAGGTACATCGTAAGGTGCGTGGTTTGCCAACCAGCCATCTCTCCGTCTGCCCTTCTTATCATACTCATTGTCCTTCTCTTTTCCATTTGTTTCGTGCTCGTACTGTCTTTCATCCACCGCACAGAGGTATCTCTCCCCTCGGTGCCACGTTCCTCGTCCCACCCCACTGGCATCCCCACACAACCGAATACTTCCGCGTCTTCGTCGGCTCCGTCACCGCTACCGTTTCCGGTAAAACAAGGACCATCACACCTGCGGATGGAGAGTTCGAGGTGCCCAAGGGAGAGGTCCATTCGTTGTTGGTCCCAGACGATGTTTATGCCGAGTATGGGGAGAGGGCGGAGGGAGAGGAGACGGAGAAGAAGAAGTCGAGGATGTTGATGACGTTGTTGGGAAAGGGTGGTCAGATAGGAGAAGTGAGTTTTTTTTGTTGATTATTCCTCCGGCCGTTCGTGGTGGGCTTGAAGCAGATTTGTTGACGATGCTGGGTTGCTCGATCGGTACAGCTGAGCCCTGTTCAAGCACTCAGACTATTCTTCGCCGATGGTACGTCTCTTCGTCATCCTACCTCTATCTTCGTAGTTAACGCATGTCATCCTTCCTACCCTCCCCATTACAGGTGACTCGTATCCTTCCACAGGTCTCAAACCGATGGATATAGGCATAACATACCTCTTCGGAGGCTTTTTCGGACGGACGCTGGGATTCGGGAAGTTGAAGGGCGCCCCGGAGGAGCTGAAGTGAGAATGAATGAGGCGAATTGGGGCCTATGGCGATTTCTGTGTCTTCACTTCGAGGCTGCTTGCTAGGTTCGGACTCCTTTTCTGCTTCCTGGCTGAGCGAGGTCGCTCATGGTGATTGTCATTGCACGTTCAACAGGAATGGTTATATATCTTTAAATTTCTGTTTTGAATAGTGTGTACTCGGATACTTTGTTTCAGATAATGTCATTCTCAGTGAGTTTCTCCTGCAGCAGGCTTACTCTTCAACGGAACCTACTCGTTTGCCAGGAAAATATAGGAGCTTTACCTCTTCCGGGTGAGGTCTATGCCTTGCGACGCTGATGAGTTCATCTCTGTATGAGTTTCTACTGAGCTATGATCGCCGGTAAGTGTTGCCTCTACTGAAAACAAAGACGGTATGCACATCCCTCTCTAAAAGAAGTCATACATATATCTTCCCACCTGCATGGAACGTTCTGAAGGAGTGATGGTACTTGAATACTGAGTTCACCAATGAGTTACCGATTCAGAGAAATCACCGCGATTATTCATCGTTTTTTTTTTTGCAGGCTTATCCAACTGTAATCGACTCGAAAACATGAATATGTATACCCTGTGAGATGATCTTCATGAAGTCGGAAGGTGACCTGAGCTGCCGAGGTGAGCTCGAGTCCTTGTCGCGGACTGACTAACGCGGCGACGACTGGGATGTACTGGGATATTGACTACGTCTGCTTGCACTTATCTTCGCAGTCAGTATTTGGCAATCATCTTGCTCGAGCGAACGGTAGGTGTGCAGAAGTGCATGGTCCAAGAAGACAGTAAGTGCCACACACGGCGTGGGTATCACTGTCCGTGGGATTGTGGCGGTCGTGGCACTCAAGAGCGCGTCACGGGAACAGCGTCTCTCTTTGCCCTTTCTCCTCTCGCCCTCTCCCTCACTGTACATCGTCCACATCGTATACCTCCCATCTCCCTACTTTCATAGAATAGATTTACGTTCATCCTTTAACATCTAACCTGATCTTCCTTACTCTCACGTGTGTTCTCTTCGTCATTAGCTGTTGGGTCGTTCGCGTCGATCTCAGTTCTGCGCGTCGTCAACATCGACGCGTCTCATTTGCATACCATCCATCCATCCTTACACGTTTCGCTTTCCGCACTCTTCTCCAATCTTATCTACGCTCAATCGAAGCTCGACGCGACTAACGGCCGGGTCTCAACGCCCTCAACGCGACTAACGACCGAGTCTCAACGCCCTCGACGCTTCCGACTCCTGATCAACATCCCATCATCGTAATCATCATCATCCTCAAACTTCAACTAAGGCTCGCCTGCTCATAAATACCAACCAAGTACGTATGTCGCTACCCACGCCTTGTGCTCATCCGTGTCGTCGCAATTCCGAACCCTGACCAACGTGCGATCCTCACCAGCTACAGCCTCAGAAGTCCCCACCATCATAATTAATCAAAACATGTGTCGGAATTTAGAATGGATTTGCTCTTGCATGAGGCCTCCCGCACCTGCTCCATGGAATGATAATGTACGTCGTACCCTTGACATTCGTTTTGTCATCGGTTGGTACTTGCACTGACGATAACGCGGGTGCACGTAGGTGTACGAGCTCGCCCGCGAGTGGGCCCGTAAATACGATGTCTCGCTAGGGTGCCTTTATTGTGCTATCGACGGCTGTGAGCTCTGTTGTGCGAGTGTACAAGCGCATGCTCTTCCTCCCACAAGAATCTGTTGGTGCGGGTGTTGCGAGGCCACACGGTGCGCGGTGTGCAAAAAGAACGTGACCGCCAAGAAGGACGCAACGACGAAATGTGTCTGTCACAAGAACTGGACGAGTCCGGTCCAACTGGCATGCGAATGCTGTAAGTGCGATAGGGAGGCTATCTGTGGGCTCTGTTGGAGGTGTCCGAAGCAGTGCAAGTGTGCGGCGGACGAGGAGGCGGACGAGGTCGTGGAGATCAGCGGGGCGGAGTTGGTACGTGTTTTCGTAGTTTCTTGCTCAACCTCTTGGTGCATCTGCTGCACTTTCTCGATCTGCAAATGTGTGGTTTGTTCGTGCATTGTTGACGGGTAGCTGATGACCTTGTTTCCATCTGTGTTCAGCAACGCTACGAGGAGCGTAGCCGGGAGATTCATGAAGAATTATGTAAATTCGTCCTGGATTGTAACAACCCAAATCCTCCTGTAAGTCACCGCCCTTTTTTCATCTCTTTCTCCGCTTTATCCCTACTGTTTCTGGTCACGGCCTGTGCTCATCCATAAATCCATCTCTCCAGCGCAGGATCGCCGATTATTTTGACCCACTAGATGTGAGTCCTTCATTCTACCTCTAACAATTCGGGAATCCATCGCTGATTTAAGTATTCCTTGTCATTCATATTTCTGATCAGTGTACCGGTCTACCTGAGACCACTCTAAAAGAAATTGACGAATCGAAAAACAACTTTGGCCTCCGCCTGAAAGCCGGCTCGAGCAACTTACCCCTTCATGTCGTCCCACGTCTGGCTCGCCGCCGATCTGCCCCTCTCCCCGCTGCTGTCATTCCCACGTTACCCGTACTTGGTGCCTTCTCCCTACGAAACCTTTCGTCTCCCAGTATATTTTACGGACTGGCAAGCAAGACATTTAAGACAACAATTCCAAGGCTCTTACCTGACCGGCGAAAAATCGTGGACGCAACCGATCAGTCTATCTCAGATGCATGGAGGGAGCACTTCCGCCTGCACTGCAATTGTCGGCCGCTTTCGGGCTGGAATGCTCTACACGAATTGCCTAACGGGAGAAATTGTCTGCTTGGGAGACTCGCAGGTGATTGTGGACACCCGGAGCCGGAACCTGCACCGGCCATTCGGGGTCGATGGGCTGGTATGTCGCAAGAAGACTGGGCTCTCATTCGGCTGGAGGGCCAAGCCCGACTACAGAATCTCCTCAGCGGCAAAATTGACGACACGTCTTCTTTGCCGGGGGCCCCAGTGCCAGTGGTGGGCGACACACATGCTTCGTCGAGGTCTAGGAGATCTTCTGCGGTGCTGACCCCTGGTCTTACTGGTGATGTCGACGACAACTCGAACTCTGTTTTGGAATCCTTGCTTCCGGTCGCATCTTCACTTGACGCTGTTTCTGAACCGTCGAGCTCAAGCCGCGAGTTTACTCTGGCATCGAATAAGGCCTCTCGTGGTTCGTCCACCGATAGTGTCACGTCTACCGCGGCGTCCTCAGCTGGTTCAACGGCCTTCGCGCGTTCCGTCTCCACTGTCTCCACGTCCACCACTGCATCCACGTCCACTGCCGCGACCTCGTCCTCGACTTCCTCGACGCTACGCATTCGCATCCCTGCACCTTCGAAACGCATGAAGGGGGATGCCGCAAAGAAATTAGATTGTATAGTTGAATGCAGCGATGAGGAGGACGACGATACTCCTTTCGAGTCCGAGCCACCGAGGCCGAGCGCCCGTATTGCGCCTTTGGAATGCGTAGGGGAGGAGAAACAGGAGAAGAGGATGCTCAAAAGAACCAACAGGCGTTACTCTGACGATGATAGTGAGCGTGAGGAGAAGTGGGCTGAGAAACGTCGCAGGGTAGATTGAGGAGATATGAGGATGTACGATGGGCCCCTCGAGGGTATGGAAAGGCTCGTGTCCATGGAGATGAGGGCGTCTTTCCCGTCACTCCGCCTGCAATTTGCTCTCTGAAGGCTGTATTTTGATTGTCCTGGTTTGTCTTCGTTCATCGTCGTCTTATTTATCAGCTGCTTTATGCTCTCCCATCACTCATGCTCTCCCATCGATTTTTCCCAATGCATCTTCTTCAGTCTTCATTCCTCGTTTTCTTCTCTGCTTTGCCGCGTTAAATAAGTTACCTATAATTACCTGCCAGTCACACATTGCTTGTTGTTTGTTGCTTGCTCAGATCTGCTGTTATCTACCTGCGCTGTGTTTATTCTTGTCACTCTTGCATCAATCGTTCCGCAATATCATTGTGTTCGACTGTCTGCCGTGGTGCGGGCATGAGTTGCGCCCAAGGGACACAGGGACACAATACTGTAACAAACCGACACGCCACGCACTCCGGAGGCTTCCGAGAGGCACATGCCTCGAGGCCAGCCAATCTGCGGGCGCATCATCTCTTTGTCTCTCCCGTCATACCTGTTTCTCTGCTGGTTTATCCACGAAAAGAGGCTGGCAAGGTTCCTGCTGCTCCTGGGCATGATTATAAAAGTCTGTTTTATTGTTTGTTTTATGAGAAATCTGACCCAGTACACTTCCCGGGGCGAAATTCCATTTCCCACTCATTTTCCCATCATTTTCAGCGCCACGCAACGACAACGAACGTGCAATAGCGAACTTCGCATGGTATTATCTCCCATACTTGCGGTTAATCCAGCTTGCCATCATGAAAGCGGGCATCTATAAAGCTGTCGCCAACTTTGAACATCCTATAAGCTCCCATCACGACGACCAATAGCCCAAAATTACCGTTCTGGTTCAACCTTGCACGCCATATGATCCAACATACGACTAATGCTATACTCCTCCTTCAGAATATCCAATGACGAGCATATCAATATCACGATATCAGCTGGAGTCTTTGGTCGGGACAGTGAATCGGACCACGCTCAGCGAGAGCCATCGCGACGACCGGCCGTGGTCAGCAATGGTGCGTCCTGTATACATCAGTTCTAGCCATTGATGTTGATCAAAACGACATGTCTCCGGCCTTGCCCATTGTTGAAGGAAGGTCATTCCATGAACAAGGCTCAATGTGTGGTCGGTGACAGGTGCGTTCTGACCTTGTGCTGCTCGATTAGCCTCTCCTCTCGCGTCCCCATAAGCAAAGCACCTCCACAATCTCGAATCGGTAGCCTCACTCCCCAAGTCTCTGGTCAGATGCGCCCACACCCCGTCGACGATGAATCTATGTCAGCACACATCCTACCGCATCGATTTTGCGATCTTGCACGACCCACCTCCTGATAAGTACTGTCGTGAGGCAATATATGACCACGACGCTGGAATGTTCCACTTTGAACAATCCGAGCTCATGGTCATAGAACCACAGACAATGTATATAGCATTCGGGGTCTGGGCGACGCTGAAGTTCGTGATCAAGAGTCGCTCCGGCGGTGAGATGCATGACGCACCCATTCGATCCCCGTGAACATGCGTTTTCATCGCAGACCTTTCGAACAGGGCATGCATCCGACGAAGATACGAGGAAAAGATGTTTAGAAACGGCCGTCTCTCTGCGTCCAGCCCTTACGCGTTCCATAGTATGGCCTGTAGTGCGTAGACGATTATCGGTGGTAAATTCCTAGTTCGCGAAGCAGATGCCTTCGTATCGTCTGCATATCTAGATCGTGTTTTTGAAGCACACACAAGGGCGCTGACAAACTAATCCAATGGCAAACGAGTTCCTAGCCGTGGAAGTAATAATCTGTATAGACCGATCGTGGTATACTCGCTCAGGTCTTAGTCTCATCTTCCGCAGAAGGGTCTCAGGCGAGGTGTCATAACGATGCAGTGGGATACGATCTGGAGGGAAAGCCAGAGGTCGAGCTTTGCTCGAGCTTCTGTGTCCGCCAGTATCGACGCCCACAGACTAACTGACTGATGATGCTGACGACCAAGCCCAGCGATCCTGCGATTGAGCTCAGGAGACTTTCCTATCGCCCAAATCGTAGTGAAATCGCATCCAAGCGAACCAATGGTGAGCCCAAAGAATGCTTCACACCGGTCGGCCAGAACAACGGTACGTGGCCGTAGCCGCTGGGGGCTCAATCAAGGAGATCGCGGCTAACGAACACTCACTTTTGGGACAAAACAGCACAAAACGGGTGGGTGAGAGTACTCTTCAATCGCGTCGGCCATCGCAGTGCGAATTGCAGACTGCCCAATTCGGACACCGATCCCGAAGATCCTGTCGCAGTTGCGCTTGCTACAGTGCAAGAGCAATCCACTTACCAGGTATCATGGATCGTAAGTCAGTACGTCCAGAACTATCAGAAGTTGTCGAGTTTCTGTTCCAAAAGGTTGTTGACGGATGAGTTGCAGCAGAGGGAGAGAGCAAGAGCCCAGAGACACGCCGCGTGTGGCACGGGTGGGCGCCGACGCCGAAGCCGAAGCCGGAATATTCCCCGGGCAGCCACCGCTGCACCCCCTCACCGTCTTTTCACCCCGCATCCCTGACACACAGTTCCCTTGAGCCACAGCAAGCTGTACCCACGCAAACAGTATTGTCTCAGTACGAAGCTACTCCCGAGCATCTCATATCGAATAGATCTCGACGTGAACGTGAGTCTCTCTTTGCCCTTTCTCCTCTCGCCCTCTCTCTCGCTGTACTTCATCCACACCGCATACCTACTATCTCCCTACGTCCATATAATAGATTTGCACTTATCCTTTACTATACAACCTAATATTCCTTACCTTCACGTGTGTTTTCCTCGTCATTGGTTACTGTGTCGTCCGCGTCGATCTTAGTTCTGAGCGTCGCTGACATCGACGCGTCTCATTTGCATACCATCCATCCATCCATCCATCCATCCATCTACCTACCATTCATCTTCCACTCTTCCCCGATCTAACCCACGCTCAATCGAACTACGTGACACCAGCCGAAGGCGATTCGCGACCGAGCTCAACAACCTCGACGCATCCGACTCGTCATCGACATCTCCTCCGAGTCGTAATCATCATCATCCTCAAGCTTCAACTTGGGCTCATCTGCTCATAAATAGCAACCAAGTACGTATGTCGCTGCCCACACCTTGTGCTCATCTGGTCATCGCACGTCAGAAGTTGACCAACGTTCAATCCTCACCAGCCACAACCTCACAAGCCCCCCGCGTTCATAAGTAGTGTAGTATGTGCCGGAATTTCGAATGGATTTGTGGTTGCATGAAGCCTCCCGCACCTGCTCCTTGGAATGTTAAAGTATGTCGTACTCGTCATATTAGTTTTGTCGTCGGTTGGAGCTTGCACTAACGATATAGCGGGCGCACGTAGGTCTACCAGCTCGCCCGCGAGTGGGCCCGTGAAAAAGATGTCTTGCTAGGGTGCCTGTTCTGCGCCATCGACGGCTGCAGACACTGTTGTGCGAGCGTACAAGCGCGCGCGCTCCCGCCAACAAGGATCTATTGGTGCAAGAATTGCGAGGCGACAGCGTGTGTAAGTGTTGCGACTGTAACAGGATAGCTATCTGTGGGATTTGCTGGATGTGTCCTAGAAAGTGCAAGTGTGCGGAGGAAGAGGAGAAGGACGAGGTCGTGGGGATCAGTGGAGCAGAGTTGGTGCGTGTTTTCGTATTTTCTTGCTCGGCCTTTGGGTGCGTCTGTCGCACTTTCTTGGTGTGCGCATATGTGGTTTGGTTGTGCATTGTTGGTTGGTAGCTGATGATCTTGCTTCCATCTGTCTTCAGAAACGATATGAAGAGCAGAGCCTAGAAATTCAGCAGGAACTCAAGAAATATGTCTTAGACTGCAGTAACCCTTCGCCTGTGAGCATCTTCTCTCACGTCTTTCTCATCTTTGTCCCGACTATATCCATCCACAACCTGTCCTCATCCGGAAATTCATCTCTTCAGCGCAAACTCATCGACGACCAGTTTGGCCCACATGATGTGAGTCCTTCATTTTATCCTTGGCTATATGGGCACTCATCATAAATCTAAATATCCCTTATCATTGTTGTTTCCAATCAGTGCACTGGCCTGTCTGAGTCTGCTCTAAAAGAAATTCGTGACCTGAAGAACGACTTTGGTCTCCGCCTGAAAGCCCCCGGCTCGATAATCCCACCACCTAATACATCCCTTGACATTGTCCCACGTCTTCTTCGCCGCAAATCTTCCCCTTCCCTCGCCTTCGTTACTCCTACGATATCCATGCTCGGTGCCTCTCTACGGAATATTTCGTCGCCAAGTGTATTTTCCGCCTTGGAGAGCAAGTCGTACAAGACAACGATTCCAAGGCTTCTGCCAGAACGACGAAAAATCGTGGACGCGGCCGATGACGCGATCTCCGAGGCATGGAGGGAGCACTTCCGCCTGCACTGTAAGTGTCGGCCACTCTCCGGTTGGAATGCTCTTCACGAACCGCCCAATGGGAGAAATTGCCTGCTCGGGAGACTCGCTGATGATCGTGGACACCCGGAACCAGAACCTGCATTGGTCATTCGGGGTCGTTGGGCTGGTATGTCGAAGGAGGATTGGGCTGCCATTCGGTTGGAAGGTGAGCTGGATGAGGAGCGTAATCGCCTTCACAAGTTTCTCCGCGAGGAGGATGCCCGCCTACAGAAACTCATGATGGACGTGATTGGCGGCACGTCTTCTTCACCGGGGGAGCCGGTGCCAATGGTGGGCGACGCACAGGCTTCATCGAGGTCTAGGAGGACTTCTGCGGTTCTGATTCCTGGTCTTGCTGCTGGTATGGACGGAAATTCGGATCTTACTTTGGAATCCTTGCGTCCGGTTGAACCTCTACTTGACGTTATCTCTGGGCCGTCGAGCTCAAGCCGTGATTTGTCTGTGTCGTCGAACAAGGCCTCTCGTGGTTCGGCCACCAATAGCGTCACGTCCACCACAGCATCCTCATCCAGTTCTACGGCCTTCACGCGTTCCGTCTCCACCGTCTCCACGTCCACTGTGGCATCTACTTCCACCGTCGTGACTTCGTCCTCGACTTCCTCGACGCTACGCATTCGCATCCCCGCACCTTCGAAACGCAAGGGCGATAACCCAAAGAAACTTAATTGCATACTCGAGTGCAGCGACGAGGGTATGACGGTACCCCCTTCGAATTCGAGCCACCGAAGTCGAGCGTCCGTATTGCGCCTTCGGAACGTGTCAAGGAGGAACAGGTGAAGAGGAGGCTCAAGAGAGCCAACAGACGTTACTCTGACGATGATCGTGAGTGTGAGGTGAAGCTGGCTGAGAAACGTCGCAGGGTGGATTGAGGAAGGAAGAGAAGTGTACCGTATGCACGGTGGGCCCCACGAGGGTAGAGAACTTTGCCATTTGCTCTTTGAAGGCTGTATTTCGGATGTCCCGGTTTGTTTTGTTTCGCTCGCTGTCGTCTTTTTTATTGTCTGCTTTATGTTTTGTCGTCGCTCATGCTACCCCATCGCTTTCTTCCCATGCATCCTCTTCTGTCTTCAGTCCTCGTTTTCTTCTCCGCTTCGCTGCGTTACCTACCATCACCTGCTAGTCACACATTGCTTGTTGCTTCACGTTAACTCGTATCTACTGCTATCTGTCTAGCTCTTCAGTCTCCCTTGTCGTGTATCTCTGCATCAACCGTTCCACAATTGAATTGTATTCATCTGTCTACCATGCGGTGCGAGTCGCGCCACAGTGGCACCTTCCGCAAGCGAAGAGAATTAGGCGCACGGGCCATCAAACCACCACTCCTTTTCCCCTCTCACTCTCAGCTGTTTTTTTTTTCTACGAGTCTGCCTTTCGCCTCTGCTCTCACAGATGTGAATCGACAAAGCTGCCCAGATATGTCTTGACCGTTCTGACGTTTGACGAAAGACAGGGCCCGAAAAAAAACAAGTCGCGACTCCTACTTTCGACTCCCCCTAGCTCCCCCTACGCTTCTATATGGTTTATATTTCTTCTTGCTTTCTATCGCAGCTCTTTTATGATCTTCTACAGCATATCACAAAGTAGTTGCTCTGGCTTGAATGGTTGAAACAGGCCAGATATCGCGTTTGGGTGCAGCCCTGGAGACGAAAAGTGGACAGCGCACCGCACATTCACTCTGAACCCCCACGGACAAGAATCAACATGCCCAAAGATAGTGAGTGTCTAGGGACCGATAGTAGAATCTCCTGGTTGATATGGACGGAGCGTATGGTTTGCGTGTTGGAATGCATGACAGAGTCGAAGGGACTTGGTCGGGTTTCGGGAGATGTTGAAAAGGGTCCAAGAGCAGGATACGGTTGTGAGTCCCTCTTTACTCGAAATGACGATAGTCACTGTTATGATGTCCTTCTCTGTGCTCACTGACATGTTCTTGTGACCATCAACGTCGACATCAGCGACGTGTTGGTTTCCGTGACTAGGCGCTTATTTGGGTCGAGCGTATTCTTGGGTGCGAATATTCTTCACCTCATACAATGCGTTACGTTGCTGAACGTATCATGTAGTAGTCATGTATCTTATCGTCAAAGTGTTCAATGAAAATTGCAATGTGCCCTGTTTAGATCTGGAAAGTCGGATATAATCGACCGGTGAGAATACAGAACAACTGAACTATGCAAAGGTAATCACAGCGTCTTAACGCAAGAACTTGGTGAGCGTAATGCACATGAGTCTTGCCTTCCAGTAGCGAGTGTGGAGGAACAGTGACAACGCGCTGGTGTGCCACAGCATGTCTGATCATCGTGCCTCAACGTCCCCGGACGTTGGACCAGGAAGGTATAAGCGCACCCTAGTGTGCAGAGCTTGCGGACCTGAGAAAAACCCATATACAGAGTATGTAGCGCCGTCCAAGTCGGTGGAACCCACCGATGGTCGAGGACACGCAAGGTATGTATCAAAAGTTCCTGCATTATTCTTCATGCTCGAAATGATGTACACAATAGACCTAGCCGGACAGCGGGAAGATGGTACAGTGGGCCAACGCGACGATTGTAGGTGTGAAAGTCCCGGTAGAGAGCCGTAAATGACGAGACTGGTTCTTATTATTTACCTTCGTGCTGACGGGTCTTTGTTTGAGGAAGACTCTTAGGTGACCCTTGTGGGGTGAATGAAATAGGTTCGCCTATGTGGAGATCGGTGATTAGTACTCACCAACATATTATATCCAGGCACTCGTATTCATGGTGAGTATTGTGGTATCGTTCCTTGTCAGTGTCAGTGAGTGTAGAGGAGTTTGCCAAGGGGCTGTGTTTGTTTACGGAATGGCTCATGCGATTCGTGGGAACACGCCACGGTGGCCACTGCGTGGGAATGACAATCAACGACACTTGCCTCTCGTGCTTTGCCTTCATCCGCCCTCATTACCTCTCCTCTCATCCCCTTTGCTACTTGCCTCGTATACACCATCCTATCGATACACACTATCACAAATACTGTTACTTGCTTCGCTTCGTACGTCCACATCGCGCATCGTGAGCTGAGTTGACACGCTTACTGACACGCCTCCTTCAGTTCCATCTGGCCTGCTCCTACTCTCCTCAACTATCAAGACCATCAAGCACTCTAACAGACTCTACAATGGACTATTCTTCATCGACAACCAGGTAAGCTTGCATTATCATCTTGTTCAATGGCTCCCAGTCGCCTATCCTGACGCGCTTCGCCTTCTTCACTTGCCCCCTTTCTTCCATCCTTGCAAAGTGTCCCAACGACGTGTACAGAGTTGTGCTCGAGGTGCAACAAATGCAAGACTGACAACTGCCAAGCATGCGAGGACGTTGCTCCACTCAAATGCAAATGTCAGGATCAAGATTGGCTCGGCGACGAGAGGAGGACCGCTGACGGTATGATGCTCGATATTATCTATGCATATTTGGAGGTAAATTATCTGGCTGCTGCTCCGTTTGTGCATTGACGTTGCTGATTGGAGGACGTCTGTTGTTGCTCTTAGTCCACTCAGCGTGGACCTGAAGAGCAGTGTTCCAGGCGCGAACCCGAAACGGAGGACAACTTCTGTCTCTGCGGATTCTGCGACGGGCGAGAACTCTGCGGAAAATGTGGTAATTGCACGGGGACGTGTGAATGTGACTCGGAGGGCGAAGAAGAAAGGGAAATGGACCCTGTCGATGTCCTGATATCTCAAGTAAACGAGATATTGTCCGTACCTGAAGGAGATGACGCCGACCTCATCTTGGAGGGAGAGGCCCTCCTCGACGAACTCCACATGCTTCTATCATCGCCGCATCCTCGGCGGTTCAACCTAGCGAACGCAGCAGTCTCGCTAAATGAGGTATGTCCATTCCAAACAATATCTTTCCATAGGATACTATACCGGGAAGGGCATGATATGGACTGTTGTGAACTGACCAACCAACCATTGCACATCCGTAGCGTATCGACATCGAATGGCCCGCTTGGGCTGCTCATGTTAAATGTAACACCGGCGAGGATTGCCACCGAAGGGACCCAACTGTTAGTCTTTTATGTTATGCCTACATCGTTGAATGGTCCTGACTGACCATATGGTTTTAGTTTTTTGCCTGGATCAATCAGGTCGATATTCTTCCTGATCCGATCAACTTACGGCCAACGAAATGCTCTACGACTCCCGGTCCTGAAGAGCATCGAACGACTGTGGCTCCGACGATGGCTACGGAACCACTCACTCCCGCTGCTGGCGATGAATTTGATGAAACAAGGTCCGAAGGTTCTCCAGTGGGTCAAACTACTGATCTCGGCGGACACGACTTGGACGACACCCACCATGCCTTAAGTCCAGCCAAAAATCTCGAACGCGACGATGAGGACGAAACGGCTCCCTCCGAACCATCCGCATCCGCATCCTCTTCGAAGTTGGCTACTCGTACCTCCGAACCTAAGAAGCTATCTCATCGTGCCCCAGCATCAGAAGAACACGGCGGACCTGAGGAAAAGGAGAACAGGGCTCCCAAGCGAAGCCGTGAGTGTGATACTGATGATGAGAAAGGCGCAAAGAGGTTTGAGAAGCGTCGCAGGGTCGGCTAAAGCAACTTATGCTGGTCGTGCGATATGGGGACTGGGGGCCTCCAGACGACCATGAAGACGGTGCTTTTCCTCCACATATTTCGCTGGTCCAATCTTCGCAAACGCCCTTCACCATACGAATGCTCTCTGCGCGGCGCTGGCCATTTTCCGTTCTCTCGGAAGCCTTCGTCCGCCTTGCCAACATCGAGCTTCTATTCCACCTCTCTGTTAGTCTCTTCCGCAGCGTCCGCAAAGCCAGACCAATCTCCAGCTCTGGTGTTTTGTATGCTCACGACGGGTATCGGCTTCGTACTGCTCTCGAGACTCATTGTACCAAGTGGGTCCCATGGAACACCTCGAATCAGCCCCCGGGATATACTTCCTCTTCTACGGGCGCAGTGACCTCGTTCTCTACTCTGTACTCCTGGCTAGTTTTCAGGAGTGCATCCACGTCTCGTTCGTGGATTTGTTTTCAATCTATTTGCTTTCCTCTTCTCCCGTGTTTAGTGTCTTATGTACTTTATTTAACGCTATCCTGCCTCGTCGTATATAGTTGTTCTTTTTCATTCGTGATGTGTTTCTCGCTCTATCAATTCTCATCACATAAGGCTTGTTTGCCGTTCTGTTCCTCCCCTTTCCCCTTACCTTCCCCATGTCCATATCCTCTTCTGCTTCCCTCTCCCGTTTGAGTATCTCCTCTCTTCCCAACTCAACACTTTCTCGGAATTATCTCCCTTTTTGTTTCTCGCATACGTTTGGCTAGTTCGTTTATAGATATTTTGATGGATGACTTGTCTGTCTGCTGTAGTGCATTGCGTTGTATTTGGACCTGAGCTCGGCGTGAATTTCTCCTGCACCCATAACGTCGTTCAGGAGACACAAGTCATCACAATCTTCGTTCTCGGAAAGCAGAATTTCATTGATCTCGATAGATAGATATCTGATAACTTACGATACCACGAGAAGAACCGTGGGCCACAAAAGTAGAGCGAAGTGGCCCCGGAGATGGTCACGAGACCAGTGTTGACTGTATATCGTCTGTACGGATGACACCGAGCAACTCCTTCTCGCCCAACAGCACCCTCGTACAATCATCCACCACCAAATCGCCCCACAAGCACTCTGAAACCATATATTCAATGGCCTCTTACCAATCGTTGTCCCTCGACTCGAAAGTCCAAGGTGCCTACGGGCACGATAATCTCATGGGCCTCCAAATACCCAATGGGCCAAGGTACCTCAACGACGACCATCGCACAACGAGTGCCTACTCCTCATCGTCGATGCTTGAGTTTGGATCGTGGGGAGAAAACACCGTCGACAAGGCTTTCAATCCTCGCAGCCTTACGTCCAACTCAAGCCCCGGTGACTTCAACTCCTTGACACAAGAGAGGCACCAGCAGGGAAAGTCTCGCCAGGTGGGTGCAATCGCTTTGAACCTATTCTTTTCATTTCATTCTCGTCCATCGACGCTGACTTTTTTCATCCTACAGCCTGTGGCGATGTCATCCAAGCCACTGCCAATCGTGCAATCGGGGGGGATGTACGGCATCCAAGGCGCGTCGTCGTCGTCGTCGCGCGAGTGGACGGAGGTCTGTCTGCTCATCCTACATTGAGACGTGTCAGTGAACTGATCAGTATTCTAGTATGATCCCATGATTTCGATGGGGCCTGGTAGCACGGGGACGAGTGTCTCATCCGACGACTCCAACAGTGGCCGCGTAGCCAGGCATTCGACGGCGATGGGCGACGACACCCTCAATGTTGTCTCTAATATGGCAGTCACCCAAAGCCACGTACGTCTTTCGCCTTGCATAACTTAGTCTAATATAATATTGACACAGAGACCGCGTCTGCCCAGCCCCAGATGCCTCGCGCTCTCCCTGCTGGAAGTGCGCAAGCGGCACAGGCGCAGAGTGCTTCAGCGCCAGTTCCACCGTTGCCGACGGCCGACCAGCCCACTATTGAGACGAAGCCTGCTCCGAAAGTAAAAACCACTTCGAAGAACAAAGCCGCTCTAAAGGAGAAAACCGCTCCGAGGAGGAAAGCCGATCCAAAGGACAAACCCGTCCCGAAGGACAAACCCGCTCCAAGGAAGGAACGCGCACCCAGGAGCACTCCCCTACATGCTGGAAGACATACGAAAACGGTCAAGGAGACCGGATTTATCGTTGAATATTCCCCACCTCCCGAGATTGTCGTCGCACCCCCGCAAGCCGTCCTGCCTTCCCAGATGCCAGTTCGCCGATGGGTGGACTCCCAGGTCAAACAGGGAAGGCCTGTCAAGGTGCCCTTGCCGAAAGTCGAATACGGGCAGCAATTGGAGGAGTGGGACATAGGCTCACCCGTGGAGCAAGGGACGGGGGAACGCGGAGAAGGGAACGCGGCGGCGGATACGAAGGGGGCGACTTCATCTGCGTCCTCGGGCGGGAAGAGGAAGAGGGGGAGGAACGAGGTGGAGGATGGGGAGGAAGACAACGTTGGACCGAAGGGGAAGAAGAGGCGGTCGAACGCACCACGAGGGGGGACGGCTGGAAGAAAAGTGGCCGCTGCGGCGGTACACCAACCAGAGCCAAAGCCCCTCAACAATTAACCAAGTGAAGGTATAGCAGCTCAGACTGACGGCGATGGGCCGTCAGCTGGAGCTAGCTAACCAGTTTCACTCGGCAACCGTGAAGGGTTGAGATGCTCCGAGAAGGAGATGTCGATCCTGGGGCCGTGTGAAAATTCTGATGGAGGGTGGGGAGACATGGGGGTTGTAGAGAAGAGGGGACTAGGCGAGCGGGGAGTGAGGCGTGATGAGAGGGGCAGTTCGCAGTGAAGGGGTTGCGAGATGGTTGCGAGTAGGGGGATAGGTTTGACGGTTTGCTTCGGAGGGGGAGTTCTCAGCTATTTATCATTTGTGATTCCACTCATCTTCTATTTTCCCGGCCTCTTTTTATCCTGTGTCCTCTTTCGTCCGCCGTGGCATGAGGAACATCGGCTCCTGGTCGTTGCTGGACGTCACGATGACCTTCGAATATTGTGATTTCGGCCCAGATCAAGGAACGGGTTCCCGCTAGGCTTTGTGCTTTTTTTTTTGACTCTATCTTCGAGATCGTCGCTTTGCTTGATTCTTTACCTCCTGTACGAGTCTTACGTTCCGATGGTTAGCAGCGACTGCCTGCGGCGAGGATTGAACATACGCACCTGCCGTCTCGCTCCAGGTCTTGCTACCTCCTTCCGTATTCTCGTTCTCCTATCTTCATTGTGGGTCCATACGTACACGGTTTGTACTCCATACTGGGTGAAATGGCATCGAGAGCGGTAAATAAAACGCACCGATATCGTTTCTTCATCTTTTCTACCCTACAAACTGGCACCTCGGACTCTTGTGGTGTTCTTATCTGTCCATCTGTCGGTATTTTTCATTGTCTTCAGCGACACGGAAAAATGCACGGCCCTTTCGTTCACTGTGTCCGTACCTGCACCATGCGTGAGCCTTGCGTGAGTTGGCAACGGACGTCGTGCCCTCGAATCATCGATCCACGCACCATAAGACCGCATGCCAGCATGAGACTCCGGGTCGTTTCTCGGAGAACAGTCGGGCCTTCCAGCAATTGTTTCCTAGAGTAGAAATTATCTTCTTTTGGGCATAGAGACAAAGACCTGGACGAATTGTTGAGGGGACAAGCTCGGCCTTCGATGCTTTTTCCGCGTCGGTCGGTACAGGTCGGTACGCGGTTGATAAAGTTCGTGTGGCGCCGCGACTCGGATGTGGCCCAAGTTCAACGTGCAGTCTCAGTATGTATCCGTTCATTCACGTTCTTAGGCCTAGGAGTATACAATATTCATGTGCACTCAAAGGAGTGAAAAATAATAACCAGCGTTTGTGTGAGAGCGATACAAGTAGGTAGTCAACTCAACCCGCCGCGTGTTCTTCGAGCCCGACGGCCACAGCGAATGTGAGTCTCTAATAAGCCCTATCCTTCCATCCAGAACTATCCCATTCTTCCCTGCATCCATCATATGCACGTATCGAAAACGCATCGGAATAATGTTGCATCGATCACGGAATCGGAAGGCGAATGAAGGGATCCAGAAAAGTAGTCCAGCCCAGGCTAGAGCTGTGGAAAACAGAGATCGACCTCCCAAGCGTAGTAGAAACAGTGACAATCGGTGCCGTCTAGAGTTGAGAGCTATAATCCAGTCAAATGGGGACGATGTTGGAAGAACACGTCCATCGACTCGTTGTCCTTTGAGAGGCCGCGAAGCATGAGACTCTGGATTGATGGGGCTTTCAGCCAAGGGGAGATCTCATTGCGGGAGTAAGGAGTCAATGTACAGTGTAACTAGGTCAGAGAGTCTTCAGGTTTCACATTCTATCGATGGGCTGCCGAAGTAAGGAGAGACCGAGCTCGTACTCTCTGAGATACCCTGGAGTCACGACCGCATCAAGTACGACAAATCGCGTAGTTTCTAGATCCCTTGGTCCGAGTGGATCATACGAAGCTCACAGTCCTGTAGGAACCTACACTCGGACTCCTCATTTTACCGATCTAATTAGTTCTCCACATCGAATAGCGATATGTCCGAATATATCTTGCGAGTTGCTGAATCGTCAAATAGAGCAACCAGGGACTAGATCCAGACAGACCGAGAGCAACCAGGACTATCCAGCAATCTTGAGCAATCTTGAAGATGGGGATGAAAAGCTCTTGCAGCATATTCTGTTATTTCCGCCGCCATTATGTCGCGACCAAACACAGCGAGTTCAGTTAGAGACCGTTTCTTCTTATCTTATCGCGCTGATGGCGACGCGCCTCAATTTGATTCGGAGTTCAAACCGTTCTTGTTCCTGGCGGTGGCGTGTCGCTCTTTGTTGTTGCCATCATCTCACCAGTTGGAAGACTCCTCCCCGTTGCATACTTTGCTCGCTGCATCTTTTCCTTGACCTTAGTATCTTGCATAACTGTATTCACTTGTGAGTAACTTGCCTCGCCAGGCTCTCCAGCGAGGTGCTTACTCTGGTATTGAATGTACGTTGCCTTGGTTTCCTCGCAAGCCTGAATATGCCAAGCGCCAAAACGAAGGGTAAAAAGGCGGATAAAAAGGCCAAAAAGGACCCTAACGCTATTCCAGAGCCAAAATTCAGCTTTGACCTGGAGCCTCGCCCAAAACCTCAGGCCGACGCTTCTGCGCAGAAAGCGAATATCGGGGTTCGGTTACCTCCTCTTCTAGACGGACTGCCCCCGGAATGGGAAAAGCATGTCAACTGGTCGGATATGACTTACTATATGTGCCAATCCATGGGAATACCTGGTAATCGAACATATTCGTTGTACGCATTCTTGAAAGCTCACTGCCAAATACTTCTCTCAAAGATCTCGACACTAAAGCTGGTCTGAAGAACGTACACTATAACTTTGCGCATTACGCACGTCAACTTGACAATTTCTTCACACACATACAAGCTCGCGACAAGAAACCCCACCAGGTGCGAGGACCAGCGCTGGTAGTAGTTACGTACAGTAAGATGTGCGCAGATAACGTGCTGCTAAAAAGAGTTTTACTCGAGACCAGTACGTTTGCTTAGCTTCAACTCGTGCTCTACTCATCGTCGTACCTTCTCTCCCACAGACTTCGTGAAAATGGTTGAAACGCTCCTCTTTGACCCTCACTGCCAACTTATCGTCGCCGGTCTCCTTTGGAGGATAAGCTGCAATTGCAGCTTCGACATGCGAGAGGAGCTGGCTGTTCGAACGTCGAAAATCCTCATGGACGTCATTGAGAGGTTCCCATCCGACGTCAAATTGTCGAAACTCGCAGTCGCCACGCTTACTGAAACGTGTCTCACTCTCACTCATCACGATCCCTTGCAAACCCCAGCGCGCCGCTCTTTGCTCGATACACGTCGACTGATCCGACTCCTCGTCTCCGTCGCACGCAAACCAGGCTTCATACAACTCGTTGCTCCCTATCTGTCCGGAGCGTCTTGCATGTGCTATGAAGATTTTGTCGACATTCCCGAGGCTACCGATATCCTTATCTCCCTCATCCGTTGTCCGCAAGTCAGGACTCGGATGTGTGGCCTGGGCGGCATCCAGAGACTTTATCTTGGCTATGAAGAGGAGGACGTATTGGGCTCTAATATTACCCCTGAGGTACTCGTCAAGCTCCTACAAACTACATCGTCAACGAACCCAGATCTTCACCGCGAGCTGCTCGCTTTCGGCGGGTACGAAAAGTCGGAGGCTTATGGGGTACTCCGTAATATGAACGCCACTACGGAGGTCATGAACAAGCTCTTCCGCGATCGCGACTTTTACTCTTTCGGAAAGGCGATGGCCCCGTTGATCATCAAGGTCGAATACCTTCTCCTGACAGCTGCATGGCCGGAGGCGGAGGCACGTAGGACTGGCTTTCCCTGCCGCACGTACCAGGAAGCCTGGCCTCTCGGCGCGAAGGCCATCCGCGAACGTGGCGTACCAGAGGAAACGTACTTGGCCGACATCCTCGACGTCAAATATCTCATGTCCTTAGGTCAAGAAGACGAATCGCGCGCGATGGCTGCTTCGCTCACCGAGAAGCATCCGAACGTCCCATTCTTCTACTACGTTGCCAGCCTCCGGGAGGAAGACATGCAGCTGGGTCTACAATACGCGAAGAAAGGACTCAAGTGCCCCGGTCTGACGCCATACGTTCGCTTCAATCTCTTGTACTGCACGCTATACAACGCCTTCCAGATCTCCCAGGATAAGCTTCGATTTGCCTCTACAGCGAGTGCGCAGACAATCGCCGAGGGCTTTGCGTACGCGAGGAGCTCCATAGAGGACGCGGAGACGTACATGCGAGAGGCACCACCAGATTGTCGATGGTTGCGACCCATCATTTATATGTGGATCCAAAATTTGCTGCTCCTGCGAGGGCATGAGCTGACGTTGAAATCTCCAGAACTTGTGGTGAGTCGGGCTATCCGTACGCTGTAACTTTCACTCAGTCTTCGCACGAATTTTAGGAAGCGAAGCGCAGGCTAAAGCTAGCTGACAAAACCTCTCTCCTTCTCAACCAACGTCTCAATCGCTCCTTCGGCCGTATGACCTCCCTCGTTTTTCTCGAACGTATGGGCGACGCTTGGGCTGAATGGGGTCCCATCGTCACAGAATGGCAAGAATCCGTGGCGGTTTTCGAAAGCTCACTTCCTCCACCGGTCGACGTCCCGAACGATGACTCGGAAGAAGGCTACTTGGCCTGGTCGGAACGAGTCAATAACGCTGTAGCTGCTGAGGGATCGAACGGAGACGATACGTCTTGGCGGAAGGCGATGGCGGAGGTTGGGAAATTCACGAGCGCGGAATGGGACTCCTTGGTGGAGATGAACCGGTGTGCGTGGTGCAGGACCCCGAGCGTTGTGTTGAAGAAGTGTAGAGGCCAATGCTCTACCAAGTAGGAAATTTCGGTCTAGCTGATATTATCCGAACGTACCTTACTAAAGGCTCCTACTCTGTTCCCCTACTCTGTTCCAGGTACTGCGACAAGACTTGCCAGAAGCAAGATTGGCCGAGCCACAAGAAAGTCTGCGAGGACTATAATGGCACGATCTAGTTGAAAGTATTGCGCTTGTACGGACATTCGCTCGCAGTTGCCCAAATATTTTACTGTTTTCCTACTAGTTAATATCAATGCCGTTCTGTAGTCAAGTCGGTGAGAAAGTATCGCGTCAAAACCCATCGTTCAATACCTGCTCAAGGCCACATTCAGATACTTACGCTCTGAAGTAGTACCACTTTTTGTTCAGCGTTTTGCTGGCTCGTCACACACGTATGGCGCACTTGTCATTCTTAGATATCTTCTATATATATGACTGCAGAATATGTACCCTGGGAACTTCGCGGTGTGCAAAAAAATTGATGAAAAAATATATATGTAAACAACGACGTGTCTTGACCGCGCCACAGTCGTGTCGCAGCGCGCACGTCGACCACGTGATCCCTGGACACGGCCTCGTGGCGTGAGGATCGGTGGCTCGCTCACCGCTTCTTTTGTTCTTCTTCATCACCTCCTCCAACGCGACACTGTATCTACACTTTAAAGGTTCTTATCATTTAGCTCAGCAACTCCTGCCATTCTATAAACCATAAACTCAAGGTATTATCTCAAAGTCCTGAAACTTATTGTCTGAATTTATGAGCTCATATTCAATTGCACTTAACGCAGGGTCCGTCGACTTGCTGTCCCGTTGCTGTTATGGCACCATCTGGAAGAAAACGACCTAAAAAAAGGAACCCGAAGAAACCTTCTAACGTAGGTCCTTTTTCTCTACGTCTGGGAACGAGCTTGACGAGAGTCTGATGCTAAATTTCTCTGTGTTCAAGTCGTCGCGATATGTGCTAGAGATCCCTGAGGACGTGCAAGAAACCTGGGCAAGTCTGGGGTCTTGGCTCTCTAAAGCTCTAGGTCTACCAGGTCTGCAATCCCTCCGTCTAGGTAATCTTGACACGTTTCTGATCCTTTTTTCAGATCTCGACACGACAAGTGGCCTGAGGAAAGTTCATAGGGAGTTTGAGAACATATCGAGGACGGTCGACGAATTTTACACATTCGCGCGCTCTTTTCCCGGTTACGAGCCTCGCATAGCTGCCGGCGCCGTTGTAATCTACAGCAAGCTGTGCGCGGACAATGTCCTTCTCAGACGCATCATACTGGAAACTGGTACGATTGTGTGGTTCTTTTGTGTACTCGGTCTCACCGCTCAATCTTTCTGACAGGGTACCCGAAGATGGTTGAAAGCCTGGCTCTCGAACCAACGTGCACATACATCGTCGCTGGCTTAATCTTCAGGGTCTTTTGCCGCTGTGACAAAAGCATGCGGGAAGAACTCGCGATTCGAATCTCCACGGTACTTATGGATATCATCGACCAATTCTCCGACGACCCGAACCTGCCGAGACTTGCCGCTGCGATCCTCTTCAGTTCAGTAACTAATGTGGTCCAAAGGTCGGAAGAGTGGAATCCCTCGCCGATCGACGTCCCCCGTCTAGTGCATACTGCGCTCTCCGTCGCTCACAAGTCAGGCCTCATGGGGATCGTGGCCCCCTTCCTTGCCAACTGCGCGCTCGACTGTCATAAACTTTATCTGGCGAATCCCAAAGCGATCGATATCCTTGTTGCACTCGTTCGCTCTCCACACTTCCCTACACGTATGCAGAGCTGTCGTGGTCTCCAGGGGATGTACTTCCCGGATGAGGAACCGGAGGATCTCGGGCCCTTCGATTCCAACCGCATGTTGAAGATGTTCCAAAATCCGTTGTCTCCCGAGCTCCAGCGGGAGATGGATATCTTTGGGGGCCTACACAAGTCGCAAGCGTTTGCCGTCACCGTCTCCGTGGCCAAATGCTGCAGTGCAATGGACAAAGTATTTCGCGACCGCGACTTCTACGCTCACGGCAAGGCGCTTGTTCCTCTGACACTTGAGGTCGAGTACTTTCTCTGCCATGGGGGGTGGGATGCTTCGGAGATCTCACAAACTGGCTTCCCCTGCCGCACGTTTCGCGATACGCTATTTCATGCTTCCAAGGCCATTCGAGAGCGATCTACTCCCGGTAACGGAGAGGAATGGATGGCCGATGTTCTGGAGGTCAAATATCTCTTGGCGAACTCACGATACGAGGAAGCCGCCACGCAATCTCTTCGCTGCATCGAGAGTTATCCAAATGCCGCCTTCTTTTACTACGTGGCGTGCAAGGAGGAATCGGATGTCGATAAGGCTATTCGATTGGCGAAGAAAGGACTGCGGTGCCCCAATCTTACACCATACGTCCGCTTGAATCTCCTCTACAACGCAGCGAACTCGGCTTTCTTTCAGGCAGACTTGAAGCTAAAGGATGAGGGGGGTGGAGCTACGCTGGAAGCCTACGACTATGCAATGAGTGCACTTGAGGACGCGAGGGAGTATATACGCCTGTCCCCTCCCGACGCTCGAAACCTGAGACGCACGATTTATATCTATATTTTGGCGCTTTTTGTTCTGCGGGGTAACGAACTCACTTTGAATTCGCCTGAGGTAGTCGTAAGTCACTTTCCGGACTCTTCGAGCTCTATATACTTTCATGTCTAACACGGAACCTCACTTCTCCTTCTCCAATCGTCCCTAGGATGCTAGGCGAAGGCTCAGGCTTGCCGACGAAGTTTCCAAAATGGTCGACCAGCCTATCAGCAAGTCTATCGCTCGGTCAACCTGCCTTGCATATCTAGACCGTCTCGACCATGCACGGAATGAATGGGGCCCGTGCATCGACGAGTGGGATGTAATCCACAAGAAAAACTCGATTCCAGACACGGACCTGCCAATGAACTCCCAGAGTGAAGCGGCTTGGCTGGAAAGCTTAGATGCGGCCCACAAAAGGGACGCTGCAATCGATGGTGGCTTCGCCAATCCAGCGAAGCCAGAAGACCGGTGGACTATCGCAGACCTGGAATCGCAGGCGAGCCTTCGTCGCTGTACTTGGTGTAGAGCGCCGAGCGTGGTTCTTCGCAAATGCAAGGGCGAGTGCCCGGCGAGGTAAGTCTCCACTGCTTCGTCATATCTTGTTCGCCTTGCTGACTATGAAACAATGACCACGAACGGTGAACCAGATATTGCGATGCAGCTTGTCAGAAGCGTGACTGGAAGACACACAAGAAAACATGCGCCAACGTAGCTGGAACGTAGGGACCATCATTTGCACTTTTCGGTAGCCTGTACATAGATATGTACTCTCCACCGTCTGTTCCGTGCGTGTATTCTGTAGGCCTTCGAATCGATACTGCGGGCTGTGTTCTTCTTATTCCTCGCACCAAGGAACTTATTTTGGCTACGCTACTCTCGGAGACTAATCACTGGCATCACTTTGTACTGTAAATGCTCTTATCTTGCTAGTAGTGATATATAATCACAGAGGGAAATATGAAGACTCAATTTGGGCCACAGTGGCTATACGCGCCACTGACGCGTCCACAACAGGGACAAATTGATCGCGACGCGTCGCGTTGAACAACGCGTGACGCTTATATATAAGACTGTCGCGTCTCGATTCCCACCTTATTCCTCACTTCCCCTCCCCCACCACCTCCCCACACACCCGGTGTTACTCTAGATTATTATCTTTTACACGCCGAACATCTTCGCAATGGCATTATTATCAACGTCATCGTCAACGCCGACAATGGCGTACGTCTTCAAGCGAGGTAAGTTTTCAGATCTTCATACCTCGACGACGATGCACGTACCGCCGCCCGTCGAGCGCGTTGAACTTCACATTGACGCGCCTATTTTATAGATGGGTATGTTGTCATTGGATGAATCTTAGTTGAATGAGTCTAATTAACTTGAACCACCCTGGTTGCTCGCAGGCGGAAAGAGAGTATCCAAGCTGACAAGGTGCGTCCGCTCGGTTTCATCTCTTAGTGTTCTCTGAACTTACTCTTTTATTTCACTTCTCTATAGCTTACTGCACGGGTTAAGAAGCTATCTTATGGTCTCGATGACATGCATCTCGATGCCAACGAGTGAGTCCTGCTACATACACGAACGCGACCATCCCTCACCCCTCGCCTATAGAGTCACACAGAAGGTCATCCAGGGCGTGTATCCTGGAATCACGACCAGTGAACTCGACGTATGGCTTACTCCTTACTCTGAGAAGATGATCGACACTAAAGTGACGTTTCAGAATCTTGCGGCAGAGACGGCCGCCTACCTCACAACCAAACACCCAGACTACGCTATTCTCGCAGCTCGGATCGCGGTCTCGAATCTTCACAAAACGACGAAGGAAAGCTTCTCCCAAACCATCTCTGATCTCTATCACTATGGTTCGTCTCGATTTTGTACACCTGTTCTGTGATCCTGACTCATGTCTGCCCACGCAGTCAACCCCAAAACAGGCAGAGCGGCGGGGATGATCTCAGATGAGACATACAAGTTCGTCAATGAACACGCAGAACGTCTCGATTCGGCCATTGTATGGAGTCGTGACTTCGAATACAACTTGTGCGTCCGTATCCACCCCTATCTTAATGTCGTCTTACCTTGTTCTTCTAGCTTCGGCTACAAGACCCTTGAGCGGTCATACCTGCTCAAAATCAACGGTCGTACAGCCGAGCGTCCGCAACACTTGCTTATGCGCGTTGCTTGCGGTATCCATCCTAATGACATCGACCGCGCTCTTGAGAGCTACACCCTTATGTCGCAGCGCTACTTCACACACGGCTCGCCTACGCTCTTCAATGCTGGTACGCCGAACCCGCAGTTGGCGTCCTGCTTCCTCGTTTGTATGAAAGACGATTCCATCGAGGGTATCTACGATACCTTGAAGTCTTGCGCCATGATCAGCAAGTCTGCAGGCGGTATTGGTCTTAACATCCACAACATTCGTGCTACTGGGTATGGTCTCTTCGTCGACTACGCGTCTGCTCAGGAATTTACGTCGGCTGCTTTAGTTCCTATATCGCAGGAACGAATGGCTACTCCAACGGAATTGTACCTATGCTTCGCGCGTTCGACGCCACGGCTCGTTATGTTGACCAGGGTGGTAACAAGCGTCCCGGTGCCTTCGCTATCTATCTCGAGCCTTGGCATGCGGACGTATTCGAATTCCTCGACCTCCGTAAGAACCACGGAAAGGAAGAAGTCCGTGCCCGTGACCTATTTTACGCATTATGGATCCCGGACCTCTTGTATGTGGCTCTGCTTTGTCTTCCTTGCATCTATGTCTGAGCCCTGCTACTCGTTCACAGCATGAAGCGCATTGGCGAAAACGGCAACTGGTCCTTGTTTTCTCCTGACGAGGCCCCCGGTCTCCACGAGGTTTACGGTGACGAGTTCGAGGCCTTGTACGAGAAATACGAGCGTGAAGGAAAGGCGATGAAGACTATTCCTGCCCAGAAGCTTTGGTATGCCATCATGGATGCGCAGATCGAGACGGGTGGTCCTTTCATGTGCTACAAGGATGCTGCCAACCGTAAGTCTTCGTAGAGTGTCCTGAATCTTATCCTTGTTCACAAACTATTTTTTTCTTTGTCCAGGCAAGACGAACCAGAAGAACCTCGGCGTCATCAAATCTTCCAACCTTTGCACCGAAATCATGGAGTACTCCGCTCCTGACGAGACCGCCGTCTGCAACCTCGCCTCGCTCGCCTTGCCCAGCTTCATCGAGAACGGTGTTTACAATTTCCAAAAATTGCACGACGTTACGAAAGTTGTCACCTATAACTTGAACCGTGTCATCGACCTCAACTTCTACCCCATCCCCGAGGCTCGTAACTCGAACATGCGCCACCGGCCCATCGGTCTCGGCGTTCAAGGTCTCGCCGATGCCTTCATGATCCTTCGCATGCCGTTCGACTCGGACGAGGCCAGGAAACTGAACCTGCAGATCTTCGAGACGATCTACCACGCGGCGGTCGAGGCGAGCTGCGATATCGCCAAGGTAGAGGGCGCGTATGCGAGTTACGAGGGCAGCCCGGCGAGTAAGGGAGAGCTGCAGTTCGATCTTTGGGGAGTCAAGCCGTCGGAGCTGTGGGACTGGGCGGAGTTGAAGGCGAAGGTGGCACAGCATGGGTTGAGGAACTCGTTGCTCGTCGCACCTATGCCTACGGCTTCGACCAGTCAGATTTTGGGCAACAATGAGTGCTTCGAGCCGTACACCAGGTATGGCGCTGACCTATATTCTTGTTTTACATTTTCGGATCGAGCTGACGGTTGTCATCTAGTAACATCTACACTCGTCGTGTTCTCGCTGGAGAGTTCCAAGTCGTTTGCCCTTGGCTTCTTCGCGAGCTCATTCGCCTCGACCTCTGGGACGACAACATGAAGAACCGTATCATCGCCCACAACGGCTCCGTCCAGTACATCCCCGAGATCCCAGACGACGTCAAGGCCATCTACAAGACTGTTTGGGAGATCTCGCAGAAGAAGGTCCTCGACCTCGCTGCCGACCGTGGCGCGTTCATCTGTCAGTCTCAGAGCTTGAACATCCATCTCCAGGCTCCAACTGTTGGTCAGTTGACGAGCATGCACTTCTACGGGTGGAAGCGTGGCTTGAAGACGGGCATGTACTACTTGAGGACGAAGCCTGCTTCCCAGGCGATTCAGTTCACGCTGGATCATAACTTGGTGAAGGAGACGAAGAAGGCCCAGGATAAGAGGGGCGTTCAGAAGGCCGAGGCATCGAGGGCGTCGGAGAAGGAGGCGGCAAAGACGGCTTTGGAAGCACCCGCCGCCAAAGCTACGGTCGATGCTGCTGTCAAGCCCGAGGGTGGATTGAGCACCCCACCCCCCGAGTCCAACGTTCCTATCGTTCCCGTCCAGTCTGACTCCCAAGCTTCGACCGATTCTTCGCGTTCTTCACCTGGTCCTGCCACCCCGGCCGAGAACACTGGCGCTCCTGTCGACCTCATGAAAGCCCTCGAGAGCATGAGCTTGGACGACAAGACGAAGGAGGCTGCTGCGAAGGATCCCGAATTTGCGGCGGCGTTGTTGAAGGCACAGGAGAGGAAGTTTGAGGAGGAGAAGCTGATGTGTTCGCTCGAGAACAAGGAGGCTTGCCTCATGTGCTCGGCTTGATAGGTCCCATTTCCATCTCCTCATTTGAATATTGGCTGTAGCTATATCCTCTCGCTCTTTTGTGATGTTTGTCCGTTATCAGCGATCGCCAGTCGTTTTTCGTTGATCGGTACCCCTAATATTCCTGAAGCAGTCTTACTATATCTGTTCGTATCTCGTTAGCTCTGTTCTCGTATGTATTGTCCTGTATGTTTAGACCATCCATATGCATGTTTTTCTTTGTTACCCTCGAACGATAATCTATAAAGACTTTCATGTCAATGTCCGTGTGGCGGTGGCGTTCATCTTCGCCGCTGTGCACCGTCGATGATCGAGTTTCTTCACCTCGACTACCAAAGCTACTTCACATATCCTACATCTTGTCTTGTGTACATGGACCAAATTTTACGCTGATCCTTATTCTTAAAAACCCGCGGTCCCATTTGCGAAGCACGGCAACCACTCATCCAACGCCAACTGGAACAAGCCCAACCCCGAGTAAAACGGCTCCTGCGATATCGGACTGTAGAATCCTACGGTCTTAAAGTCCGTGTGGTTGGAGTCGGGCGTGAGTAAGACGCGCATGTCGCTGACGTGGACCATGTTAGCATGGGTGAGGCCGAAGAAGGAGGTGTTGGTTGAAGGGGTGTTGCACCTATACGAATGAGAATGAGGCTTGGTGGCGTAGGTGTGAAGTGGATATTGAGAGAGAATGACAACGTACGGAGGGACGGCGGGATTGGGCAGGCGATGAGGAGCGTTATCTTCAATAGAGGCTAAGCCCATCGTTCGCCAGGGATCGACTACAATCACCTTGATCAGAAAATCCTCCCTGTATTCGAGAGCTTTCATGACTTACATTCTCCGTTGGTGAACAGTATATTGGATGGCGCCATATCCCATCCTCCGTACTTATTGATATTGCCTACGGCAGGCGATGGCGGCAGACCTTCCGGGAACGTCGAGTTACATTGACTTTGATACAGATCCAAAGAGAGGAACGAGGTCTCGATGGAGAGGGGGTTGTTGGGATCTCCACGCTGGTAAAAACCTTAGCCCGGCAACGCAATAGAGTGAGTTAAGACGGCTTTCGAAGGACTATCAGGTCGCTCCTTGAGATGACGCACCATACTCTGAGCAATATTGCCACATCCACGACCGATCCGCAACGGGGTCGTCCGCGCCACCTGTGATGGAGTCGTAGTCGATTTCAGCAAGGGCGGTCAGGAAAGATTCGAAAGCGACCTCGACTTCTTGGGTAGAAGCAATACCGGACTCGAGAGCTGGTTCTGTAAAGTTTTGAGTTTCGAGGATGTTACAGAATGGAAGGAGGGAGGCGTTGAAGCCGTAGTACTGGAGCATCGTAGATGAATATCTTATCCCATCTTCAACCGGGTATGAGAGTAAGACGCACCTGATAGAAATCCAACGGGTCCATAAGGATGCTCGCCGCATCCACATTACTCGTCCTATTCGCCTGCTCCATCGTCAAATTCGCCGCCCCACTCGTATTACCGCCCGGCCCACTCAACCTCGCCTTCAACAACTTAAACTTCATCTCCGTCCTCTCCGTCTCATTCGCACCCTCACCAGAACCTCCCAAAGTCTCATCCACGAATCTCGTCACAGCCACCCAATCCGCCGAACAGTTCCTCGTAAGACTCCTTTCCGCCGCCTTATAATAACTCGCCATATCGACCTGCGCTTGGACGGGCGCGGAGCTCGCCCAGGTCGCAAAGATCGTCGAAGGGTTACGTTGCCGGAGGAGTGAGCCTCGGATGCCGGGGTAGGAACCGCCGAGGAAGATCCAGGGGGTGGTGGAGGGGTGGAGGGACGAGTTGAAGTTGTTTGCGAAGAAGATGACGTCTTCGAGGGCTTGTTCGGTGGTGAGGAATTGCCATTGCGATGCGGTGGTGTTGGCCTGGACACGTGTATTTGTGTCAGTTTGGGAAGAGTTATGGGTTTGGATGGGGTTGAGCCTGGTGAAGAGGACGCACATTCACGGGGAAGGGGAGAGAATCGCCGTAGAATCTATGCTCCCATAAGATAGCTAGTCCGTTGTACCGTTTGGCCAGACGCATCGTGGCCGACAGGCCATGATACTCCTGCGAGCGAAATCCACATTAGATGGGTCCATCTCGCCGCCAACTACGCTCACTTGTAAGTAGTAGGGTAACAGCGGCTCTGCATCTTGCTCTCCAGAGTCGAATACTGGTTCAAATTAGTCAAATAATCCGGAAGAGAGAGTTTACGTAGCTCTACGTACGGAAAACAGGCCCACCAGATTCGTAGTAGGTGTCGTTGACCCAAAAACGGTTCGCAAAACTGTCTGTGTTGTTTGTCGTCCCAAAATGGTCGATTGGAATCTGATACACACACGCAAGATCGAGAACGGACCACATGATATCGAGAATATCACGCACCTGAATAAATTGTGGATCATTGGGCAGCGTCGCTCCAGCCTCTGGTGCCACCAACTGCTCTCTCGACCGCCAGTGAGGCTGCCTCAACGCATAACACACGTTTCCAAAGGAGAAGGAAAGGATCGCACTAATGGCAGATAATCTGGCGAGCTGCATGTCAGAATGCTGGTGGAGGAGAATTCGACCATTGTCACATACCTTTATGTGGTGATGAAGAGCATGAGCGATAAGTGAGAACCATGGAAGAGAAGATAGGACTATGGACACGCGCCTAATCGCTCCCGTGTTAGCTGGTCATGCAACTTCGAGCCAGAAATGGGACGGCATTTGACACGCTCGCACTACTACTTCTGAGCAGAGAGAAAAATGTGTCAAAAGTGCACCATCAGAGACACCAGCAAGGTTTGATCGTCAACGATAGTAAATGTCCGGGAAGCTATGATCTGACAGGGGTTGAGACGAGTCAGAGCTGACGATCCCGAAAAAAAAGAAATTCGAGAGAGATATACTATTATCGCACGATGATTCCATGATAGCACTCCGGACCGTCTGACGACAATTCTGCTATACTTGCAATCAGTATTAGAAGGCGTAGGAAGCCAGCGAGCACTGAGCAGGGGACCACGAAACATGTGTAGCTTTGAGCTCTGGAGGATTCTGACCGCTCCGAACAAGGCCTGAGTGACTGAACATTGAGATCGACGAGGTGGCTGACCCTCCGTTTGCACTTGGGTACGTACTTCCATATTTCTACGCCTCTCTACTGCTGTCCGACTTATTTCTGTGGATAGTGTCTGACTGTCGCACCGGCAAGCCTTGGACAGTGAGCGATACGTAGACTCGTCAAGGTAAGGTGTCGCTAGTGCCAATGCGCTCGAACTTTGTCTCGGCGACGTTACTGCTATACAAGCCGCTACTGTTGAGGCGACAAGGGATGCTCGAGCTGATACATGGGTTACAAAATGGTTCAAACTGCAATGGGTCTGAGGAAAATTCCGGATTGTCGTTGTTAGAGGAATAATGCGTTGATGGCTTGATGGTTGCCAGCGAAGCAAAAGTCAGGCATGCTAAGAAGATGTTGACCACAAGACAACAACGAGCATGAGAGGGTCTAGGAGAACTCTAGCTTCGTTCTAGCAGGCTCTGGCCGACTACTTGTCAATGAAGCTCGACTGAGGCGTACCCGACGTCCAGGAATTGTCCAGGAAAGAAATGAAACGCATCACGCCACACTGGCGGGCGTTCCCGGTTTGGTTGGCGCGACCCGGGATGGGTGGGAACGGATCCGGCCAAGTGCCTTGCTCTCGACCACAATCTCGAGTCGTCTCGACACGTTGCGCGACTCATCCACGCTGGAGAGGTATGTGAGCCTGCCTTCACCCTCCGAGGCGCTCTCTGAGCGATTTCACTGGAGCGCTTGAGAAAGATGAAGTACTTCATATAAAATTTACGACCCATTCGCGAGCTTTGGCCTACTGCGTGCCGGCACAGTCGACGCTGCGGCCGAATGTGTTTCTTTTTTCTCTCTCTTTTCTCGTCTTTGTTCGCAATGCTGCGAATGTGTAAAATGAACTCAGTCGACTATTGTGATGACATCCGTAATGACGAAAATGGCAACGACGCCACACCAGAAATTAGGGACACTGTCAACGACGAGCTCCGAGGGTGCCTTCACTTCTCTGCAGGTACAAAGTGGAGATCTCATTCCAGTCGACTGGAGTATTGTGGTCGTTTTTGTCTTCCACGGCCGTATAGCACTCACCATGCTGAGCGCAAAGCGCTGAGAAATGATTGTCTCGGTCGGACTTGGTCATCGAGCTTTTCACGGCGACAGATGCCCTGTGCTGTCTTGTTTGCGTTCTCATTTCGCCGTCATGCGAGTCGCGCTGCCTCGCGATCTGGTTCCGTGGTATTGAGTACCGGCACTCACCCATTGCGGGCTGGTTCAAACTCCGCTGTGCCGCGTCTCGCTTACTGCCGTAGCCGAGTGGCTGCAGGCTGTCACTTACTGAACATGCAACACAACAAAGGCAACAATGTGCATAGTGACACTCGATATAGCTACACATAAAATCATCTAAAATACTTTTCTTCAGTTTGGTCGCGACAGAATTTTCTAATTTTAGCGTGAACGAGCTACACGACGGACTGTACACTCATATAAAATCACTCGAGGAGAGTGAAAAAATTCTGTCGCGACCAAATGAAGTGAATGAACGTAAAATAATATCTCAGAATTTATGAGATTTACAGGTGGGGTGTACCTTGCCCTAGACGCGCACTGGTCTCGTACATAGGTGCCACCCAGCCAAATCGGTGAGTCTTGCTGTGGCCCGCGTCGAAATGGCGTGCGGCTTGCCCGGCATCTTTCAAAGTCCGCCAATTTGCAATGGACATGGCGCTTGGTGGGAATGCCGGTACTCAGTGGTATACTGAATAGCCTTCCCGCCTAGTTCCCGGATCGCTCCATGAAGGGTCGGAGAATTTGTCGTGTGTTCGGGAATATATAAACCGCTTGGCCGCCTGCCTTCGGAGTTCGTGCATTGCTTTCGAAACTTTCAACCCTCCACCTATCCCGCCCAGCGTCGTCCGCTTTCTGCAAGCTCCCTAGTAGCTATGCAGTACGGCGTTCTCATGACTATGCCTCTACACTTGCTGCTGCTCACACTGTCACTCATTTCTAATGTCAACTCATATCCCCAACCGCCATCCCCCTATTCACACAGCGCTCGCAGCAGTGCTATTTCTAGACGAAATATCGTCACAGACAGCTCACAACTCTCGGATTCCTATGACTTTATAATCTGTGGAGGAGGAACCGCCGGCCTTGTACTCGCTTCACGGCTTTCGGAAGACTCGAATCACACTGTGTTGGTACTCGAAGCAGGAGATACCGGAGACGCAGAGGCGGACTCCATCAGTGCGTACTGTTTTCTCAGTTCCTTCTAGATTCCCTAAGCCTTTTCCCAGACGTTCCCGCCAATGCCTATTACGACTCCGCTGTCGGCGGCGCCGCTGACTGGGCCTACACCACCGTTACACAATCCAACGCCAACAACCGCGCTATGACCTGGCCAAGAGGGAAGGTACTCGGAGGTTCATCCGCCATCAACGGCATGTACGCCGTCCGACCCTCCCAAATCGAATACGACGCTTGGGCAGCTCTCATTGCAGAAGACGACAGTAGCGCGAGTTCGAAGTGGGGTTGGGATGCTCAGTTCGCAGCGATGAAGAAGGCCGAGACGTACAGCGCGCCTAGCTCGGACACGAGTGAGAACATCGCCATCGAGGCTTCGGACTCCGGTAGAGGGACGAGTGGACCGGTTCATGCGACTTATCCCGAATAGTAAGTCCACACATGTTTCGTCATCCGTCTTATCAATACTAACCTACGGGCAGCATGGTCCCCCTTGTCGGTAACTGGACGTCCACCTTGTCTGCTGCTGGCGTTCCGGAGACTGCGGACGCGTACAGCGGCGAGAACTGGGGAGCATACGTCGCCACCTCCGCCATTAACCCTACGAACTGGACCCGTTCATACTCCCGCTCCGCCTATATCGACCCTCTCGCTCCCCGCTCCAACCTCCAAATTCTTCCCAACGCGCAAGTCACTCGCATCATCTTCAGCAGCTCTTCTGGAAACATCACCGCGAATTCTGTGGAATGGGCCACGAGCAGCTCGGCGGCGAGGAATACGGTGAATGTGACGAAGGAGGTGATCATCGCGGGAGGTGCTATCGGAAGTCCCACCATCTTGATGCACAGTGGAGTGGGTCCGAGCGACGTCTTGGGGGCTGCTGGCGTTGATGTCGTGTACGACCTCCCCGGAGTTGGACAACATCTTCAGGACCATATCGTACGTTCCTTACTCCTCTCGGATGTCGGCTATTGTCTAATCTCGGTTTTTGTTGTACAGAGCACCCAGTTGAGCTTCAGTACGTCGGCCACGACCGCGAAAGCCATCCAAGACTCGGGTGACTACAGCTCCGTAAGCTCTTACCACCGCTTCCTCTCGGCTTGATATTGACTGAAAGCATTATCTATTTAGATCACTGGTGGCGAGACGGCATTCATGTCGTACATCAACTCCGCTACAGCCTACGTCAATATCACTCAGCTCCTTGGGTCTGACGAAGCCCAGACCTTTGCGGACTCCGTCTCCTCTGCTCTCAGCTCTTCCGCTTCGTCCCTTGTTCCCAGCACAGATAGCACAGTCATCTCTGGCTACGAGACGATTTACAACTCCAGTCAATCGCTTTTGATGACCCAGCTGGGCCACATTGAGATCTTGTTCAGTGCGACTACCAGCGATTCGGCTGTTGGGATCCAGATCGCTCTGCAGAGGCCTTTCAGGTGCGTTTCTCTGCATATTACTCGGTGATTCGTTCTCTGACCATTCTATAGTCAAGGACGTCTCTATATCAACTCCTCGGACCCCTTCGTTTACCCCGTCATCGACCCTCAATACCTGTCGAACTCCGCCGACATCCAACTGCTTCGCGCTGGCTTCAAGCTTGCTCGTACGGTCGGTAACACAGCACCTTTGAGCAACTACCTTACCGGCGAGACGACACCCGGAACGTCGACAAGCTCGGACGACGATATCGACACTTGGCTCGCGCAGAACATCGGCACAGAATATCACCCGAGTTGCTCGTGCGCGATGCTGCCGTTGGACAAGGGCGGTGTCGTCGACTCTGACCTCAAGGTTTACGGGCTTTGTACGTTGATTTTCTTCCCTACGTTTGTACGTGTTGTTGGCTGATATTCGGGCGGCGTGTTATAGCAAACGTCCGTGTCGTCGACGCTTCCGTTTTCCCCATCCAGTTCGCCGCTCACTTGGCTGTTCCCGTCTACGGCCTCGCCGAACAGGCCTCCGATCTCATCCGGGCATATTACAACGGCGTCTCCACCACCTCTAACTCATCAACGAACTCCACCGCCACATCGACCAGCTCGTCTTCGGGCCAGACTGGAGTCTCGACGAGCGGTGCGTCGCACGCCGTTCCGTTTTCGACCTCGCCGTCGGCGGTCGGTGCGGTCAGCTTGGGCATGATGCTCTTGGGGTCGATGTTGGTGTTGTAAGGAGTGTGTGACTGTCGTGACGATATTTCGTTTCAGATGGACCTTGGACTTTATTTTCCTTCTCTCTTGATCGACTGATTGGATTCGTTTGTAGAGGTTGTCAACCCTCTATTCCCCCACCGCTCACATAGCATCCACTCTTTGCTTTACGACGGACTATCCCCCCTTACCTCCTACTTTCTCGAGCTCACCTACTACCCCCTCCTTATTTTCCTTCCCTGTCACTCTTCGTAGTGTCACAGTACTATGGTTTCCGTATCTGGGACTAGGGCTGGACCACGAGTCTTTCTTGCAGAACTCTGCTTTCAAGTTCAGTCTAACTCTCGCTTCGACGTGTTCTAGGGCCTTTAGTCTACTCACTAGTACAATAACTGCTCCTAACTGGATGCGCTGCAGATTCAGATCAGACTTTTTCGCATCGTGCATTTTGACATTCGGCATACGACGTTTGACATTCAACATAGACTGTAGATACCCTACGGACACTTGTTGTTACCCGTTCCGCATACATCTCGCTCGTAGTATACTCTACATACCGTTCCACACTACTCTGTCTTCTGTTGTTTCTCTACGTATTACTATTACGACTCCTACCTTTCTTCGCTGTATCCTTTCACATTGCTATTTGTCTGTGTACATATCCTGCATGGACCCGGACTTTGACTCACATCAATCTGATCGCGTCCTTCTGTATCATTCTCTCCTTCTCTTTCGCTCGGAGGAGACGAGTTCTACGGGGTATTGGGCCGTCAACAAGTCTCAGTCATACCAGCGGTAATAAGTGTCAGTCCAGTTTTTTGCTCGGAGTCTGCGGCTGTATGTCTGGATCTGCATGTCCATGGAGGTATAATCATCGGCGTAACGATTTGGACACCAATCGTACCGCAGCGACTGCGAACGGCGCCAGTGCGTTTATCCTCCACAGCAGTCTATGTTTAGCGAGTCACTTATGTACTTACTCGCAGCGAGCACAATAATAGCAGGGTCATACAGCCACACATGACGGCCGGAAGAAAGACTGGTCATGATAGGCTTATTCATGATCCTACACGCATTCCTGCCTATCATTATGACGCAGCTGTTGAAGCTGGTTAATCGACACGGTTATAAAACTTAGCTTCCGGATTTGCGATGATCAGACGGAGGCGAACCGAGGTTTATTTTCGCGCAGGTTGGGACGAGTTTATAGTAACCCCATGGAACGAGACCTGGGGATATGGCGCGCTCAGGGTTGTGGATCTTCACAAGGGAATGAGCTCAATGGGCTCGTTATGAAGTCCAGTCCGGCGAACTTGAGAGGAGATGGTAGGAATTGTGGTAAGATTGGGCGAAGGACCTGATGTTTAACAGATAAGTATGACTATGATAAAAGATATACAATTTAGTGGCGTCCAACGCATCCAGCAGTCAAGGAGCATAAATGGCGGGGACTCGGAGGAGCAGGAGAAGGAAGACCACCTGCGCCACAATTCGACTGCGCCACCGTCGGAGGTTAAAACGATCGCCCAACCCCGAGTGGCACCTTCGAGTCTCTGCCACAGCCAAATCACAGCTCTGCTCTCCACCTCAAACGCTCACTTTTCGTGTACAGGTCTGCACAAATCAGTTCCACTACGGCTACTACCATTAGGAATCCATGATTTACCCCTTGTATAGTTGAACTCGGAGGATCATCTGCGAGAGTTTGAGCGGGTGAGCTTCCGCCTGAACACATGTTCGGTGTTTGTCTTCCAATTTGGCTATCGATACCGTGAAACTTTGGAAGGTATCATGCATTCGAACTCCCCTGTTCTTATCTCGAATCCTGCATGGTATATAAACAAAAGCTAGTGGATGTTTCTCTGCCCTGACGTTCCCTGTGCCTTCTGCCTGAATCGACTCGGAGTCGTTGTCTCGCCTTGCTTCTCTGTTTGAGTTGAGGTTCAAGTTCGGTATGCGAGCGAAAGGTATAATATTGTACGCGCTCGTGGGATGCTGTATGCTTGTTCTGGGTACCAACTATGTGGTTGCGGCATTATTGGAGAACTTTCAGGTCATGGAGGTATGTTGAACTATCTGTTATTCGTTCACCTGAAGATCTAGTTCTAACACAAATCTTAGCCTCCCATCGTCCCCGACGGCCCATCATGCAACACGACCTTGCTCCAATATGTACGCATTCACCGCCCTTACAACGGAATATCCTCCCTACATGTTTATTCTGTGGTGTCATCACAGGATTTTGCGACCTCATACAACGCCCCAGCCATCGTTTCGTATTCTGCACCCACAAAATGCGGCGAGCCAGGATCATGGGCTGCAGTTGTGTTGACCTGGTACTGCAGTACGCCTACCTCTTACCTTCTCCCCTAATATATGGGCAATTCTCCCAGCTTACTGTCCATCTTGGTGTTGGCATACAGCCAGCACGGGGGTTCAATTTGACCGATTGGGCAGCTTGTATATCGATGCGATTGAAAGTATGTGATCGCTGTCCGGGTGAGGGGTATTTCGAACGAGAAACTGACCCTGGTTTCATTCCAGTTTGGCGCACTTCGACGCCTGAACCGCTTGACAGTGGGATCTTCTGGACTGCGTAAAGATATCGTCTTAAACATGAGTAGAGTTACTCACTGTTGCGCAGGACAAAAGACGTCACACAATATATGCCCCTCCTATCTCTTTCTAACGCCACTCTTATGGTCAGTCTACCTCTTGCCCTTCCTCACAAACAAACCATCTCATCCATCACCTCTCCTGCCATCTGCTCTGCGGCCTATACAGCTTGACCTCGGAAACGTCATCTCCGGCGACTTCACAGCGTCCTTCAATGTCACTCTCACCGCGACATATTACCAGCCTACCACCTCCTTCCCGAAACCTACTACGCCAGATCAGATCGTAGGATTGTCGAGTGGGAACGAGACTTTGGCTGCATATTTTGAGACACCGCCTGTTGGTGTGACTGAGGTTGTGATACCAGAGGTAAGCTCGTCTAGAACGGCTTGCAGCAAACTCCGGTACTGAGTAATGCATCGATATCTGAATAGAATACGGCCTCCGCGTTCGTGGAGATATACGCCAGTGGGAATAGCGATGAGGAGGTGGGTGTTGTCCTTCACTAGCCTTGACTGTAATTTCGAGACCTCTCTGCGACAGTTCTGGTACACAAATATAGTCGACGAATACCTCGCTTACGCAGACCCGACGGGAAACGCGTCCACCATCGATATCGGAGGTGGACCGTTTCGAGAGGTGCAGCTTTGGATCGATGATATGTTGGCGGGTGTCGTCTTTCCGTTTGCCGTGGTTTACACCGGGTAAGCAATCACATTGTCGAATGTGCCCTTTGCATGGACGCAACAATGCTGATACCTGCTTGTCGTAGAGGTTTTATCGTGAGCTGGTGGAGGTCAGTCATCCGGCATTGTTCGTAAAATTGTTTGAACTGTATGCTGACTGGAATCTTAGGCCCATGGTCGCGTACGGCGCATTCTCATCCCCAACCTACCACCTCGACATCACACCCTTCCTTCCCTTGCTCACCGACTCACTTCCGCACAACTTCTCACTGACCGTATCTTCCGGTCTGCCCGATACTCCAGTCAACTCTAACTGGTATCTCTCTGGAAACATCGCGCTGGTCCTGGACCTATCTGGGGAAAAGACCACGGGGAGCATCGCGCATTATGAGTCGACGCCATGGGTTGACGTGAAGGGCAGAGCGGCGAAGGATAATGAGACGGTGGAGGTTTGGGTTGAGGCGGGGAGGAAGCATAGGGTCGAGGGGGTGGTGAATACTGGGAGCGGAGGGAATAAGAGTGTGGTTTTTCAGCAGAGCTTGGAGTATGGGAATTACATGAAGTTTTTCGATGGCGGGTTTACCCAGGTTTGAGTCACGACTGACTCCTGTCGTCCTAAGAGCGTTCCTCTCACGCCCTTTTTGTTTCTCTCATCTAGACCGTCAGCCAGTCGACTTTTGGCACCACTACGTCTTCTCACTCGGGATCGACCGTCCTCTCAGAAACATACAGCTTCCCCATCACGCTCTTTTCCAACCAAACCACCTCTTCGAACTACCTCTCCGGCAACCTCTCGCACGGCTACACTCGTTCTCTGCTCTCACCCGTAAGCGGTATATCGACCTTCATAGATACGAATCAGTTCTCAAATGGAAGCGTGAAGCTGAATAGGTCGAGCGAGCTCACGACGGGAGGCGTTGGGACGGAAGTGAGCGGTGTGGCGTTGACGGAGGAGAAGTTTGAGTTTGGGGATTCAAGGGGGTGGGCGTATGGGAGGAATGTTGGTGTTTTTAATTTAACGCTTCTCTGGGATGAGACGAGTGGGAACTTAGCCTTGTGAACGTACCTATTCTGGTTTTGACGATTACCACGATTATTCCCACGAGGCGCCACACCGTCTGTTTCCTACCATGAAAATGCAAGAACAGAGGACGGAGATCCCGATTCCGTACATCGCTATTAACAGAAAAAAGTGTTTCCAATGATAATGTTTCTCGGACGGGAAACGAACAATGAGCGGAGAGGCGTACGTGGCCCAAATGCGCAGCCTCCCATATCAATCATGTTTGCGCCACATATTAGCCTCAGCCCCAGCAGGCGCAGGCGTCATTCTGACTTTCTCCCCAACCACCATCTTCAAAATCCCCTTGTCATCCACATTCAAGGTCCTAGGACCTCCAGACGTCCTGAACTTTGCATCTCATCCGGTCAGACTTTGACGTAGAAATCTCTTTGGGCTAGGACGCGACCGGCGCTTTGCCTGAGGTTGACGTGTTCAAGCTTTCAGCATGGCCTTTGGCCTTACATTCAGGGCTCTTTCCTTATGGATCACGTCTCTAGCTCTTCTTCTGCTACAAACAAGGGCTCAGAGCGTCGACGTCTCCATCAACACGTTCAAGAATCTGCCGGCGAAACTCTACTTTTTCGATGATACAACGGTGCGTGTGCCCACTTATGCTTCCGTGTTCGATGATTGACGCGTCTGGGGTACGCCGATCTGCTGGATAGGTCGTTGCGTACCATGATATTATTGAAGGGAACTTGTGGATATCGGATAATGAGGGCAAGTCCTGGGAGAGGACGGCAGACATCCCGGAGGGGGCGGTGACGATGTTCTTTGAGCATCCGTTCAATAACAGAATGGTGAGTCCTTCATTCCTTAGTGTGACAGAATGTTTGGAGCAGGGTATGACTGCGTATTGGGCGAGGATGCTGGGCGGGTCAAGGGCGGATGGGCTTGCTTGACGCTGCTGAGCTGTGCCTTCACGACCTTATCACCAACATGATGTCGTATACAGCTCTTACGACCCATTCATCAAGACGTGGATGGAGGTTGTTACGCGCCGTCCTAGTCCCCGGACGGAATGCTTTTGGCTGTTTGGGCTTGCGCACATCCCATCGTTGGTGTTGGTGGCGTTAGGAGTCATATGTGATGCCCTTTGCATGTCTGCGTGGCCTTGCCCAGCTCTGCGCAGCATTTCTGCTATAGCTAGGTCGATACTATCACGAGAGTGCATCATATAGCTCACTACTGCGCCGATGACGTTCTGTCCATGCTGCATGCTCATCTTTGTGCTGTGGCCCAAATGCTCATGGGCGACAACGATGTCACATCCTATTCTTGTAAGACTAACCTTTTTTGTGGTATCTAGGGCTTTGCTTTGACGAGAGGGAAAACGCACTACCGAACGGATGACCGAGGAAAAACATGGCGCACTTTAGAAGTGCCCGTACCTCCAGCCTTCATGTCACGGCCTCTATCTTTCCACTCAGATCCCGCCAAGAATGGATACATCCTCTATCAGGGTGTAAGTTGTGTACGACAAGGATGGGGAGAAGTCTGCCACGACGAGGTCAGTCACTACCTTTCTTACCCTCATTGAACTTATGCTGATGGTGGGAGCGCAGACATATTATACGAAAGAAGCGTTCAGCGACAGGGCAGAGATGCTCCTCTCCGAAACCTCACGGTGTCAGTTCGCCCACAGCAGCAAGGACTTCAAGCACGACGCGCACCCAGACCTAATCTACTGCGTCGGCTTCGAGACCTGGTCCACCTCTGGCTCACACTCCCTCTCTTCCAGCCGCCTCTTCTCCAGCACCGACTTCTTCCGTAACGACATCACGATCGAGGACCTCGGCATCGGCAAAAACGCACGCGGCGTCCTCGCGCTCGCCATCGTCTCGAAATTCGCCGTCGTGGCGCTGAAGGACCTCTCACCTGGTGCCGGAAGCGACATGCTGCTGTACGTCTCGGTGGACACGAAGACGTGGGCGAAGGCGCAGTTCCCGCAGTCTTCGAGCGCGAGGCTAAGAGAGAATGGGTACACGATCGTGGAGTCGACGACGCATTCGTTGGCGGTGGATGTGTTGTTACAGGATGCGAGTGCGGTGGGGACGCTGTTTGTTAGTAATTCGAATGGGACCTTTTTCGTGGAAAGTTTGAAGGATACGAATAGGAATGAGATGGGTTTCGTGGATTATGAGAATTTGTATGGGGTAGAAGGAGTGGGTATCGCGAATGTGGTAGGAAATGCGCAGGATGTGGAGGGGAGGGGGGCGGAGAAGCAGTTGAAGACGGTCATGACGTTTGACGACGGTGCGTTACTTCAATCTAACCTACCATTTGAGAAACTTTGCTCATGTTTATACCCGTACAGGAAGCTCCTGGGCACCGATCCGCGCCCCTTCTGAAGACAGCGAAGGACGCCGTATCGGCTGCAATCCCGCCGACACAGAAGAATGCGCCCTCCATCTCCACTCCGTTACGCTCCCGCATAACTTCGGCCGCGTCTTTTCGTCTCCTGCTCCTGGGTTCGTCATGGGCGTCGGCTCAGTTGGCAAATATCTCCTACCGTACGAGGAGTGCGATACGTTCCTCAGCACAGATGCTGGCGTTTCGTGGAAAATGATCCGTATGGACGCTCACAAGTATGAGTTTGGCGACCAAGGGAGTATTTTGGTGGTCATCAACGACGAGGAGTTCACCGACACCGTACGGTATTCGACCGATCTTGGCAGGACATGGTGCGTTCCATCTACCCCTCCTTCCCCCTCTTATCTCCCGGTATACCTCTCATGCATATACTCATTTTCGTCTTCAACGATCGATGCAGGCAATCACTTGATATCGGAATAAAAGTCCAAGCTCGTGCGCTGAGCACGGTTCAAGACTCCACCTCGCAGAAGTTCCTGCTCATTGGTCAACTGAGTCGTCAGGATGCCAAGTCAGACGGACGTTACGTGACGATTTTCCTCGATTTTGCGCCGATGCGGCCGAGGCAGTGTGGCGATGATGATTTCGAGCCTTGGTTTGCGAGGACTGCGAAGGGTAAGGAGTGTTTGATGGGACATAAGGTAGGTTGTTTTCGCCTTGGTTGGATGCGCTTATATCGAAGTTGACGTTGGGTGCGATGGTAGCAATGGTACAGGCGCCGAAAGCCCGACGCGAACTGTTATGTTGGGAATAAGTTTGAGGATCCGATCGAACACGAAGAAAACTGCCCTTGCGAAGACGAAGACTACGAGTGGTACGTCACCTTTGAGGACTGTCTATCACGACTATTGGCGGTTCAGATTCTGATACTGCCTGCCCGTGAATGTAGTGACTATAACTTCGTTCGTCACGAAGGCCAGTGCGTGCCTGTTGGACCCGAACCCATCCCAGCTGGGATCTGTGCCGACCCACGCGGAAATTATCAAGGCTCGTCTGGGTATCGGATTATTCCCGGCAATACGTGCGACAGGGATAGGGGTATCAAGAAGGATGAGAAGGTGGAGAAGCCGTGCTCTCAAGGTTAGCAGTTGTTCCATTTGACACAGTGGTCGGGGCTTACTGACGATGTTTGACTGGTTATAGCTCAGCCGCAAGAGGGAGACGTTATTCATCAGACAGTGAGTTACTCCTGCGGTGGCCCATGTTAGTTCCTCTAACAATATATTGTCAGTTCGAGTTCCCCGCCAAAGTCGTACAGCATGCCTATTTCAAGGACTCTACCGTCAGTATCCTGCGTTCTTTCTCGCAGTGCAGCGCACACTAATCCGTCATATAGACCATCCTCGTTCGCCTGGATGACAAGTCAATGTGGCAGTCCAGCAACGAAGGCTACACCTGGAACCAGCTTCTCCCTGGCACAAACTTCCTGGCATTCTATCACCACTCCTTCACCCCAGACCGCGCCTACCTCATCACCGACACGAAGAGATACCATTACACGACCGACGGCGGACGCTCCTGGAACGAACTCGAAGCTCCCTACCCACCCAACTCGTTCGGCCTCCAGGTCCTCCACTTCAACCCCGTCAACTCCGACTACCTCATCTGGACCGGCAACGTCGACTGCGCCTCTTTTGGTGACGACTGTCATGCCGAAGCCTACTATACTCGGGATAATGGGCGGCGTTGGGATCTCGTGGAGAAGTATGTAAGGAATTGTGCGTGGGCGAGGGACTCGGAGTTGTTGGTCGATCCGTCACAGATCATTTGCGAGTCGTATAGGGATAAGCAGGGCTCGCAGAGGTTCTTTGGGACGAATAATCCGCTGGAGTTGATCAGCGGGACACAGTTCTTTGGGAAGAAGACGAAGTTGTTTGATCAGGTCGTTGGGTTTGCGAAGTTTTCAGAGTATTTGATCGTGGCCGAGGTGAGTGCTTTTTTGAATCTTGATTGGAGTGAAGGCTGACAATATACACGAAATGTGTATAGTACTTGCCACAAGCTAGGTCTCTGGATCTTCAGGTCTCGTTGGATGGAAGGACGTTTGCTGCGGGCATGTTCCCGCCAAACATGCGGCCTGAGCAACATGTAATTCCATGCCATCCCCTTGCCGTACTACAGAAGCTGATGTTGTCGTTTTTAACCAGGCATACACCATCCTCGAATCCAGTACCGACTCTGTTTTCCTCCACATGACGACATCCGAACCGCCAAGTCCATACTGGGGCAACATTCTCAAATCCAACTGGAACGGAACGTACTACGGTCTCTCCATCGAGAACGTCAATCGCGATGAACGTGGCTATGTCGACTTTGAGAAGATGATTGGGCTGGATGGGATTGCACTAATTAACGTCGTTGGTAATCCGGGGGATGCAGCGGTTACGGGCGCGAAAAAGCTGCAGACGAGGATCACGCACAACGATGGTGAGCTTCCCAGTCAATCCATGCATAAGGAGCCAAATTTTGATGTGGTAAATAGGTGGCTCTTGGAAGGCTCTTATTCCTCCGAAAGTAGATTCGATGGGCAGCAGGTACAGCTGCAGCACCGCGGTACGTTCCCGTTTGCTCGTATTCTTGTCCAAGCAGATTCTGACTATCCTCAACCACAGAACTGTGCCCTTCACGTCCACGGCTACACCGAGCGTACTGACCCCCGAGCCACCTTCAGCAGTCCCTCCGTCGTGGGACTCATCATGGCCGTCGGCAACGTCGGCGAAGATCTCGTAGGCTACACCGACAGCGACACATTCCTCTCTCGGGACGCCGGCTTCACATGGGAAGAGGTACACAAAGACGCGCACCTTTGGGAGTTTGGCGATTCCGGATCTATACTGATCATGGCGAACGACGAAGAGCCGACGGACCATGTACTATTCACGACGGACGAGGGCCTCAATTGGAGGGAGTATACGTTTACGGACGAAAAGCTTAGGGTGACGTCGATCGTGACGGTCCCGAGCGATACAAGTAGGAGGTTCATTTTGATGGGGCAGAGTTCGAGGGGGACTGTCGCGGTTCACTTGGATTTCACGTCGTTGACGACAAAGCAGTGTGAGTCTCCGTGGACATGTTCTTCCTACGGCAATATTTGGCGTCGCGGCTGATTTTCTTCGATGCAGGTGTATTGGACGTTCAGGATCCTGGCCATGACGATTTCGAGCTGTGGAGTCCGAGCGAAGAGCGTAATGAGAGGTGTTTGTTCGGTCGTCAGGTTCGTTGTTTTTGCAGATCCTTCCAGAAAAGGTTTGATCTCATATGGCCTGCAGACTTTGTATCATAGGCGTGTACGAGATCGGAACTGTGTGGTCGGCAGTCAAGAAAAGGCCGCAGACAAGGTCGTCAAGAACTGTGCTTGTACCGCAAGCGACTTTGAGTGGTACGTTATTGTCTACACCTCTCAGCTATCTTCTCTGCATACTTATTGTCTCCCGTTTATACAGCGAATTCAATTACGCCCGTAACTCCGACGGGCAATGTGTCCTCGCCTCCGGTACACAACCCCTTCCACCCGACGATTCATGCCGCAACGGCGAAGACTACTGGTACGACCGCACCGCGTACCGCAAGATCCCATACTCGACATGCGAGGACGGCCTAGCGCTTCATCAGGGCTCGAGACACGTCTGTCCTGGGATCAGAGCGCACGGGGCGGCGTTCTGGTTCTTCGTGCTCGTGTTGCCGTTCATATTCACGGCGAGTGTGGCGTGGTGGTATTACAGGAAGAGCGGACTTGCTAGAGGGTGCGTTTTCCTTCTTCTCCTTCTTCGCTGCGCTTTGGTTGGGTATTGTATCGACACTGACACTCGTGCGTATTGGTGCAATAATAGAATGATCCGTCTCCCGGGAGATACGAGACCTGCGTTCAGGTCCGATTCCGGGTTCATGTCGACGCTCGCGTCCGTGCCGTGGTTCATGGTCGGTCTGGCGGGCATCGCGTGGGAGAGGATTTCGTCGACGGCGGAGGGGCTCGCGACGAGTATGAGGTCGAGGAGGGGGTATAGGAATATCCCGGTGGATGAGGACGCGCAAATATTGAGGTTCGAGGACGAGGAGTGAGGGGCGTTTCTCAATTTGTGGTTCGTTGTCGTTTTTGTCGGGAAGTGGCAGGCAGATCGTTGGGAGTGAGGCAATGGGCGGGAGGATGGTTGAGTACTAAGTATTGAGTATTGAATTCCGACTCATGTTGGTTCGTTGGTTGGGCAAGTGTAGTTCCCTGTGATTCAGATCCTGATTCCGGTTTCGAGTACGTTTACATACATCAGTTACAGTTCGTTTGCTTTTGGAGTTTCTTTCTTCCCTATGTATTGTCTCCAGTATGACTATCCTCTGAAATCCTTCCGTTACCTTCTTGAGCTGTATCGGTCAAGATCGCCGAGTCAATGTGGATGGTAAGTCACTGCGACTCTGAGGGCAGTGCTTCCGCGACAACAGAATTCATAATAACACAGGTAAAATAAACAGCGACAACAAAGCGAGGGAAGAAAGAGAGGAAACGGAAACATAAGATCATTCATTCAATGACACCTAGATGATCCTCCTTGATGGTCCCGATAGCGAACTGTGTAGCCGCGGTTCAGTCATGTTCTGCTCTGTGGCGCTACGCGAAGGGAAGACTCACGATTTCGGTGGCGTCAACACGGGTGCCGACGATTTTTAGGCGCACTTTTGTGTTTTTCTCGATGATCTACGTGATACGGAGGGATGTGGCGTTAAAAGGGCGTGTTGGGCGGAGGAAGAAAGAGGAGGGCTGACCTGTTCCTCGGAGGCGAATGATGGTGGATTTGATGTTGGGTCGAATTTCATGTCGGGGTGGATGAGCTGGAGAGCGAAGGTTCGATGTGTGAGGATATAGGCTTTCTATGAAAGGGTGCAAAGCTTACTTGATGTGAAACGAAGACGGTCAAAGGTCCAACGTCCGCGAAGAAACCCATCTTCAAATCACGAGCACCACCACCGACCCTCGGTCAATCCACCATCCTCACCACCTATAACAACAACAAAAACACAAGCCGCGCACCTTGTTCACGTTATTGACCACTCCATCCACGACCTCCCCCTTGAACGGCTTGAACACGATCGCCCGGTACCTTGTCACGAACTCAGCCTGCCCACTCCCTCCGAGCACCATTCCCTTCCCGATATCCAATATCGACACGACGGCGATAATGTAACCAAATTGACCTGAACATGTTCCTTCTACGTCTGAGTAGAGTTTTGATTCAAGGAATTGGAGCATGCGGGGGCCGAAGTAGGAGGGGTGGAGGAGGATGGTGTGCGTGAGTTCTTTCTGGAGGGAGTGCTGGTCAGTTGTGTTGGACAGGATAGAGCAGACAGGAACATAATTACGATGAAGAACATGACGGTGAGTTTTAGACCAGTATATTCGTGGGATTTCGTACAGGTTCGGGAGGGTAACTGAGTTTTCCGAATGAATGTGGCGAGAAACAAGAGCGCTCGACGCGACGCGAACCGTTGAGCCAGCCCGGCAAATTCCGCGCATGGGACGCCACAAGTCGGGCGAGTATATTCGACTCTCCAAGCCTCCATCATCATCCCAATGATCACCGTTCAGCACTGTCGGTCCCCACGCCTGATAAGCCCACCGCTGAAATAACGATCATGAATCCACATCGTCTTGGGTGCTCTTATACACTGCTATTGCTTTCTTGCCGTCTTAGCTCAGGATGAACTCGATGGACTGCTTCCGACGAACAAAGCCTATCGCTACTTGCAGCTTTCCATCCTCGTCTTTTAGCTCGATTGTCTGTTCTGTACCTTCTATCTATGTGCTGTGTTTGTGGACCAACAATTTACAAAACGTACTCGAACATATCAAGTATTGTCTGACTTCAAGAAATACGACGGTGAAATGAGGAATGCGACTTCTGATTCTTACCGGCAGCGTTGTGCTACGTGTTTGACCAGGATCTCGTGCAGGAAGTCTCGCTCGATTTGTTCGAGCTAAGCGACTTGCAGTTTGCTACATGACTCTTCGTACCGTTCCAATCTCGTCGTGCTTCTAGTGTTTCTCGGAGTGTACGTGCTCGAAGATCACGCCGATGCGCTTCTGGTGTGCGGAGGATAATGGAACCTGAGAGAAATGGAATGGCTCCGAACGGGAGAATAGAGATTGTCAGAGGCTCAAAGTCGCTGGGTCGGACTCGAAGAACACGCGGGTTTGAGTTGTCTACATTTTGTATCGCCCTTACACAAACTAGCGGTTGTAATCTCTCACTCTTCCGAATACACGCGAGAATTGTGCGCCTACTGTCAGCACAAACGCTTTTGGACCGAAGACTGCCTCCGAATATGTTACAAAGTTCCCGATTCACGGAGACTGTACGTTGAACTTGGGCCACATCCGAATCGCGGCGCCACACGAACTCTAAGTTATTAAGTACTTGCGTACCGACGCGGAAAAAGCGTCGAGTCCAGAGCTTGTTCCTCCTCTCACAACAAATCGTCTCGTCTTTGTCTCTATACCCAAAGGAAGATCATTACTACTCTAGGAAATAATTGCTAGGAGGTCCAACTCTTTTCCGAGAAACGACCCAGACGTTGGCATGCGGTCTTATGGTGCGTGGATCGATGGTACGGAGGCACGACGTCCGTTGCCAACTCACGCAAGGATCACGCATGGTACAGGTACAGACACAGTGAACACCGAACGGAAGGGCCGTTTGTTGCCCCGTGTTCCTGAATACACAGAGAAATACCGACAGATGGATGGATAAGAGAACAAGAGTCCGAAGTGCCAGTGGATACGGTAGAAAAGATGAAGAAATCAGATCGGTGCGTTTACTTTACCGCTCTCGACGCCGTTTCACCCAGGATGGAGTACGAGTTGTGTACGTATGGACCTACAATGAGAATGGGAGAACGCGAGAATGGATGGAGGTGATAAGACATGGAGCGAGTTGGCAGGTGCGTGTGTTCAACCCCCGCTTCAGACACTCGTTGCTTACCATCAGAACGTCAGAATAATACAGGAGGTACAGAATCAAATCACAAAGTGACGATCTCACATATGCAGTGAAGAAAAACAGAGCCGGGCCCAACGGGTACGCGTCCCTCAAGTTGGCCGAAATTCAGTATAGACAAGGGCCTGCTTCTCCATGCCCCGGCGGACGAAGGAGGACACCGGATAAAATGAGGCCAGGAAAAGAAACAGGTGAGTCGAGCTCCGAAACAATAAATAGTCCATAATTCCCTTCCTCTAACGTGAAATATACCGCCAAACCCGCCCCCCCCCCCTACTCGGAACTATCTCCCAACCCCTTCACTTCGAACTCCCCTTCGAATCCTCCCTTTCGAATCCCTCACACTCCGTTCAGTCTAGTGACCTCTCTCCTGCATCCTCTATGCCTCCTCACCCTCCCCAGAATTTTCACTCAGCCCCAGGATCGGTACTCCCTCTCAGAGCACGTCACCCTTCATGGTGGCCGAGCGAAACTGGTTAGCTCGCTGCAGCTGACGGCGCATTGCCGTCAGTCTGAGCTGCTATACCTATCGTTTGGTATTACCTTGAAGGATTCGGGCTCTGGTTGGTGATCCGCCGTAGCGGCCACGTCCCCTTTAGCCGTCACCCCCCGTGGTGTGTTGGACCTCCTCCTCTTCTTCTCCGGTCCCTTGCTCTCGTCCCTCCCCTCGTCCTCGCTCCGCGCCCTCCTCTTACCCGTCATAGCAGACTGCAACGGTTCTTTTTTGACGTCGATTGCCCGTTGAGGTGCGATTTGGGCGTTGTAACCACTCAAATCCCATCCGTCGCACTTTTTGTTGTACGTCCTTCTTTTTCCCCCCTGAACACTGGTCTCGGGCGGTAGCTCGATAGGCGTCTGGTCGGGCATCGAGTGTGCGATAAATCCCCCTTCTTTCTTCGCCTGCTCTGTGTGAAGACTGAAGTGAGGGGCCTGTTTCTGTTGCCAGAACTCTGATAGGCCTTCTAATGAAGCGGGTGGAGAGTCTGTCGCGGGGCGGCTATGAGGTTCCTCCCTTGGTGCCTCCGGGACCCGCTGTCGAATGGGGTGACCTCGAGAGTCGTCATCGCGGAGGGTTAAATGAGGGGACGGTGCCCGCGTCTCGGTCGAGGCTGGGGCGTCGTGAACGACAGGCTGGTGCGGGGTGACGGGCACGGGGGCATCTGTATGTTGAGGCGTGCTGTTGGCCGCGACCTGCGAGTGGAGTGCGGTAGCAGGCTGGCTAAGAGCCACGTACCTAATCCCATCTTGCGCCTCCACGGCCTGCGTCTCAACGTGGCCAGTTTCCTCGGAGGACCCCTCGCTGAGTGCGCGGTCTATCTCATCCGCCAACTCGGGCGTGACGACAATGTCACAGCCCGGGTTCTCGAGCCAGTTGCATAGTCTGTCTAAGTCGATATCGTCGTGGAAGTCGGCGCTCGACGTCGTGGTGGGGGTTTCCAGCTGGCATGGGATGGGGCTATTGACGAGATCATCGTCGCGAGCAATAGCCGGCGGGCTAGGAACTAAGTGCGAGGGTTGAGAGCTCGCTGCGATCTCGTGGTGTTCTGGGACGGCGCTAGGAAGGTGATATGCGTTCGTCGCGGTCATTTGTTGGTGGGGTAGGATGGTCTGTGGTATACGAGGTGCAAATCCCATGTTCATGGAGATGGGATTGACGAACGGAGCTGCGAGGGTGGTTGGGTTAGGGGAGAGACCGTTCGTGTTTTCTCTCCTGCACAGAGATACCTGTGCGATAAATGATTACGTCGTCAGCCAGGGAGTGTAGAAGAACAGAGAAGCGAGAGAGAAAGAAAGGCGTACCCCGACTTGTGTGGCAAAAGTCTTCGCCAAAATAGCCGTAGTGCTTTCTGCACGGGCGAACGCACGATGATGGTGGTGTGTTCCGTATGAAGAGTTTGCCGCCGTGTTGACCTGCTGTATCTGTTCATCAGTTTCTGACCCATGTTTCATTGTAGGACGGACAGACGAACCTGGGCCACACCCGGTGTCGATGCCACACCATCGCCATTATAGAGTCCCGATGACTTGGTGCTCTCCTTGAGGTTCGTATTAAACTGAGAGGGATGGAAGAAGTCACGATCGATGGACAAAACAAAGATGGAAGGAGAATATAATGGCAATGGTCTGTGCTCACCTCTTGAGGATGACTTGCCCCGCGCTGCGAACGCGTCGCGCGTGTCGCGCTAACCTGGACATCTGAAGGTTGGAATCATTCAGTGGGGCGATCAACACGATCTCGGCGCAAAGAGCGATGCTGAAGAAGAGGACGAACATTGAGCTGATGTCGACCGATGGCCCATGGGGGCGACGGTGTCACTTGCCACCCTTTGTGTCTTTAGGGCTCCTTGCTCGTGAGCGCTCTGACGTTGGGCGCGGATGGTCATCGAATGGTAAGAAGTTTGGAAGCTCATGTTTTCGATTGTCTGATTTGTTGTGATCGCTTTGCGAAGCGGTTGGTGGTGGTGGATTGCAAGAGGATGCTGTTGAGGGAGAAGGACAGGATGCGCGTCGCGCGACATGATATGCAGCCAACACGATCTCGTGACTCATTCGACGTCCGCTCCCGGCTTCACCCCGTACATTGTCTCCCATTTTGCCCAGCGCGCGGTCCTTTTGCTCTCCTTTTATGGCCTCTAGTTTTGTTTTCCGTACTCGTGAGTCTCGGACGTCTCTTAAATAAAATAAAACGTTCTTTTTGAGGAACGAAAATAGCGATGTTTTTGACACTCCTGGACGACATCATGGCCAAAAGGGAAGCCAATGACCCTTTGGACTCGAGTAACGATAATGGCGAGTTCTCTCTCTCTTGCCACTCTGCTCATGCCACTTGATACAGGTCTTTTCACTTGCAGAACCCTGATGCCGTTCAAACTGTAGGGCCTTCAGACTGTAGTCTAGTGTCGGAACGACAACAACGGTAGATACGAGCTTCTACTTGCGAGTCAGCGAGCCAGCTATGTATCCTATAGAGTCAACTCCAGCAGTGAAAGCAGCGAGCATCAAGGGTTAATAAATCGCCTTCATTCGACAGTAGCAAGGAGGATGCGATAGGTCGACATGTCTAGACGAAGTACCCCAAGGCGACCGGTCGTGAGCAAGGCTTCGAGCCATTCCCAGAAGCAGTCTCCAGTAATTTATCAAGCACAAATCCATGTCTAGTAGGGGATCCGGACAAACCGTGAGCATTGCTACGACAGGACCATATAGCTCCATTGAGCCAGAACAAAATGGCTTCCCATCTTAACCTGTCCTACGTAGATCATGCTCATCAATATCTCAACATTATTGTTCAAGCTAAGAGACCTAGAGTAAGCTACACCCCGTCATCTTTGTCGTTGGATGTGGTCGTAACTCTGGGGTTTCTCGGGGCGAACGAGCTATTTCTCTCCTTACTTCGTCACCCATCGAGAAACATATAAAAACTGAAGATTTTCGCCTTAGATACACCGTGAACAAGGACCCCTCCACCCTGCCTCGAACGTTTCGGCCGCTTGCCGTCTCATTACCTTAGAGCAGCTCCTTCTACAGCCTATTCGCTCTCATCGTGTCCATTCAGCTGGGCTCCTTGATATTCAACAGCTCGCAGGCTATAGCATCCCGACATAAAAGCTACGACGATAATTCCGACCCTGGTGGGCGTTGTGGGTCGTATGACTGGCCAGGCTCTCGTGAAGGCTTGCAATTGGAAGAACTTCTCGAGCTAAGGGATACCAAAGACTCCTTGTTTGAGATACTTACACTGTTATCATGAACTAGAACTTCCACCCTCTGTGAGTCAACCTCTCTTAGTCTCGTAGCGTTCCACCGCTCCATACTCTCACCCTCGTGCTCCGCGAATTTCCAGTGGTGATTAATGTCGCTGAACATACTTCCCCAGCATCATCAAGTAAACTTTATTACCATCTGAACGGCGCAGACCACGTTAATCTCTACCACGAAAATAAGGTCGATCTGTCCCTATCGCGTCTGTCCGATTCTGCAGCCTGGGATCGGCCACTGGCTCCCTGTTCTCATGCCTTCCGAGTCCGTGGCATGGATGGCGTTACAGGAAGTCTATGTCGCCTCCTCTTTTCCCACGGATATTTCTCCTTTCTGCAGAAGTCTGATCACCAGAGAACCTCTTCAATCATAACCACCATCTATTCTGATCATGCGTCGAATCCGATTCACCATGGCGCTCCATGGCCCCCTTGTTATCTGTCGAGTTAAGCAGCTCTCTTGCCTGGTGCCAAAGCTGTAGACGATGGGATCTGGGAGAGGTATGATGGTTTTGAAGAGGAGGATATAGAGATCGTGAGATGCTCAAAGTCGCTGGGTTGTACTCGAAGAACGCGCGGGTCGAGTCCGAGTCGTCTGTATTTTTGTATCGCTCTTCCACAAGCTGCTGGTTGAAATCACTCACTACTTTGAATAAACATGAATTTTGTACACCTACCATGATTACAAAATGATTCAGGGATGAATCAGGCCTACGAAAATGTTACAGAGTCCCCGATTCACGGAGACTGTGTGCCGAACGTGGGCCACATCTGAACCGCGGCGCCACACGAACTCACACGAACTCTATCAGTTGGGTACCGACCGACGCGGAAAAAGCGTCGCTTGTTTTTGCTCTCTCAGCAATTTGTCTCGGTCTTTGTCTCTATGGCCAAAAGAAGATTATTTCTACTCTAGGAAATAATTGGTAGAAGGCCCGACTGTGTCCCGAGAAACGTTCTGGCGGATGCCCATTGCTGGCACATGCGGTCTTATGGTGCGTGGATCGATGATTCGAGGGCACGACGTCCGTTGCCAACTCACGCATGGTGCAGGTACAGACACAGCGGACGGAAGGGCCGTTTATGGTTCCGTGTCGCTGAAGACAGAGAAAAAATACCGCCAGATGGATAGATAACAACACAAGAGTCCGAGGTGCCAGTGGAGACGGTAGAAAAGATCAATAAATGAGAGCGGTGCGTTTTGTTCACCGTTCTCGACGCTGTTTCACCCAGGATGGAGTACGAGTTGTGTAGGTATGGACCCACAAGAGAACAGAAGACCGCGAACATAGAGGGTAAGACATGGAGCGAGACGGGAGGTGCGTGTGTTCAACCCCCACATGAGACACTCGTTGCTAACCATCGGAACGCCAGGCTAATACAGGAGGTACATAATCAAATTACAAAGTGACGATCTCGCCTATACATTGAAGAAAAAGAGACAGCGCAGGGCCTAACGGGTACGCGACCCTCAAGTTGGCTGAAATACATGATGGCGTTCAGTCTAGACAGGGGCCTGCTTCTCCATGCCCCGGCGGACGAAGGAAGACACAAGATAAAATGAAGCCAGAAAAATAAAAAGGTGAGTGGAACTCCGAGACAATAAATAGTCCAGAGTCCCCCTCCTACGTGAAGCAAACCGCCAAACCCATCCCCCTACTCGCAACCACCCCCAACCCTTACACTTCGAACTCCCCTTCTTATCGCCCACCCTCCCCGCTCGCTCTACTCGTCCTTTCCTGCGCTCTCTACCTCTTCCCACCCTCCCCGGAATCTTCACCCGGCCCCAGGATCGGTACTCCCCCTCGGAGCACGTCACCCTTCACGGTGGCCGTGTGAAACTGGTTAGCTAGCTTCAGCTGACGGCCCATCGCCGTCAGTTTGAGCTGCTATACCTTTCGTATGGTGCATCTTGAGGGTTCAGGCTCTGGTTGGTGCCCGCCGTAGCGGCCATGTCCCCTTCAGCCGTCACCCCGCGTGGTGTGTTGGACCTCCTCCTCTTCTTCTCCGGTCCCTTGCTCTCGTCCCTCCCCTCGTCCTCGCTCCGCGCCCTCCTCTTACCCGTCATAGCAGTCGGCATCGGTGCTTCTTTGACGTCGATTGCCCGTTGAGGCGCGATTTGGGCGTTATATCCGCTCAAATCCCATCCTTCGCACTTCTTGTTGTACAGCCTTGGTTTTTTCCCCGGAAGACTGGTGTCGGGCGGTGGCTCGATAGGCGTCTGGTCGGGCATCGAGCATGGGATAAAGCCCCCTTCTTTCTTCACGCGCTCTGTGTGAAGACTAAAGTGGCGGGCTTGTCTCTGTTCCCAGAATTCTGATGGGCCTTCTGGTGACGCGGGCGGAGAATCTGTCGCGGGATGGCTAGGGGGTTCCTCCCTCGGTGACTCTAGGATCTGCTGTGGAATCGGGTGACCTCGAGAGTCGTCGTCGCGAAGGTTTGGATGATGGGACAGACCTCCCGTCTGGATCGTGGTCGGGGCTTCGTTAACGTCAGGGCTGGACGGGACAGATGGCGTAGCGGTATCTGTATGTTGAGGTGTGCTGTTGGCCGCGACCTGTGAGTAGAGTGCGGTAGCAGGCTGGCTAAGAGGCACGTACCTAATCTCATCTTGCGCCTCCGCGGCCTGCGTCTCGACGTGGCCCGTTGGCTCGGAAGGCCCTTCGCTGAGTACGCGCTCTATTTCCTCCTCCATTTCGGGTGTGACAATGAAGTCTGGGTCCATGAGGAAGCTGCATGACTCGTCTACGTCGACATTGTCGTGGGATTCGGTGCTCGAGGTTGTCGTGGGGGATCCCACCTCGCGTGAGACGGGACTATCGACGAGCACGCCGTCGCGGGCGATCGCCGACAGGGTGGGAACGAAACGCGACGGATGAATGTTCGACGCGATCCCGTCGTGTTCTGGGTCGGCGTTACGAAGGTGGGATGCGCTCGTCGCGGCCGTTCGCTGATGGGGCAAGATGGTTTGTGGGATACGAGGTGCAAATCCCACGTTCATGAAGACGGGATTAACGCACGGCGCTGCGAGGCTGGTTGGGTTAGGCAGGAAACCGTTGGTGCTTTGTCCGCCGGGTCTCGATACCTGCGCGACAAATGACTACAACGTCAGTCACTTAAGACGCAGGGCAGTGTAGAAGAACAAAGAAAGAGTGAAAGAGAAAGAGGGGCGTACCTCGACTTGTGTGGCAAAAGTCCTCGCCAGAACACTTGTAGTGCTTTCTGCGCGGGCGAACGCGCGATGACCATGGTGCGTTCCGTTTGAAGAGCTTGCTGCCATATTGACCTGCTGTATCTGCTCATCAGTTTCTCTGGCATATGTTTTATTCTAGAACGGAAGGACGGACCTGGGCCACAATCGGTTTCGACGCCACATCCTCGCTATTATACAGCCCCGATGACTCGTTGCTCTTCTTGGGGTTCACCTTCGACTGAGAGGGATGCAAGACGTCACGATCGATAGAAACGACAAAGACGGAAGGAGGATATAAGAAAAATGGTATGTACTCACCATTTGGGGACGACTTGCCCCGCGCTGCGAACGCGTCGCGCGTGTCGCGCTAGCCTGGACATCTGAAGTTTGGAATTATTTTGTGGGATGATCAGCACGAGCTCGACCCAAACAGCAACGCTGAAGAAGAGGACGAACATTGAGCTGATGTCGACCGATGGCCCATTGGGGCGACGGTGTCACTTGCCACCCTTTGTGTCTTTAGGGCTCCTTGCCCGTGGGCGGTCTGACGTTGGGCGCGGATGGTCATCGAATGGTAAGAAGTTTGGAAGTTCATGTTTTCTATTGTCTGATTTGTTGTGATTGCTTTGCGAAGCGATTGGTGGTGGTGGAGGATGGGAGGAGGATGCTGTTGAGGGAGAAGGAGAGGATGCGCGTCGCGCGACATGATATGCAGCCAACACAGTCTCGTGACCAATTGGACGTCCGCCCCCGGCTTCACCCCGTACATTGTCTCCCATTTTGCCCAGCCTCTCCGGTCCTTTTGCTCTCCCTTTTTGGCCTCTGGTTTTTTATCGTACTTGTGAGTCTCATACATTTATTGTAGAAAATAAATACTGTTATCCTTCTTTTTGGGACACGAAAATCGCGACGTTTTTGTGACACCGTGCTTGTGCCTCCTGGACGACATTATGGCCAGGCCTGAACAAAAGGGAAGCAAACGGATCTGTGGACTCGACTCACGACAATGGCGAGTTTTCTTTCTTGGACCACCCTCTACTCATGCCACTCGATACAGGTCTTTGTGTCGTCACATCAACATCGAGCCACTTCAAGTTGCTGGTCAGAGTTCGAAGCAGGACTGTGAACCTGAGAATTACAGAGGTACGGTGAGTGATCTTCGTGTATTTTCCGCTGTTCTTCTCCGGGCTGTCGAATTCTTACGCTGCACAGTGCCACATTTTGGTGGAGCAATTGGGAATCTTCGACAGAGTATCCCGAGAGGAGACGGAGAATATCTAGGTAGAGTTGGAGGCTCCATATATTCTGGCCAGGCTCGAAAATTATGCGCCAATTGATGTGTCTGGCATAGTGAGTGTTGAGAGACTGGCGAGCATGAGCTAGAAGGAATTGATATGGGGAACATCTCTGGGCCCATGGTCCTGTCGTAAGACTGTTCAAGGTTGGTCCGAGTCCTTTACCCACTCTGGCCTTGTGTGCGGTATACTGCTGGAGACAGCTTCTGGGAACGAGTTCGTGACCCTGTCAGGATATGGATTCGGGCTCGTTGTCTCGTCCGTAGAAGCTCGGAGTGACCGATATTGTCGTTTCGATTACTGTCTCCATGACCTCCATTCGAAGCGCATCGTTTTTCTGCTGGTTGCGCCATTGCTTCCGTCCATCTACAATGTCTTTTATCGCGACTACCTGAGCTCAGACAATCCTTCTCGGACAATCAAGAAGGCAGCTGATGTCGAGTTCGTCTATGGGATATACTCGTGGTTTCCATCAGTCTGTAGTCAACAATTATTGCGCAGATTTTATCACATGCCGGAATCGTCATTTCTTCTGAAATGTGCTATAAATCAAGCCTCTTTGTTGGTCCTTGACCTCGTCCCCACTTGTCCCAATCTATCATATGCTCTGGTACATTGGCCAAGGTAAATCGTCCTTGGGTACTCTTGCGCATTGCTGTCACTTTTCTTGCTATTTTGGCTCAGGATGATTACTGGACTTGATGATCAACCGACGAACAGTACGAAGTCTACTATCATTTGGAGCTTTTTATCCTCGCCTTCCAGCTTCTTCCACAGCATTGTTTGCTCTCAATCTGTCCAGTCGGCTGCTCTAATCAATCCCCAACCCATATTCGAATATATCACTGTCTGACTTCAAGAACTACGACGGCGAAAGGAAGAACACGATTTATGGGTCCTACAGATGGCGTTCTGTGACGCGCTGGTACAAGAATTCCGTGATGATAAGTTTGGTAAAACTGCTCGAGCTGAGGGACCTGCAGCACCCTACTAGGGGTTAAGTTGTTTGCATTTTTTTATCGCTCTTAGACGAACTGTTGATTACCGTTGCTCATTACTTTGAATATATGAATATTGTGCGCATATAATGGTAACAAAATGATCCTGGTTCGAAGAACGCCGACGAAAATGATACATAAGTAGTTCCACGGAAACTGTAGGTTGAACTTGGGCCACATCCGAGTCGCGGCGCCACACGAACTCTATTAGTCCTGTACCGACCGACGCGGGAAAACGTCCAGTCCCGAACTTGTTCCCCCTCTTTCTGTCCGAGTAATTCGTCTAGGTCTTTGTCTCTGTGTCCAAAGAAAGATTATTTCTACTCTAGGAGACAATTGGTAGAAGGCCCGACTGTTTCCCGAGAAACAAACCAGGCGGAGTCTCATGCTGGCATGTGGTCTCATGCTGGCATGTGGTCTCATGGTACGTGGATCGATGATTCGAGGGCACGACGTCCCTTGCCCACTCACGCATGGTGCAGGTATAGACACAGCGGACGGATGGTCCGTTTGTTGTTCCGTGTCGCTGAAGACAGAAAAAAAATACCGCCAGATGGATAGATAAGAACACAAGAGTCCGAGGTGCCAGTGGATACGGTAGAAAAGATGAAGAAACGAGATCGGTGGGTTTTGTTTACCGCTCTCGACGCCGTTTCACCTTGTACGGAGTACAAATGGTGTAAGTATGGGCATACAATAATGATGGGAGAGCGCGGATATTGAAGGAGGCGGTAGGACATGGAGTGAGACGGGAGGTGCGTGTGTTCAATCCTCGCCTGAGACATTCGTTGTTAACTATCGGAACGTCAGACTAATACAGGAGGTACAGAATCAAATTACAAAGTGACGATCCCGGATATACAGCGAGAAAACAACAGAATGGGGCCTAACGGATACGCGCTCCTCAAGTTGGCCGAAAGACTTCATGACGTTCAACCCGAACGAGAGCCTGCGTTTAACCCGAACGAGAGCCTGCGTTTTACCACGGCGGACGCAGGAATTGGTGTGAAATGAGACCGAGGAAATAAAAGGTGAGTGGCACTTAGAAACAATAAATAGCTCAGAATCCCTCTCCTTTAACGTGAAGCAAACCGCTAAACCTATCTACTCGGAACCATCCCCTCCTCCTACACTTTGAACTTCCCTTCTTATCACCCCTCGCTCCCCGTTCGCTCTAGTCGCCATCTCTCCTGCATCCTCTACACCTCCCCACCCTCCCTAGAATTTTCACCCGGCCCCAGGATCGGTACTCCCCCTCGGAGCACGTCACCCTTCACGGTGGCCGTGTGAAATTGGTTAGCTCGCTTCAGCTGACGGCGCATCACCGTCAATCTGAGCTGCTAGACCTCTCATATGGTATTACCTTGAAGGATTCGGGCTCTGGTTGGTGATTCGCCGTAGCGGCCACGTCCCCTTCAGCCGTCACCCCTCGTGGTGTGTCGGACTTCCTCTTCTTTGTCACCGGTCCGACGCTATCGCCCCTCCCCTCGTCCTCCTCGCTCCGCACCCTCCTCTTGCCCCCGCTAGCACTCGTCAATGGCAGGCGTCTGACGTCGATCGCCCGTTGAGGTGCAATTTGGGCGTTATATCCGCTCAAATCCCATCCTGGGCTCTGCTTGTTGTACTTCCCTCGCGGCCCTCGTTTTTTCTTCGTCTGCGTGACCTTTTTTGTGTCAGGGTCCGGCGGTTCATGGGTTGACTGAGGAGATGGACCCTCGGTCTGGATCGAGGCCGGGGCGTCGTGAACAACAAAGTGAGACGGGATGAACGGCGTGGCTGTATCTGTGCATTCAGGCGTGCTGTTGACCGCGGCTTGTGAGTGGAGCACGGCAGCAGGCTGGCTAGCAGGCACGTACCCAACCGTGTCTTGAGGCTCCGCGGCCTGCGTCTCGACGTGGCCAGTTTCCTCGGAGGGCCCCTCGTCGAGTGCGCGGCCTATCTGCTCCTCCAGCTCGGGTGTGACGACGAGGTCTGGGCTCAATAGGAAGCTGCATAGTTGGTCTAAGTCGATATCGTCGTGGGTTTCGACGCTCGAAGTCAATGTGGGGGTTCTTGGTTGGTGTGAGACGGGGTCATCGACGAGTACACCGTCACGAGCAACAGCTGATAGGCTAGCACCGAAGCGCGAGTGCTGAGTGTTTGATGCGATCCCGTTGTATTCCGGGACGGCGTCAGGAAGGTAATATATGTTCGTCTCGGCCGTTCGTTGATGGGGCAGGATGGCTTGTGGAAGACGAGGTGTAAAGCCCACATTCATGGAGACGGGGTTGACGAACGGAGCTGCGATGCTGACTGGGTTAGGAGAGAAACTGCTCGTGTTGTCTCTTCTGGACGGAGATACCTGCACGAGAAATGTTTACATCGTCAGTCGCCTATGACGCAAACATGAAGCAGAGAGAGCGAGAAAGAGAGTCGTACCTCGACTTGTGTGGCAAAAGTCTTTGCCAGAAGAGTCGTGGTGCTTTCTGCGCGGGAGAACGCACGATGACCATGGTGCGTTCCATGCGAAGAGCTTGCTGCCATGTCGACCTGATGTATCTGCTCATCAGTTTCTCTGACCCATGTTTTATTGTAGAACGGACAGACAGACCTGGGCCACACCCGGTGTCGACGCCACACCATCGCTAATATAGAGTCCCGATGACTCAGTGTTCTCCTTGGGGTTCGCCTTGGAATGAAAGGGATGAAAGAATTCATGATCAATGGACACAACAAAGATGGAAGAAGGACATAACAAAAAGGGTGTGTACTCACTTGTTGGGGTCGCGTTAACCCGCGCTGCGAGCGTGTCGCGTTGAATCGTACATCTGAAGGTTAGAATTACTCAGTGGGACGATCAACACGATCTCGGCGCAAAGAGCGATGCTGAAGAAGAGGACGAACTTTGGGCGGATGTGGGCCGATGGCCGATAAGGGCGACGATCTCACTTGTTGCCCTTTGTGTTTGCGCGGCTGTTTGCCCGTGGACGCTCTGACGTTGGGCGCGGATGGTCAACGAATGGTAAGAAGTTTGGAAGTTCATGTTTTCGATTGTTTGATTTGTTGTGATCGTTTTGCGAAGCGGTTGGTGGTGGTGGATTGCAAGAGGATGCTGTTGAGGGAGAAGGAGAGGATGCGCGTCGCGCGACATGATATGCAGCCAACACGGTCTCGTGACCAATTGGACGTCCGCCCCCGGCTTCACCCCGTACATTGTCTCCAATTTTGCCCAGCCTCCGCGGTCCTTTTGCTCTCCTTTTATGGACTCTAGTTTTTTATCGTACTTGTGAGTCTCAACGTCTATTGTAGAAAATAAAAACTCTTCTTCTTCTTTCTGGGAAACGAGAATTGCGACGTTTCTGTGACACCGCGCTTGTGCCTCCTGGACGACATTATGGTCAGGCTTGAACAACAGGAAAGTAAGTGGCCCTGTGGACCCGACTCACGATAATGCTGAGTTTTTCTCTCTGGTGCCACCATCTACTCATGCCACTTAATACAGGCCTTTTTGCCGTCACATACATCGCGCTGCTCCTCAAGGTAGAGAATGCGTGTCAGAGTCCGAATGAGTATCCTGAACCTGTAAATTATGAATAGTACGGTCAGTGTCCGTGTCGTATTGCCCGCTGTTCTTCCCCGTGCTGTCGAATCATTACGCTCCATAGTGCCACATTTTGGTGGTGCGATTGGGTATTTTTCGACAGAGCACTACGGGAGAAGACGGAGGATATCTTCGTAAAATTGGAGGCTCCGTAAATCTTGGCCAGGCTCGAGAAATATGCGCATTTCGAATGTGTCTCGCATAGTGAATCTCGAGACCGATGAGCATGTGTTGGGACAGGTCAAGATAGGGAACATCCCTGGGCTCATGGTCTTGTCGTGGTGCTTACTGGCCATGGTTCGTCCGAGTTCCCTACCCAGTCTGGCCTTGTGTGCGGTATAGTGCTGGACACCGCTTCTGCGGACGGTTTCGTGACCCTGTCAGATACAGATTCGGGTTCGTTGACTCCTGAGCAGGAGCTCGAATTGACCGTTATTATCGTTTCGTCTGCTGTCTTAATGACCTCCATACGGAACGCATCGTGTGTCTGCTAGCTGTGCCCTTCCGCATTTTCCATATTCGACGTCATTCATCGCGACAACCTCAGCTTTCCTGATTCTTCTCGGACTATCAAGAAGGTAGCTGACATTGGGATCGTATATGCGCTGTACTCGTGGTTTGCATCAGTGTTAATAATGTTGATTGCGCAGATTCTATCATAGGCCGGAATTGTCGTTTCTTCGGAAATGTGCTCTGTGTAAAGCCTCTCTGGTTCTTGACGTTGTTGTCCTCGCTTGCGTTGCATCGATATATAATCTGCTCTCGTCGTTTGACCGAGGATCATGTAACGGCGAACTTATACATTCCTCCTTGCTTCGGTACCCATCGAAGAAGACATCAAAAATGAAGACTCTTATCCTCATGTACAACCCATGGGCAACGATGCCTTCCCCTGCGTCTGACCTTTCGGTTTCTGACCCGTCCATCACTCTCGCTGTGCAAACGCCCAATAGAGATCGAGACATGGATTTGTGTTGTCAACGTCATCTGAATTGACGGAAGTAGACTTCCCATCTCCCAAAAATGGCAGAGACAGTCCCCGCTTCTACCACACCGATAATATCGATCTGCTCCTACCATACCTCTAGCCTTGGACTGTTCTACTTTGCTGGCTCCTTACCCTTTCATCCTCCTTATCTTTTCATCCTGATTCCTCTGAATCCTCGTGCTCGAGGTTCGCGACCAGGATGGCGTTACGAGCACTCTATTCAGCCTCATTTTCCCGCCACGAATATCTCTCCTTACCGGGTCCCTGTCATCACAATCACCGTCTGCCCCTACCATACTTCGATTCTGACTCACGTTGGGGCGTTCCAACTCGTCGCTCCAGTGCATTGAGTGAATATTTCGCGACGGCAGAAAAGCTGGGACTGATGTGTGATAATCGAGCGAGTCCCTAATGCTGGGGCGACACCCCATTGCTCTGAACCTTCAATGTCTTGCAGTGGAAATATTTTGAGACAATAGTTTACGGGTACTATGGGCAGCCGTTCGTTGCTATTTACCTGGTCACGATTCTCTTGGTATTTGCCTGCTCGGTTGTTCTGCCTAGTGTTACTAAAGATGCTGTTTACTTTTGACAGGTGTCGCTGATGAAATCTGGGAGAATTCAGGCGGCGTTGGATAGGAGAAGTGACTCAGGAAGAGCTGGTGAAGAGCAGAGTTGGGTCGTCTAACTTTTTGTATTGCTCTTATACCAACTGCCAATTTCGATATATCTTTGCTTCAAATATACACGCGCACACATACTTCAAAAACGAACCGTAGAGCGCCGACGAAAACAATGCATAGTTCCCAATTCACGGAGACTGTGCGGTGAACTTGGGCCACATCCGAGTCGCGGCGCCACACGAACTCTATTACTCCTGTACCGACCGACGCGGAAAAAATGTCGAATTCTTGGGATTGTTCCCCTCTCTTAGTTATGCGTCTTTCTCTGTGTCTCTATGCCCGAAAGAGAATTCTTTCTACTCTAGGAAACAACTGCTAGAAGGCCCGACTGTATCCCGAGAAACGCCCGGAGTCTCATGCATGCGGTCTTATGGTGCGTGGATCGATGATTCGAGGGCGCGACGTCCGTTGCCAACTCACGCAAGGTCCACGCATGGTGCAGGTACAGACACAGTGAGCGGAAGGGTCATAAAATTTTCCCGTGCCGCTGAAGACATAGAAACTTACCGCCAGATGGATAGATAAGAATACAAGAGCCCGAGGTGCCAGTGGATATGGTAGAAAAGGCGAAGAAATGAGATCCGTGTGTTTTATTTACCACTCTCGATGCCGTTTCACCTGCTACGCAGTCGTATGGACCCACAACGAGGATAGGAGAACGCAAACAAGGAAGGAGGTAGCGAGACATGGAGCGAGACGGCAGGTGCGTGCGTTCGATCCTCCTTGTTAACCATCGGAACGTAAGACCAATAACAGGAGTATGAGAATCAAATTAGACAGTGCCGGCCTCGAATATGTATTGGAAAAAGAAACAGCATTCGCTATGCCATGGCGGATGAAGGTGGAAACAGGATAAAACGAGGCCGAGGAAAGAAAAGGTGAGTTGAATTCGCAAACAATAAATAGCTCTTCCCTTAATGTGATGTAAACTGCCAAACCTATCCCCCTACTGGCACCCATCCCCCAACCTCAACGCTCCGGACTCTTCTTATGATACCCTTCGAACTCCTTGCTCTACTTCTGCTTCAGCTGCATCTTCTGCACCCTTCATCTCCTCTCCTGCATCCTCTACATCTCCCCACCCTTCCCAAAAATTTCACCCGGCCGCAGGATCGACGTCCCCTTCTCGGAGCACGTCACCCTTCACAGTGGCCGCGTGAAACTGGTTAGCTCGCTTCAGCTGACGGCCCATCGCCGTCAGTCTGAGCTGCTATACCTTTCAAGTGGTTGATTGTTGAGGGGTTGAGGCTCCGGTTGGTGTTCCGCCGTAGCGGTTACGTCCCCTTGTGCCGTCGCCCCTCGCAGTGTTTCGGACCTCACCCTCTTCGTCTTCGGTCCCCTACTCTCGTCGCCCACTTCTTCCGTCTCGTTCCGCCTCCTCTTCAAAGCCCTCTTTCCCTTTGACGACGCCTGTATGGGTTGCGTATCGATATGGCCTTCTGGTCGAGACGGCTCTCCATCGAGTTCCCAGGCTAACATCCTGTCCATCTCGGGCGTGAGGATGAAGTGCGCCTTTTCGACAAAGGCCGCTATCTCCTCTCGATCAGTCGTGAACGGAATGAGGTATACCCCTGTCGCCGTTTCGATTGCCAGCGGGTAGGGGTAACTTGGCGGGGTTCTTTGCGGACGGTCCTCCATGCTTGCGAGTGTCGCAGGGGACGGTACAGCGTGCAGAGGGTATGGCGCGAGAGGATCACGAGGACGGTTTGCGGTCCGTGAAGGGGGAGAGCTGGGCAGTCGTTTGTGCTGCTCGGCATTTGCGAATCCGTCGTATGTGGAGGTGGGACTATCGAATGGAGCTGCGAAAGTGTTTTGCGCGAGGATGGGGGGGTTGGTTTCCTGTATACCGGACCGAGATTCCTGTGTGATAAAAGGCTTCGTCGTCAGTTACCTATGACGCAGGTAGGGTCGAAGATGGAGGAAGAGTCGTACACCGACTTCCGTGGCAGGAATATTCGGCACCTTGTTCATGGTGTTGTTTGTGCAAGGGAGCGTGTGATGATCAGGCGGCGTTCCATCGCGGTGCTCATAGGAAGATGTCGATGTCGTGTTGTCCTATAGTATCTACTAATTAATTTCCTTGACACATATTTTATTGTAGGACGGACGGACCTGCTTCAAAATCACCGGCGACGACAAACCCTGTGTATCATGCAATTTCCAAGATTTGGCAATCAAATCTGGATCCGCTTTGGACTGAGACGGTCGAAAGTTACGATCAGTGGACATAACAAAGATAGAACAAAGGCGGTATGTACTCACCCGCTGATTCCGGCGCCGCGGACGTTTTGTTTGCGATTGCTGAGCTGAAGATTGTTAATTCCCAGACAGACGATCAACACCATCTCGACGCAAATAGTGACGCTGATGAAGAGGACGAACCTTGCGTTGACGCAGACGGATGGCCCGTAGGGACTCTGGTGTCACTCCTTTGTGTTCCTTGTCCGTTTGCGGTACGATTCTGAGCGCTGGTGGTCCTAGGGCTGTAATAGATTTGAGGATTCATGCCCTCAATGGTTTGATTTGTTGTGATTTCTTTGCGAAGCTATTGGTGGTCGAGGATTGGTGGATGATGTTGTTGAGGGAGAAGGAGAGGATGCGAGTCGCGCGACATGATATGCAGCCAACACGGTCTCGTGACCAATTGAACGTCCGCTGCCGGCTTCACCCCGTACATTGTCTCCCACTTCGTCCCACTCCGTGGACCTTTTGCTCAGTTCTTTTTAGCATACTCGTGAGTCTCGGTCTCTTGAATAAAATAAAATCTGTTATCCTTCTTTTTTTTTTTGGAAACGAAAGTCTTTTTTGTGACACTGCGCTTGTGCGTCCTGGACGACATTATGGCCAGACCTGAACAGAAGGGAACCCAATGGCCAATAATGGTGAGTTTTCTATCTCGTGCTACCCTTTACTCTTGCCACTTTATTCAGGTCTTTTTGTCGTCACATCTACATTGAGCTGCGCCTCAAGGTGGAGGGTGCGTCTCAGACTTTGAAGCAGTATTGTGAACCTGCGGATTTCGGAGATACGGCGAGGGATCCTGTCGTATTTTCCGCCGTTCTTCTTCGGATCGAATTCTTACGCTGCATAGTGCCACATTTCGATGGTGCGATTGGGCATTCTCAACAGAGCACTCCGGGAGAAGACGGAGAATATCTAAATAAAAGTAAAACTCCATATCTTTTGGTACGGCTCGAGAAATATGCGCGTCTGAATGTGTCTCGCATAGTGAGTGTTGAGAGACTGACGAGCATGAGCTGGAAGAAATCAAGATGGGGAACATCTCTGGGCCCATGGTCCTGTCGTGGGACTGTTCACGGTTGGCCCGAGTCGCTTACCCACTCTGGCCGTGTGTGCGGTATACTGCTGGAGACCGCTTCTGGGGACGAGTTCGTGACCCTGTCAGATATGGATTTGGGCTCGTTGTCTCGTCCCGTAGAAGCTCGAATTGACCGTTTGTTTTTTTTCGTTTACTGTCTCCATGACCTCCTTTCGAAGCGCATCGTTTTTCTGCTGGTTGCGACATTGCTTCCGTCCATCTACAACGTCTTTCATCGCAACTACCTGAGCTCAGACAATCCAATCAAGAAGGCAGCTGATGTCGAGTTCGTCTAGTATGGGCTATACTCGTGGTTTCCATCAGTCTATACAACAATTATTGCGCAGATTTCGTCATACGCTGGAGTCGTCGTTTCATCGATGAGTGGTGGTGATCCCGGCTGACGTGCGTTCACAAATGCTCTCTAAATCAAGCCTCCTTGGTCCTTGACTTTGTCATGCTTGCATGCCTTAGTCTATAATATGTTCTTGTCTTATTGACCAAGGGTCCTGTTACGGCGAGCTTCACGAGATCGCTCAAACCAAAGAGACTTGAGCTACACTCGTGCCGTTCTAATGTGATTGTAACTCTTTCTCGATGCGGGTGAGTTATCTGCCAATGGACATCGGGCCAATATATCCATCACCATCCCAGTTTGACTCCGACAGCCCCGCTCAGAGCAACAAAGTCGGTCCGTTCTGGCCCTGGTCTGGTCCGATGTGCTAGCTCTCTTCCCCCCCTTTTCCGGGTCCCTGATCACCACGATATTAAGTGGGATAGAGGCATTCTCTGCTTTCCAAGACGAAAGCTATACTTTCTGCATAATTTTTGCAACCTGACTTTTCTGTTGACCACAGTAACCACCCACTTCGACTCTGACTCACTTTCAGGCGTTCCAAGGTCACTCTGTATTAAATGAATTTTACGCGACGTCTAAGAGCTAATGAATTAGTATCGAGCATATCTTTATCACCAGTGTGGATGACGTGCCTTCGCTATTGATCTTCGACGTAAGTAATGGAGTAGAAATTGAGATGTTGCGAGACAATAGTAGGGCGTGGGTGCTAAGGGATACCGTTCTTCACCCGGCCGCGACTCCCTTATTATTTAGTCTATACTGAATATCATGCTCCACTTTCCACGAGTGCCGATGATGAAATCTAGGAGAAATCGGACGGCGTTGGATTTGCGTTGGATGGGAGAGGAGGTCTAACGTTTCTGTATCGATCTTACACTGATAGACTGCCAGTTGAAGGATTTCTCTGTGCTGCAGACACACGAACTGTGGGCCTACTAGAAAAATGAAACTGAGAGCGCCGACGAAAATAATACATGGTAAGTATCCGACTCACGAAGACTTTGCGAAGACTGTACGTTGGACTTGGGCCACATCCGAGCCGCGGCGCCACACGAACTCTATTACTTTTGTACCGACCAACGCGGAAAAAAGTCGAACCCCCGAGTTTGTTCCCCCTCTCTCCGTCATGCGTCTAGGTCTTTGTCTCTATGCCCAAAATCAGACTCTTTCTACTCTAGAAAACAATTGCTAGAAGGCCCGACTGTTTCCCGAGAAACGACCCGGAGTCTCATGCATGCGGTCTCATGGTGCGTGGATCGATGATTCGAAGGCACGACGTCCGTTGCCAACTCACGCAAGGTCCACACATGGTGCAGGTACAGACACAGTGAACGGAAGGGCCGTTTCTTGTTCCGTGTCGCTGAAGGCATAGAAACTTAGCGCCAGATGGATAGATAAGAGAGCAAGAGTACGATGTGCCAGTAGATACAGTAGAAAAGACGAAGAAGTGAGATCGGTGCGTTCACTTTACCGCTTTCGCCGCCGTTTCGCCTGGTATGGAGTATAAATCATGTACGTATGGACTCACAATGAGAATAAGAGGACGCGAAAATGTGAGGAGGTAGTAAGACATGGAGCGAGACGGCAGGTGCGTGTGTTCGATCCTCGCCCGAGACATTGGTCGCTAACCATCGGAACGTAAGACCAATACAGGAGTGAAAGAATCAAATTACAAAATAGCGATCTTGAACATCTGCCACAGCGGACGGAGGGAACAATATCGCACGAGACTGATGAAATAAAAGGTGAGTGGCACTCGGAAATCATAAATAGTCCCGAATCCCCGTTGTCTAAAGTGAAGTTCACCGCCAAACCCATCCCCCCACTCGCAACCATCCCCGCTCCTACACTTCGAACACTTCCTCGTATCGACCCTCGCTTCCCGTTCGCTCTGTCTCCTGCATTCTCGACGTCCCCCCACCCTTCTTCAGAATTTTCACCCGGCCGCAGGATCGACGCCCCCTTCTCGGAGCACGTCACCCTTCACGGTGGCCGAGTGAAATCGGTTAGCTAGCTTCAGCTGACGGCTTGTTGCCCTCAGTCTGAGCTGCTAGACCTTTCGCATGGTTTACCGTTGAGGGGTTCGGGTTCTGGTTGGTGTTCCGCCGTGGCGGTCACGTCCCCTTGAGCCTTCGCCCCTCCTGGGTGCATTGGACCTCATCTTCTTCGTTGGTCCCTGCCTCTCGTCGCTCATCTCCACCGTCTCGTTCCGCGCCCTCTTAAAGGCCCCCTTGCCCCTTGACGATGTAGTCGATGGCGCCCCGCGTTTGACGTCGATCGCCTGTTGAGGTTGCGTATCGACGTGGTCGGCTGGTAGAAACGGCTCGAGATCGAGTGCCGCTAACATCCTCTCCATCTCGGGCGTGAGGATGAAGTGCGCCTTTTCGACAAAGGCGGCTATCTCCTCTCGATCAGTCGATTCAGGTATGAAATGTATCCCTGTGCATGTTCGGATCGCCAGCGGATATGGGTAACTCGGCGCGGCGTTTTGTGGCGGGCCCTCCACATTTACGAGGCTTGCATCGTGCAGTACGGCATGTGTATTGTGAAGTGAGAGAGGATCAATGGGCGGGATCGTAGTCTGTGTAGGATGAGAGACAGACAGTCGATGGTGCTGCATGGGATTCGCGGAGTCGCTGTTCGTGGAGGTGGAATCACTGGACGGAGCTGCCGAAGTGTTTCGGTCGAGCGAGAGGCCGTTGGTACCCTGTCTTTCGGACCGCGATACCTGTGTAGAAAGACTCCATCGTCAGTTACCTATGACTCAGGTAGCAGTGAAGGTGGAGAAAGAGAGTCGTACCCCGACTTCCGTAGCAGGCATCTTCGGCATTATATTCTTGGTGCCGTTCGTGCAAGGGTCCATATGATGATCAGGCGGCGTTCCAATGGGGTCAATGTCCGAAGATGTCGATGTCGTACTGTCCTATAGTATCTGCTAATCAGTTTCTCTGACACATATTTTATTGTAGGACGGACGGACCTGTTTCAACACCACCGGCGACGGCAAACCTTGTGCATCATCGAGATTCCAGGACTTCATTATCAGGTCGGGGTCCGCTTTGGACTGAGAGGATTGAATGTCAGGTTCGATGGACATAACACAGATGAAACAAAGATGGTTTGTACTCACCCGCTGATACCGACGCCGCGAAGGTTTTTTCTCAGATTGGTGAGCTGAAGGTCGATTATTTCAGACAGACGATCAGCACCATCTCGACGCAAATAGCGATGCTGAAGAAGAGGACGAACCTTGGGTTGACGTTGAAGGATGGCCCATAGGGACCCTGGTGTCACCGCTTGCCCTTTGTGCTCCTTGTCCGTTTGCGCTCTGATTCTGAGCGCTGCTGGTCATCGGGCTGTAATAGATTTTGGGATTCATGTTCTCAATGATTTGATTTGTTGTCTTTGCTTTGCGGAGCGATTTGTGGTGGTGGATTGGAGGATGTTGTTGTTCAAGAAGAAGGAGAGGATGCGTGTCGCGCGACATGATATGCAACAACAACACGGTCTCGTGACCAATTGAACGTCCGCCGCCGGCTTCACCCTGTACATTGTCTCTCAATTTGCTCCAGCCTCCGCGGTCCTTTTGATCTCCTTTTATGGTCTCTAGCCTTCCACTGTACTCGTGAGTTTCGGACATCTATTATAGAAAATATACCTGTTTTCCTCCGGTTTTTGGAAACGAAAATTGCGACATTTTTGTGACACCGCGCTTGTGCCTCTTGGACGACGCTATGGTCAAGACCTGGCGCGACCTGAACAAAAGGAAAGCAAGTGGCTATGTGTACTCGACTAACAATAATGGCGAGTTTTATCTCTCGTCCTACCTTCTACTCATGTTGTTTGGTACAGATTTTTTTGTCGTCACATCTCCAGAGTCGAGCTCCGCCTCAAAACAAAAATTGCGTGTCGGAGTTCGAAGCAGTACTGCGAGCCTGTAGATTATGGGCACGGTAAGCTATTTTGTCTGCTTTCCTGCTACTCTACCCCGGGCTATCGAATCCCCGCGTGGCTAGGGCGACTGTTTGGCGGTCTAATTGAGCATTTGTGACAGAGTACCCCGCGAGAAGACGGAGAATATTTGGGTAGAGTCGGAGGCTCGAGATATCTCATTTGTGTCAAGAAATATACACTTTTGAATCGGTCTCGTACAATCAAGGACCGATGAGCACGATCCAGGTTATATCGGAAACTCCTTGGGCCGATGCCAGTCTTGTCGTAGTAATGCTCACGGTTGGTCTGGAACCTTTACCTGGATAAGATTTGCGTGCAGTATACTGCTCGAGACAGCTTCGAGGATCCCTAACTGTTCTTACTGGTTTGGTCCTTGGGGAATCTTGTGCTTGGGCCAGCTCTCTATCACATCCTCCTTGCTACGGTTATCTCGATCTCGAACGCACCGGGTCGAATCGAGGTAATTTCCGCAAGGATGCTCGCTGTTCTCGCCCCCGAAGTTGACGCCATCAAATACGGATCCGAGTTCCCTGTCTCATTGGTCGAAGCTCGAACCGACGCAAAAGTCGTTTCGATTACTATCTGCATGCCCTCCGTTTGAAGCACGTCGTGTTTCTGCAGGGCGCGTTATTGCCTGCGCCGCTCTCTCTATGCTCGACATCTTTCCTCGCGTCTACGGTATATTCTTCGCGTTTCATTATCGTATCCTGCCTTTCAAGAGATCTGGAAGAGATGCCGACTTTGAACAATGCTTACGAATATTCATTTCCACTCGGACTTTCCCAATGCTGGGCCGCCGGACCACACTGTGCAGAAATTGTCGTATCTCCGACCGTGTTTGGAGCTGACATCTCTTCGCAAGTGCACTGTAAATTAGATCTCTTCGGTACTTGAGTTTGTCGTCCTTACTTGGCTCCATCTATGGCTTGTTCTGGCCTCCGTTGGGGTGTCACTCGCGCCTTTGCCTGCATCGCGTGAGTCTTCACGCTTCAGTTTCCGTCTGCCTGAGTCGGTCCCGGTCTTGTGAGAGCCTTCCATAGAGGTATATCAGTATGTGTTTAACTGCGAGATGCTACTTTTGCCTCTGAATCATGCCCTCTATATACCAAGATAATATCACAAAGTTGACGTCTGGGGATCACTGAGCTTGGGCCACCGCCACAATGAACTCTAAACGTACGCGCCCGACCGACGGAAGAAAACGTCAAGTCCCAACCCCCTTGCTGGCCGTGGCTTCAAGGACTCCACTCTCCTCGACTTGGTTTTTTCTTGATCTCAGTCTACACCAAGGCAATGGACATCATCTTCTTTCTCTCGGTCTCTGTGTCTCGAAAAAAATGGCCTCGAATCCGTCAGATACGCGTATCTTACGAGGAAAGGACTCCGGCATGCGGCCTCACAATGCGCTGGTCCATCGATGCCACGACGCTCGCTGCTCAATCACGCCAACCTTTTACACGAAATGGACATGCGGACGGAAAAACGGTAAGCTATACCTATGGATGGACAGATAACACAGAAGGGCCAGGGGAGAGTACGGAACAATAGTGGATGGAGTCGTACTGATGCGAACTGTTCACTGTTTCCGACGCCGTTTTACCCTGTAAAGAGTACCGCGTACGGACCCACAGCGGAGAAGACGGATATAGAAGGGAGCGGGAGCGGACAGAATGAATCAGCAGGTGCGTGTGTCCAATCCTGCCTCGAAACGCTTGTTGCTAACCGTCAAATCGTATAGCTGAAATACAGGCGAATAAAATGAAATTACATGGATACGATGACGGTCCAGCCCAATCTGTGCCCAATCTGTGCCCCGGCGAAAAAGGAAGGCACGAGAACACAATAAGACTAATGAAAGAGAAAAGTGAGTAAAAAAGACCTAAATAGAAGACTGAACCCCTCTTCCGCACTAGCACGAAACACGCTCTCGATACCCCCACCTTTCGCGCTCCTCCTTCTCCTCTACTTCTTTCCTATCTCCCCTCCTCGCTCCCCCCAACCATCCTCTACGTCCCTTCTCTCCTACGAATTCTCACTTGGCCCCAGGATCGACATATCCAATGAGGATCTCATCTACCCTTCGCGGTGACCAAGTGAGAATGCTTTGGCTAGGTTCAGTGGGCGGCCCTCGCCGTCACACTGATCTCCCATACCTATTGCTTGGTTAGTGTTGAAGGGTTTAAGTCCCCATTGTTGTCCGGCCATAAAGGCTGAACTCCGTGGTACCGTCGCCCCTAACGTTCTGCCGGACCTGAGCTTCTGTTTGGCCGGTCCGGCACTGCTTCCCTCATCCGCGTCTCCCATCTCGCTCCGCTCTCTCTTCCTCCCCTTACCTTCCCTTGGCTGCCCATTCGATGACGACGCTCCGCCCCTCATCGCCCCCATCCACTCCGCTCCTTGCCCCACCGCTGTCTCAATACCCAAAAACGACGGCCCCAGCGCCCAGTGTTGTTCGTACCACTCAGATCCTTGTCCCGAGGGTGGTGCTGGTGTCGAGTCTGAAGAAGACAGACCCACGTCCGTGAAGTAGTGTGGGTCACGTTGCCACGGCCGGACGAAACTGATATCGGCGGGCTGGGCGAAACCTGACGTGGATAGGTTCACGGTCAGGTAGTTCCCGTCCGCTGTCGTGGGGGAATCGTGTCCTGTGAAGGATACCGCCCCATCGTCTCCATATGGGACGGACGTCTCGGCTGGCTGCTGAGGGTTTTGAGCCAGCATCTGCTGGGGCGGAGGGTCGGTGTGAGGGTCCTGGCACTTTGCAGGACTCGCCGACCCTAAGAAGTCCTGCCAAGTGAACAGGTCCTCGATATTGGTCGGAGTGCGGGGGACGCTTTGGTCCGAGACGGAGTGGGTCGTAGACGAATCGTGCCCTGCGAAGGATATCGCCCCATTGTCTCCATATGGGACGGACGTCCCGGCTGGCTGCTGGCTGTCTTGGGCCAGCATCTGTTGGGGTGGAGGAATGGCGTGAGCCGCCTGGTCCCCCGCATGACTCTGTACGCCTATGAAGTCCTCCAATGTAAATAGGTCCCCGATATTTGATGGGGCGCTGGGGACGCTTTCGTTCGTATCACGCTGTGCGATCAAAGTCCACATTGTCAGTCCCTTATAGTACACGATAGGATGTAGCGGGAGACGTACTGTTCGCAGGTTTTTAGAAATAGCCAAAACTATCCCTTGCTCTTCATGAAGTCTTAAGAATGAAGGTGTCGGCTATCTCTGCTTATCAGTTCTCTGATACTCTGTGTTCCAAGCAAGAAGGACAGACCTTCGGCGCCATCACCAGCGGCACATCCTGCGTGCCTCCCACGCCCCTCCACGACTCTCTTATGGACCGTCCAGTGGCCCTAGACTGGAAGAGAAGAGAGTGTCAGGATAGATAGACGAGGTAGCAGGCAGGGGAATAAATTGAGATGGATTTTACTCACCTCTTTCTCGTGTCCAGTTCTGCGCTTTGGGGCAGGCACTTTGACAGGCTTCCTACATCTGCGCCTGTGAATGTGTCAGTGTTGGTCGGAGACAACAGGCAAGGTTGGCACAGTGAGTGATTGTCCGATGCTCTAGATGTTATACGCAGGAGCAACTTACGAAATGTAGGGCGCATGGGACAATACAATTCGTTTCGGCGGCGGCGTGGACGACACCGATGTCGTACTGGTGGTAGCGTCGACGCGCTCGTTGGCGCCGTAGGTTGAAGTTTGGATGGCGAAGTCGTTTGTTTGCATGTTTTCTATGTTTTAAAACGCGTCTTCCACTTTTTGAAGCTATTCGCAAGCGAGGGTTTGGAGAGATCGTTGAGGATCGTTGTGGATGAGGAGAAGAGGGAGCGACGCTCGCGCGAGGGTTGTTTGTTCAACAGCCTCGTGTTTGACTCGGTATGTGCCGGCTCCCCCCCTTGCATTGTCGTTCTGTGGCCACCTTCTCCTGCTCATTTGTGGCCCCCAAGTCTTCAGAGTGCTCCCTTCTGACGAATTTATATTGGACAAAGCACCCACTGATTTTTTTCGTGGAGCTAGAAATGTATGCATTCGTTGAGACAGCGCACATATCTCCCGGGTCAGGTTAGGGCAGAACCTGAACAAAAGGGAAACCAGCACCCTGAATTCCCACCCTCACTGGGAGTATTTTCCCATAATTTTGCTCTTCTGTCTCGCTCAACGCAGATAATTAACGCACGTTCCATGAAACAGATACTTTTATCACACTACAAGGCGATTTTCGACGAACGTAAGGTGCGTATATTTCGTCTTGGAGGGCTAGACGAAGACCGCGAAGTCCCGAACAGCGACAGGCCACATATCTTGTGGGCTTCTTGCCCTTAAATTTGGCCCTTCCCTCAGACGTCAGTTCTAGAGTCTTCTGCTTCACCCGAAATTATGCTGGAAGTCGCCTCACCTGTGTCTCACAGATGACAGCGTAAAACACTATCAGGTTACATATAACCAACTACATAACAATTTGACGACGTAAGAACAGGCTAGATACAGGCGATGCGATTAGAGAATATGTGTAGCATTTTTCAGTGTCGAATTCTCCGCTGGTTCTCGCAGATATTGAGGCGCTACAAATACACCCCGTGGGAAAGATGAGGAAAACACGGAGCTGAAAGCACGTTTGGGGGCATGGCGAAAAATATATATCTCGAGACACACTCCCAGAACATCTATCTAGAGCAGAGCTCGCAAAATTAGTAACAAAATGAGGAGGTTCGTTATCGTCTCTGCCGCTGTCGTCGTCTGGGGCCTACTTCAGAATCGTCGTCGTCGTAGGCATGGTCCATGATCTAGGAATGGGGATCGCCACGAGTTTCAGGAACATTTTGCGGTGAAGAGCCTTGGAAGAGGAGTCGGAGGACAGATAGGGTCGTTCATGATGATTCTGTTTGAGTACAATGAACAAAATCGGATCAAACCGGAGATGCACTGCGAATCAAGAGAGGTAATATATTTTACGTTATTTCGGGTATACTCTCGAGACACGTTTTATATTGAGGACTCGTACGTACCATTGAGAGACTCGATAACTGGACGCGACGGAAATAGCGCGGAGCAGGGATTATTATCTCTAACGGCGGCTAGACTTTGGCTAGACTCTGCGTGACCTTGAAGGCTTGCGGAAGCGCCTCGCTTTGCGACGATGTAGCTTGAAGGACTCGAGCCGCAGGAGCGCCCCCTTGTGTTCCGGCGCGCCCAGTTAAATCGTCATCGTGAGAGATGCTGTTGTCCTCAGGTTCACCGTATACGGAGGCTTCCCATAGGCTAAAGTTAACCTGCGCAGCAATGTTGGTCAGTCCGAGAAAGTGTGGCACTAGCTGAGCGACCCCAACTGCAACGAAAAGATGTCGTAGAGAGACAAGGGCGTACGGCATTGAGAAACCCTTCCGCCCTCACTAACTCTCTCGGCCATTAAGGTCCGAAGAGAACTCACCCGACTCGATACTGGAGAGCTCGAGCCTCCGAGAGGTCTGGGGCTGTAGAGCCGGAGAAGAATATCTGCACTTCGGACAGCACCTCCTCGATTGGGATGTGCTCTCCGCCTAGTTTCCCGCAGAGACATGAATATTGAGCTTTCTTATCACAAACCGCATAGACATATCCCTGGCAATTTTGGCACCAACAAACCGCGAATTTGGGTTGATATTTCTTGAAGGAATCGCAGCAAACTTGACACCCAGATGAACGCACTCTTTTGCCGCTGTGACAGAATCAAGGGATTTTTCAATAGCCTTCACAGTCTGAGGGCATGCTAATGATAGGCGAGGAGAAGTAAGTGACAGGACATAAGGGAATACATACATCTGGTGGGCGCGGAGCTGAAGCTTCGTCACAGAGACAACGCCAAGGGACAGCGTTGCACATTTGGTGCAACTGTGCACGGTGACAGCGGTGACGAAGAGCAAAGAATGAGAAGTATGTCAGCATACGCGGCACGTAAATGCAATCCACAAGGATTGGGAATGAGACATACCTATCTGGATCGGTTGATGAAGAAGTTGAAGGAGTGTTTGACGAGGAGTATGACCAGACGAAGGAGAGGAAACATGTGCCGAAACAGGAGATCATACAGACAAAAAACTAGCGACATCCGTAATGCTCAACGTACGTAGCTATGAGATTTATGGATGGGACTTCGATATTTGATGATGAACCCGGCAGCGATAGTCACTGGCCGTCAAGCGCACTGGCAGATGTGTCGGAGACGTTGAGCTTGACCGTGAGGCAGGGTTTCGGTGGTTCGCCGCCTGAAGCGCCAGGGACAGCAAAAATATGACAAGAAGTTCAGAGTTGCTGAAGATGTAGATGGATCGTGAAAAAGGAAGGTCGATCTATGCGGAACTGGGCGTTCAAAGATGACACAGGTGTTGACGACGCAGTTGAGAGAATGTATAAGGTAGAAGTGGGCAGTGGGAGAACGTGTAAGCCTATGTAGGTAGATTGTAGATATTAAAGGCTGCGACGCAGGTTGAGTGCTTGATTGGATATCGTCGACGGGAGAAAGGACAAGTCAAGAAGACGAAAGAAAGGCGAGACTCGCCGCGGTGTCAAATCGACACGTGGCTCTGAGTGCCACTATGGAAATTCTCACGGATGGTGCGACGCATGCCACTGTGGCACTTTACAAGAGACTCGCACGGGAAAATTCAACAGACAGATGTGGATGGATTCTAGAGCATCTGTCATAAATACAACGCAGTACAATTCAGCAGAAAACACGCCACGAATCAGAATCCCAACCAACGAGACCTAAACGAGGAGGATAACATAGAGAAAATACTGAGTAGATCGGAGAGAGCAAGGTAAGAAAGCGGGAGGGGTAATGGGGGCGGAATCATTCGGGAGATGGGAACGGGGAGGGAACGGAGCGAGCAAAAGCGTTATATGACATGTAGATTTACAGAGCGATCAACACGACAAGAGAGCATGAAAAGAAAGCCATGTACGGCGTGACACCGTTGAGTACAGCAGGTGCAGAGAGGAAGGAAAGATGAGGAAAGTAAAGCGACTGAGGATAACACGATATCAATGAAAGGGAGAGAAAGTGGTAAGAAGTATTGGGTAGCGCTCGAAATCACAGTACACTGCGCCATGAAGTCCTAGACGTGTGGCTAGACGGGAGTCCCCACGTTAGTCCGAGAACGAAGGCGACACGGCACGGACGGTCATCCCGTCGTCCTCGTCGCTCGTCACGTCGCTGTGGTTGTCGTTTACGCCGAGGCTCGAGTCATCGTCCCGCGGGTCGCCGTAATCCGAGCTATCATCGAAAAGGGCCTCTTCGTACTCAAAAGACCCCGAGTCGTCGTTGTTGAAACCACCATATTGGGCATCGTCCGAGTCGTCATTGCTATCACCATTCTGCCCAGCTTCTTAGTCTCGAGGCCCCCGACATGTATACCCACTCCTGATCTTCGGTCCATTCATCAATCTGATGCATGACATAAGTCAGAGGGCATTCGCACCCGAAAAAGATAGGCCCAAACGTCCGCGTAGAAAGTGTCGAGTCCGCTACCAGAATAGGCTCCCGTCTAGGGAAACACGTCGTCGGTGTAGTTGGCTCGGAATGATTTCGCTGACGCAGATGCTCATGGGTTTTGGAGCCACATCAGTGAGTTCCGAGCAGACTACCCCAACGGTACCACCGCGAATGCAAGTAACGAGAAACTCACCTCCATAGCCTGCTATTGGTCCTCATCGACATCAACGCGCACAAATCTCGAGCAAGCCCTTTCGAGTCTGTGGTATCGTCTGACTCACGAATCCTCCATCCAATATGTCCAGAGAGACCAGGAACCCCCTTCGGTATCAGGCATTTGCTCGCTATGAACGCGTTCATTGATGTTCTTGTGGGCTATTGAACACGAGGCACCTGGCTTGTTCGAAGCAAGGAGACCACATGAGCAGTATACTCTATAAGCAAGTCGTTATCGACATCATAAGATGCATGGTAGACAGAGAGAAGAGTATGAGCCAGCTGGAAACATTGGGGAGTCGACAGTCAGGAGTCGCGACTTGGTGTGTCTTCTCAGGTTTTGAGTCACGGTCTCTGGAACGGTGAATGCCAGAACGCAGCCAAGAGACATTAAAGCAGTTCTACCAGCGATATCTGCTGCAGTACGGACGATAGGAATACAGAGGAAAACTCGTAGAAAAGTAGCAGGACTGGCGGTGAAGAGGATAGAGCGAAAAGTGGTCTGATCTTTTGCGCTTGATTCTCTTCGCGCGTCGCGTTGGGGAGGTGCCACTGTGGCGCCGCTCATCGGAGTCGAACGCAATCTTGTTGTATGTATCTTGCTCTGATCAACTCCACGACGTTTCTCAACTAAGCCAATCTTGAGCTCACTTTCATCCTAATAATTACGCTGTGTAACCCCTTTGGAGGCATTTCGAAGGCACAGGGAACCGGATACTCAACTTCGACGAAGCCTGCGACTGGTTTTCCTTCCATCCTCGGCGTTGCCTTCATCATCCGTCTTCAGGTCAGTCAAGTTATTTTCTCGACTCGCTCCGAACTGGAATAAGGCGGAGAAGGAGACAGAGATGATGGATGAATCAGTAGACGTGGATGTGGTGGAGAGGAATGCATGAAGGCCGTAGAACTAGCTGATGAAGTCGCCGTGGAAGAGACGGTCCTAGCGACCGAACCACGAGAGGCCTTCGTCCACGACACGGACGAATCGTCGCTCTAGTTCGGAAGTAGCTCCAGCTAGAGGACGTTTCGTTGTTTGTAAAGCTGGCGGGCCCACGAAATCATCTCTACGTCCTGCAATTTACGGTCGTGCAAAAGTCACGGCTGACATCCCACCGAACTCACAACGAATGGAGTATCAGGTATGTTCACATCGAAGACAGGTGAAAGGGCCACGGAGACTGGCAAAGGGATGTATATACTGGGGGTGATTCGGATGACATGTGCGGACGAGGTGTTTACGGTTCGTCGATCTGTCCATGGGCTTCATACCTCACCCAGACAGCGCGCATGTACTGACTAGAGCACGTATGGTCTCGTCTCGCTAGAAAGATTTATGGCTGATAGTTGCTGTACTCCCAGCTCGTACCGGTATGCACCGTTGCCAAACATTGCGAAGTGTCAACCAAAAAAACATGAAGTAATAGGTGAGTGAGAACAAAATCTCGAGTCATGACAAAGGACGCTAGGGTGGTCGAATCGTATCGCCTAGTCCCTAACGCTCGCCCCTTCACACCCTCTACTCGTCTCACCCCTAGACTTTCCTTCCTGTCTACACCTCCACCTCCCTGCAGAATCTTCACTCCGTCCCAGGGTCGACATGTTAGGAACACGTCTACCCTTCATGAGGACCGAGTGAGAATGTATGGTAAGCGTCAGTTGACGGCCCTTCGCCGCCACCTGCGCTTCCAGACGTCGTACTTGGTTCCTATGGAAGGGTCATAGTCCCTGTCGATGGACACCTTGGAAGCATTACCCTTCGCATTACCTTTCGAGGCCCTCGCCATCCTCGCCTTCTTCGATGCCGGTGCCACGTCGGACTTGTCGTCACGATCCCGTTTCTTCTCTTCCCCACCACCAGTAGGCGGTTCCACAGAGACATCCACTATCTCCTCAAATGGTGAAGGTTTCGGGACACGCTTGGCCCTCTCACCGTTCCACTCGTCCATGAGTAGCGGATCCTGCCAGGATTTGATTCCCTTCTGGAGAGGGTTGTCGGTCGGCTGGCCTGACATGGGGGCCATGACCCAAGGGTTTCCATTCATCTGCCGAGGTGCGCACCTCCCGCGGAACGATTTCTTTTCTGGGGCTTGCTGGTCTACTTTGCGTTGGGATCGAGTACGTCGGGGTCCAGTGCCGGGCGGGCGGAGTTGTGGGTGAGGTTGGGGACGAGGATCTCGAGCTGCCACGGGTTCGTGCGTGTGGCACTTTGTCGGGAAGCTTTTTCACTGGCGACGACACACCCTGTGCATCATTCATGCCCCAGGACTTCGCGATCTCCTCCGGGTCCGCTTTGGACTGAGAGGTTCGAAAGTCACGATCGGTGGGTATAGAAAAGATGGAAGAAAGACGGTCTGTACTCACCCGCCGAGGAGGCTTGGTCCCACGCCGCGAATGTTTCGTTTCAAAGTGCTGGCCTGAAGATCCATACAGACAATCAACACCACCTCGGCGCAAATAGCGACGCTGAAGAAGATGACGAACTTTCGGTTGGTGTAGGCGGAGGGCTCATGGGGTCATTCGTTACAATTGACCCCCTTCGTTTCTTCAGGGCTCGTTGCCTGTGTGCGCTCTGATCCTGAGCGCCGATTGTCATGGAACGGTATCTGCTAACCAGTCTCTCTGACACATGTGTAATTATAGGACGGACGAACCTGGGCCACACTCGGTGTCGGCGACACACCCCGTGCATCATTCATACCCCAAGACTCAAGGATACTCTCGAGGCTCGCATCAGACTGAGAGGGACGAAAGAAGTCACGATCGAGGGACGCCACCAAGATGGAAGAAGAATGCAATGAAGATGGTCTGTACTCACCTGGTGTGGACGTTTCGACCGACGCTGTGGACGTTCTGCACTAACTTTCAGATTTGAATATTAGTATTATCATCATTTAGAGGGATGATCAACACAACCTCGACGCAAGTACTGACGTTGAAAAAGAGAACGAACTTTGGGCTGGTGTACGCGGATGGCCCATGGCGTCTTCGGTGTCAGTAGTTGCCCGGTGTGTCCTCAGCGCTCCCTGCTCGGGTGCGCTCTGATCCTGGTCGCTGATGGTCATAGAACGGCGAGAACTTGGGGAATCCATGTTGTCGATGGTTTGATTTATTGTGTTTTATGTGTAAAGCGATTGGTGGTGGAGAACTGCAGGAGGGTGCTGCCGAGGGAGGAGAGGATCTGCGACAAAACATGCAGCCAACATGGTCTCGTGACTAATTTGACGTCCGCCGGCTTCATCCCGTACATTGTCTCCCGTTTTCTTCCAACATCCATGGTCCCTTTGCTCTCCATTTATAGCCTCTAGTTTTTCATTGTGTTCGTGGGTCTCGACGTCTATTGTAGAAGATAAAAACTGTGTTCCTTCCTTTTGGGAAACAAAACTCGCGCCGTTTTTGGGACACCGCGCTTGTGGCTCTTGGACGGTGAACGGTATGGGCCTGGCGCAACCTGAACAAAAGCGAAGCAATTGGACCTCTGGAATCTACCAGCAATAATGGCGTGTTTTACTCATGCCGCTTCATGCAGGTCTTCTTATCATCCCATCCATATCGAGCTGAGCGTCGAGCCGGAGGGTGCGTGTCCGAAGCGTTCGAACCTGCATCGCGAACCTGCAGAGTACAGATACGGTAGGCTATCATTTCGTCTTTTCTGCTGTTCTACTCCAGGATGTTGTATCCTTACGTTGAATAGTGCGATTACTTGGCGGTGTAATTGCGCATTTGCGACAGAGCACACCGTTGTCCGGGAGATGACGGTGGATATCTGGATAGATTCGGGGGCTACATATATTTTCAAGAAATATACACGTTTGACTCTGCCTCGCATGATGAATGTTGAGAGACCGATGAGCACGATCCCGTTGAACAGGTTTAAATGGAAAAGTTCTCAGTGGGCCGATGGTCTTGTCCTAGCACACTCGAGATTCGTTTGGATCCCATACCGGCTTTGCGTCCGATATACTGGCGCTTGGCATCGCACCCTCCTTACTACGGTCAACTTGGGCGCACTTGGTCGAATCGAGGCAAACTCTGGACTTTAATGCTGCCTGTTTTCACTGCCGGAGTTAGCCCGTCAGACATGAACGCTGATTCGTTGGTACGTGGCTAGGCGTTCAACTTGACTGATTATTGTTGTCATTCCGACACAGGAGCCGTTTCGATTACCGTCTGAATGCCCTCCTGGCATTGAAACGCATCGTGTTTGTGCTGGAAGCGTTACTGACTGCTCCCCTTCGATGTGTGACAATCTTCATCGCGTCTTGGGTATATTTGTGGTGTGTTGATATTATGTTCCGCCTACGAGGTTTGGCGGGGACCGTTAAACAACCCTACGAAAATGCTGCTCCGCCGCGAGGTCCGAATACTCTGCTGAAATCGCCATTTTCTCACTCGTGGTGTATCCAGGGTGGCATTCCTTTCAGATCCAGCTATGAACGAAGCCTCTTCTGTCCTTGACTTTGTCGTTCTGGCTTGTATTCAGCCATAGTATGTTCTTGTCTTGGTGCCTTTGAACTCGCATTGCATTCTTGCTGGAGTTTCCGTGCTATGCGTCTACTGTAACCTGAGTCTGTATCGGTCTGGCGCGATTAGGGAATACTTGAGTCTGTTATTGTTGCGAGAGGCTCTCCTGTACCCTCTAAGTACTAAGAAATCGGTCCTCGATTTCACGGCGACTTCTGGAGATCAGTGAGCCTGGGCCACCGCCACAATGAACTCTAAACCTACGCGTCGACCGACGGAACAAAACGTCAAATTCCCAGATCCGAAAGCTAGCCGTCGCTTCCAATCTCGAGTTTCTCTCCTCGCCTTGATTCTGTTTTATCTCAGTCTACACAAAAACGAGACTCAGCTTCCTCTTGGTCTTGGTCTCTGGGACTCGGAAATGCGGTCTCGACTTCGTTAAATACATGTATCTTACGAAGGACGGGCTTCGGCATGCGGCCTTGCGATGTGCTGGTCCATCGATGCCTCGACGTTTGTTGCCCACCCATGCAAACATCACACACGACACGGACATGCGGACGGAAAAGGCGATGAGTCCTACCGACAGATGGACAGATAAGACAGAAGAGTCCGGGTTAGGTACGGCATAACCCTGGACGCAGTAGTACCGATGTGAACTGTTTTCTCTTCCCGACGCCATTTTACCCCAGTCAAGAGTACCGTGTACGGACCCACAGGGGAGGAGAAGGACATAGAAGGGAGCCGGAGCAGTTTGGATGCATCAGCAGGTGCGTGTGTCCAATCCTGCCTCGAAACGCTCGTTGCTAACCGTCAAATCATGTAGCTGAAATACAGGGGAATAAAAAATGAAATTACATGGATACGATGACGGTCCAGCCCAATCTGTGCCACGGCGAAAAAGGAAGGCACGAGAACACAATAAGACTAATGAAAGAGAAAAGTGAGTAAAATCAGAACTAAATATAAGACTGAACCCCTCTTCCGCACTAGCACGAAACACGCTCTCGATACCCCCACCTTTCGCGCTCCCCCTTCTCCTCTACTTCTTTCCTATCTCCCCTCCTCGCCCCCCCCCCCAGCCATCCTCTACGTCCCCTCTCTCCTACGGATTCTCACTTGGCCCCAGGGCCGACATATCCAATGAGGATCTATCTACCCTTCGCGGTGACCAAGTGAGAATGCTTTGGCTAGGTTCAGTGGACGGCCCTCGCCGTCACACTGATCCCCCATACCTATCGCTTGGTTATTGTGTAAGGGTTCAAGTCCCTGATGTTGTCCGGCCATAAAGGCTGAACCCCTTGGTACCGTCGCCCCTAACGTTCTGTCGGACCTCAGCTTCTGCCTGGCCGGTCTGGCACTGCTTCCCTCGTCCTCGTCCTCGTCTCCCATCTCTTCCCAAGCTCTCTTCCTCCCCTTACCCTCCATTGGCAAACCATACGAAGACGATTGTCCGCCCGTCATTCCCCCCATCCGCCCTGCTCCTTGCACCATCCCCATCTCGGCCTCAAAATACGACGGCTTCGTCGCCCGGCATCGTCCGTACCCCTCAGCCACCATCCCTACGCTAGTCTGTCCCCGTCCCAGTGCCAAAGAGGGACTCCGATGCGCCGGGCGTTCGGTGGGCATCTGTATTGCGTACGAAAATGACAGATAATTCTTCCCGATCACATCTATTCCGGAAGCGTGATTGAGGTGTCCTTCTGGCTGTAAACCCATTGGGAGATGTATTTCGGGGGCAGAGGATCCTCGCGTGGAGCGGGGTGACGGTGTCGATTCCGACGAAGGCAGACCCTTGTCCAATAAGCCATTGAGCTGCTCCCAAAGCGACGGCGAATCAGCGAGGTCAGGGGCAAGCTGAGCGAAACCTGACAGGGACGGGCCAGTTACGAAGTCGTCCGATGAGATCGAACTCTCTGTATCGCTCTCGATATTAGGGAGCCCGTTATTATCGTTGTCGGTGGCTGGAGTATGACTGGGAGGCTCGTGTGTCACGGCCGGGTTGGGCGCTATCGTCTTGAGCAATGCCGAAGACACGCCCATGTTGATGAGCATGGATGATGGACTGCTGGAAGCAGTCTCGCGCGGGTCGAAGCGATTGCTGAATTCTACCCGTCCCTCGTTGGTCATAGTAGCCTGTGCGACCGATGTTCACGCCGTAAGCCTCTTATAGTACGTGATAGGCTGCAGTAGGAGACGTACGTTTTGAGAGCACTTCGAGATATTCATAACTGCTTCGTGTGTTTCATCCAGTTTTTTCCAGAATTGGTACGTAGTCTATCACCGCTTTTCAGTCTTCTCACGCTGTGTTCTAAGATAACAAGGACATACCTTCGATTTAATGGGCGGTGAGACATCTTGTGTGTCGCCTAGGCCCCAAGACTCCGCTATGGCCCTTCTAGTGGCCTTTGACTGGAAGAGAAAAAAGTTTAGGATGCATAGCTGGATAGACGAAGTAGTAGGCAGGGGAATGAATGAACGTAAACTGTACGCACCTCTCTTTGATGGCCAGTTGGGCGCTTCAAGGCAGCTGTACTCTCACGACTGGATGTGTCAGTGTTGGTCGGAGACCATAGGCAACATTGGCACAGTCAGTGATTGTCCGATGCTTCAGTTACTATAGCCGAGAGCAACTTACGAAATATACGGTACATGACCTCGCACGGGTCGGAATAAGAATGATGGGTGAAACACTCTTGGAATGGGTTCCGATGTCTTGATGGTGACAGCCGTGTCGTGCTCGTGTGCGCCGGGGGTTTGAGTTCCAGTGGTGAACGTGGTAAGATTGATTTGGTTCATATTTGTAAGTGTGAGAACACGTCTTATATCTTCTCAAGCAATCGGTAAGCGATATTTGTGAGAAATTGTTGTGGATGAGGAGAAGAGGCAGCGACACTCGCGCGAGGGTTGTATGTTCAACAGTCTCGTGACTCGGTATGTGCCGGCTCCCTCCCTTGCATTGTCGTTGCGTGGCCATTCCCCCCTGCTCATTTGTGGCCCCAAATTCTTCAGAGTGCTCTTTTAACGATTTTATATATGGTCAAACACTCCCTAATTTTTTTCGTGGAGCCAGAAATGTAGGCATTCGTTGACAGCGCTCATATCTCCGGGGTCGGTTAGGGTAGAACCTGCACAAAAGGGAAACCAGCACCTTGAATTCCCACCCTCACTGGGAGTATTTTCCCATGATTCTTCTCTTATGTCTCGCTCAACGCAGATAATTAACGCACGTTCCATGAAACAGATACTTTGATCACACTTCAAGGCGATTTTCGACGAATATAAGGTGCGTATATTTCATTTTGGAGGGCTAGACGAAGACTACGAGCTCCCGATCAGCGACAGGCCACATATCTTATGGGCTCCTTGCCATAAAATGTGGCCCGCCTCTCAGACGTCACTTCCAGAGGCTTCTGCCTCGTCAGTGTCTTATAGACGATGGCGCAGAACAATATATGGAGTTAAACAGTATAAGATAATGTGTATACACGACTATGAAAATTTGACACAATTGAACAAGTTAGGATCCGACGACGTAATTTGAAAATATATGTGGCATTTTTCACCGTTGGCGTCTCCGCTAAATATCGCAGGCGGGACACGACATTGAAACGCTACAAATATGCCCTATCGGAAAAATGGGGAAAACAAGCGGGCCGCAAGCACGTTTGATGCCATAGCGAAAAAGATCTATCTCGAGACAGGCTCCCGGAGGATCGATCCAGGCCAGAGATCGCCGCATGAAAAAAATGAGGAGGCTCGTTATCGTCGCCGCCGTCGTAATCGTTCCGGCCGCACTTCAGGATTGTCCTCATCGCCGAAGCCATGGTCACTAGTCTAAACGGGAATCGCCCCAGGTTTCAGGAAGATTCTGTGGAGAAGATATCTAAAAGAGCATTCAGGGGACGGAGAGGTTCGTTCACGAAGAGACGCCGTTTTGGTAAAGTTAACAAGATCGGATCAGATCGGAGGTGCACTGCGAATCAAGAGAGAAATTCTTGACGTTATTTTGGTGAAACCCGTTTTATATCGAGGACTCAGACATACCATCGAGATACCCAAGTGGGCTGAGAGGAATTAGCTCGGGGCAAGAGTATTGTTTTAGACGGCTGCTAGATTCTGCGTGACTTCGAAGGCCTACGGAGGTGCCTCGTCTGCGATGTTGGGGCTCGAAGAACTGGAGCCGCAGGAGCGCTCCCTTCTGTTCGGTCCTGCCCAGTTAAATCGCCATTGTAAGCGTCACTTCTGTCCTCGGGTTCGCCGTATACCGAGGCTTCCCATAAGCTACAAATAACCTGTGTAGGCGTATATTCATGGTAATTAGTCCATGAAAGTGTGGTACTAATCCAACGCGTAGATGTCGCAAAGAGACAGGGACGTACAGCATTGAGAAACCCTTGCGCCCTTACTAGTTCTTTGGGCCAATCGGATGCGAAGAGAACTTTCCTTACTCGGTACTGTAGAGCTCTAGCCTCCGAGAGGTTTGGTGGTGTAGAGCCGGAGAAAAATAGTTCCACCTCGGACAGGACCTCCTCGATTGAGATGTGCTCTCCGCCTAGTTTTCCGCAGAGACACGAATCTGGAGTTTGCTTGCCACAAATTGCGCAAATCAGGCCCTCGCAATTTTGACACCAACAGACCGCGGATTGTAGCTCGTATTTCTTCAGGGAGTTGCAGCAGACCTGACACCCGGATACAGCACAGAGAACGCACTCTTGGGAGGCTGGAATATAATTCAGAAAATTTTCAATTGCCTTCAGACCCTATGGGCATGCCAATTACACGCGAGAGGAAATGTCAGTGCAGGGAAAGAGGATTTATGTTCGACAGGAGTAAACGTACACTTTTCGATGGACTCATAGCGGGGGGTTTGTCGCAGAGACAACGCCAAGGGGCAGCTTTACACATTTCGGGGGACTATGCACGGTGGCAGCCGTGACGGAGAGTGAAGAAGAAGAAGTCGTTTAGCATATGCGACATGTTCAAGTGATTCACAACGATGGAGATCGAGACGTACCCGTCGGGATTGCTCGTTGAGGAGAGCAGTCTAAGTTGAAGTGGGGTTTGACTTGTGGAGTACGACGAGACGAAATAGAAGTCCGTTAGAAGAGGAGATGGTGCAGCCAGACTAGCAAAATTGGCGATGCTCAACGTACATAGCTATGAGCGAGCTACGAATGGGAACTGATGCCAAGTGGTGGATACGGTGGCAAAAGTCAAGGGCTGTCGTGCGCAATGTATCGGAGACGTTGGACTTGATCGTGAGGTCAAAGATTACACAGGTACTAAGGACACCGTCTACAAGAGCGGGAGGAGGACGTAGGTCGGTATGTACGGGGATGGAAGATATTACGGGGTGAGTGCTTATCGTCAACAGAGGGCAGAAGAAAGGCGAGAGCCGCGGTGCAAAAGCGACACGTGGCTTTGAGGGCCAATATACAGATTCGCACGGTCGATGCGACGCTCCCCCACTGTGGCACTTTACAGGACACTCACACAACAAGATTCGAATCAACAAATGCGGATGGATTATTAGAGCTTCCATCACAAATACAACGCATTACACTCCAGCAGATAAAGGACCACGACTCAGGATATCGACCAACGAGACCTAAACGAGGGGGATAACTTGGAGAAAATACCAAGTGGATTCGGCGAGAGGGAAAATAAGAAAGCGGAAAGGGATAGGGAGACAAGATGGAAGACTGGAACGGGGAGAAAATGGAGAGAGCACAAGGTCATTGAGATGTAGAGGTACCGAGCGATTAACACAAGAAGAGAGTATGAAAGACAACTATGTACGGTGTGAAAGCATGAAATACAGCAGATGCAGACAGCGAGGAAAGATGAGGAAAGTGAAGCGATGGAAAACAGATTCAATAACACGATGACAATGAAAAGGGAAAAAAGTATGGTAGGAAGAGATGGACAGCGCACGAATCACCACACCCCAAGAAGTCCTGGACGTGTGGCTGCATGGTAGGTTAGTCCGAGAACGAAGGTGACGGCGCACGGACGGCCATCTCGTCACCTTCGTCGCTCGTCACGTCGTTGTAGTTGTCTTTCACGCCGACGCTCGAGTCGTCGTCCCTCAAGTCGCCATAATTCGATCTGTCATCGAAGAGCGCCTCCTCGTACTTAACAAACCCCGAGCCGTCGTCGTCGAGACCGCCATGTTGGACATCGTCAGAATCTTCGGAATCGTTGGTGTCATCATTGCTGTCATCGTCCTGCCCAGCTTCGTCGCCCTGAGGATCCCGACACGTACACCCACTCCTGAGGACTTCACCGCACCACCAGCAGAACAAGTGCATACACTTCCGACAATAGCACATCACCAGCCCATTCACCTGGACAGGTTGGAGTGAGCGGCAGCACCGCTTGCACCCATCTATTGCGCAGTAGAAGCATGATGGATGAGCACAAAGCTCCTCCAGGTCTTCCTGGACCTGTTCGACAATCTGTGGGTAACACGGCAATGTCTCCGTCAGTACAAACTCGAGGCGAGAACTGTGAGAGGAAGACGTACATATCTTGGCGGGTATTGGACGGCAGGTTTGGTGCAGCGGCAGGCTTCAATGGGATCCGAGCACATTTTGAGTCGATGAGGCGGAAAGTAAAGGGTGTACTAGAGCAATGACGAAGATATGTGTCAGGACATGTTTCGATACAGCCGGCTTGTAGTACCAAGGAATGCGCGACATACCTGATGGAGATGGAGCTGGGTAGAGGGAGAGGTGTATCGGGACGCACGACAACTATCGGAAGGCTGCGAGAAAACCGTCGGGTGTCGGTGCGAAGTCGGAGAAAAACTTAATGCAACGTTGATGTTGAGCTTTGTCGTGTCGCGTCGCGTCGGGATCAATATTGCGTCGCCTTTGGAGGAAAAAAGCAACGACAGTAAAGGCAGTCGTGGGGTAGAGGAGTAGGGGATTGATGGAGATAAAAGGTGCTCTAGATAGACCACTCTATGCGCTGATCAATATGAGCGTCGCGTCGAAGAGAGACGATACGACACAAAAGATAGCGTGGAGAGGATGGGATGGGAGTACACAGTGAAGTATCCAACGGTATTCGTATAGCGGTGGATGGGAGTATGAATCAAACTGTGGTGGATGGATGCGGGATGTTGATGGTGTGGGGAAAGAGTGGGGAACAGGGAGGACGAGGACGAGAGGCAGGATTTTGTTGTTGATCAACATTCCCACGCTTCTCTTTGACTTGGAGGCCACCGTGGCGCTTTCCCACGACGCGCTTGAGCCACTCCCTCAACAGGCTCTGCACTGCTTCTTGACGAACTCTTCTACACTCACAGACTGGATATGATGCTGACATACTCACCTTGGATAGAAACGCTTGATGAGAACATAGCTGGTCAGTACAGATTGGTGAACCTCAATATAATCGAGCCCATTGTCAGCAGCGACCTGAACCCAGCAAGGCTTGCAGTCTTCCGCCAGGGCCTTTTGTACTGTTGAATCAGTCAGCATGGAGGTAAGTGTGCGAAGCTACTCTTGTCCTCTCAGTTTCGACGACGCGCACTCGAGGCTGGCGTTGGTCAAATACATTATATTCCTGCGCGTCAGTTATATCTATCCTGAGCATTATTTGCTTGAGGGTAGAGGATCACAAACAGCGAATCACATTTCGCAGGTCTGTGCAGAGCGATTATCATTAGCACCTTGACGGTAGGTCAGATTTATTGATGCACATCTGCACGTGCGCAAAATCCTCTACGTTACCAGTTAGTCGTGTACAGGATTGGTTTGGGGACATACATTGTTATCGCAAACCCGTCCGTGTCGAGGGGTTGCACCTTTACGTGACTCTACGCGCTGCTAGCTTGGACTTATCAAGTCCACAAGCCATGCATAACAGGGCACTTCGATGACTCACCTGTCAGACGTCCAAGGAGTTCAGGCTCGACGATTACAACGAGGGACATACGTCCGGCTCTGATCAGTACACTTCGTACACTTCTTCCGTGCTCGCTACCTGAAGTCAGATTCCAGGCGAGGTGGACTCACCACATCTTCGTATTGAAGTCCCATGTATCTTTTGATTGATCAATACCGTCACGAGCAAACAACATGTTCAGGTATCATCGTGACCCGAACAGGGTGCTCTACACGTCACATTCGATATTTTGACGATGTGCATGACTATTACATGATTCGTTGGGCATCTTGGAGAGCATAACGGTATCTCATAGGGAATTCGTACGCGAAAAGTACGTTCAAACTTCCACACAGACAGCGTCAAGCGCGCTACCAAAATAGGCGCCCATCGAGGGGAACACATCGTCGGTGTAATTTGGTCGGAATGACTTCGCTGACGCCGACGTTCATGGGCTTCGAGACCACGCCAGTGATCGCCGAGCAGACTACCCCAGCGATGGCCACTACGAATATCAGTAACGAGAAACTCACCTCCGTAGCCTGCTGGCCCTTCATTCGTATCAATGCCACCCAACCCTTCAAAGCTTGGCGAGCCACTTCGAGTCTCTAGTATCGCACAGCTCCAGAGTCCTCCATCCAACCATTCCAAAGCGTCCAGAACACCCATCTTCGGTATTGGATCGTTATCGAAGACAAGCGCGTTGGGTTATGTTCCTGTGGGCTCCGAGTGAGCACGAGACGCGTGGCTGTTTCGAAGCAACGAGATCAAAAGAGCAGCCTGGAAACAAATCAAGTCAAAAGATTTGTGTTAGACAGTGAGGAAAGGAATTATGGGCCAGGTGGGAACGTTGGGGAATCGGCAGTCAAGAGTTGCGACTGTATTTTCCCCCAGTTTATGTCTCTCTGGCTCGTTGAACGCAAGCACATAGACGAGGAGCTATTGAAGGAAGTCTATCGGTAATATCTGGAGCAGTAGGAACGATAGGCAAGCTTGTAGAAAGGCAGCAGCACTGAGTGCGGTGAAGAGGATAGAGCGAAAAGTGGTCTGATTTCGTTCCCCTACCGCAACGCGTTGGGGAGGTGCCACTGTGGCGCCGCTCGCTGAACACGGTTTTTTTCTTTCTTCGCATGTATCTTCTCTAATCGACCCTCCGACGTTTCAAACAACTCTGTCTCAAGCTGACGTTCATCCTCAGTATCATACTCTGTAATCGTCTTGGTGCGTGTCTCGAAGGCCCAGGAAAATGGATACGCAACCTCGACGAAGTCTGCTGCGACCCATTTTCGGAGGGGGTCCTGTCATCCTCGTCGTCGGCTCATCAATCAACTTCAGGTTCGTCAAGTCATTTCCTCGAGATGCTCCGAACGAGGACAGTATGGAGGTGGCGAAAAAGAGGATGGATGCGGTGGAGACGGAACGATTGAAGGTCCTAGAACCTCTGGTGAGGCTGCCGTGGAAGAACGGTACTAGTGACCGAACCAGGAGAGGCGTTCGTCAACGACACGGGCAAATCGTAGCTCGAGCTCAGGGGTAGTTTTACCTAGGCGACGTTTCGTTGTCTATATGGCTGGCAGATTATCGCGTTCACCCCAACAGCCTGGAATCAATTGCGCAGAAGTCACAGTCGACATATCACCGAAGTTACAGAACGACTGGAGTACCAGGTATGTCCTCATCTTCGAAAGGCGAAAGGGTCATGGAGACCGGCGAAAACGATGGATGGACCAGGGGTGGTCCGGACGATAGCCAGCCGCCGGAAACAATACCTCACACACAAGTCCGATGTCTCCTCTGTGGGGCCCGGATGTACAGCGGAAGTCCTATCCCGTGCTTTTCTGTGTCTTGGTTTTGAGTCTGGAGCTAATCGACTTGGATAACTCGTCTCTGTTCTGAAAACGGCAGTTCCCTTGTCGCACGTCATCGCGTTCCCTAGGCCTAGGAACGATAGGGAACGATCCGGACGGAAGAAGTGGTTGGGGTTCGCCGATCCATCGATGAGCATCATACCCCACCCATGCCGCACGCATGATACTGGCCGGGGCACGTATGGTGTCGTCTCGCTAGAAAGATACCGAAAGATGGATGGATCAAACGTAAGATGGATATAGTACAAAAGATTCAAAGAAGAAGAGACTCCGTCGGTAAGTCTTTCCCTGTATGCTTCGCCCTCCCTCATCAAGTTTGCACTGCAAGAGTATGGACCAAAGTACCGATGCATGAACGCGTATTGGAGGAAGAAGATGTGGAGACGGAAACCAGACGTGGTAGGTGCATGCCATTGAGCTATGAAGGTATGTCGAAAGACCCTGGCTGACAGTCCTCCTACTTCCAGCTCGTACCGATATCCACCGTGCCGAACATGTCGATGAATAAACAAAAATAGAACGCAATAACAGGTGAGTGAAAATCAAACCAAGAGCTATGAGAAAGAAAACCAAAAATGGGTGGTCGAATCACATCGCCCACTCCCGATACCCAACGCTCGCCCCTTCACACACCCTACTCGTCCTACCCCCGTCTCCTACATCTCCTCTACCTCCCTGTAGATTCTGCACTCCGTCCTAGGATTGACATGTTAGGAACACGTCTACCCTTCACGGGGACCGAGTGAGAATATATGGTCAGCTCCAGTTGACGGCCCTTCGCCGCCAGCTGCGCTTCCAGATGTCTCAATTTGTTCTTGTGGAAGGGTCACAGCTCCTGTCGATGTCCCGCTGAGGGACACCTTTGAACCGCTCCCCTTCGCATTGCCTCTCGAGGCCCTCGCCATCCTCGCCTTCTTCGGCGCCGGCGCCACGTCGCCCACGTCGTCGTCGTCGTCACGACCCCGTTTCTTCCCTTCCCCACTGCCCACAGGTGAGTCCACAGAGAGTTTCACGATCTCCTCGAACAGCGCAAGCTTCGGGACACGCTTCGCCTTCTCACCGTTCCACTCGTCCATGAGTAGCGGATCCTGCCAGGCTTTGACTCCCTTCTGGAGAGGGTTGTCGATCGTATGTCCCGACATGGTCCCCATGACCCAAATATCTCCACTTTTGTGCCGAGGTGCGCACCTCCCGCGGAAAGATATTTTCTCTCCGTCCTGCTGCTTCGCCTTCTTTTCTCCATCCTTCTGCTTCTCTTTCTTGTCTCCGTCCCGCCGCTTCTCTTTCTTCTTGCCGTCGTGCTGTTTGACTTTGCGTCGAGATCTAGTGGGCAGGGCGGGAGGAGCTGCGGGTGCAGCTGGGGACGACGATTTCGCGCTTCCACGGGTTCGCATGTTCGGCACATCATTGGGAAGCCCATGCGGAATGTTCGTACCATGCATGTTGCCAGCGCTCGATGCAGTATGGCCGTTCGATTCATCCGTGCTCGACACGGCAGGTGCTAATCCCGCCTCTTCGAACGAGTTGGGAGCGACCCCTGAGTTGCCGATCGATCCTGATATGTCGTTAATCCGGCTGGGGATGGGACTGTTCAAACCGGTGGGGTCGCTGGGGCTGATGGATCCGCTCTCCCCATCGACTGCGTCAGTTTGGACGCCAGCGAAGTCCTTGTTCGGAGGATACCCCAGCTGCTCGCGGGAGACGAATATCCCGGATGATTTCCTGCATCTAAAATCTTTCCTTTTGCCGAAGTCGTCCTCGTAGGCCTGGGCATCCTTGAATCGCGGTCAGATCTTCGTGTCGCAGTATGAGACATAAGGATATAGACGCACCTGGCTTTGCGCCGAATGTTCCTGTTGCGCGAGATCTTGTGCAAATCGGTTTACCATTGTTGGCTCGTCGTAAGCACGATTCCCATCTCCCGACGCCATGCCAAAGAGAAAGGTTTCAGAATCATTCTGTACCTCCCCGCTACCCACCAGAGCACGGACCAACTATATATCCTTATCAGTTATCGAGGAGATATTAACCATGAGCAATTATCGACAGACCTCTCGATGTACGAATCCTCCACAATCCTCTTGATGTTCCATCGATGACGACGATGGACTTTGGCTACGCGCCATCGGAGGAGGCATAACTGAGTGTCGTTTTGGGGTGTATCCCGACTGTACGACAGGGCACGTTGAGTGAGATGTCAGTAGATGAATACAGATCGCGGCGGAACAGATCGAGCTGGCTCACGTATGTATTGCGACGTTGTCTTGGAAGTGGGAGGTGTGAGGATGTGTCACAGGGCGTGTCGCGACTGTAGAGCTCGTCCTCGCTTTGAGCGCGAGGATTCGGAGGCAGGTACAAGGCTGGATAGGTATAGAGACCAGTCCCAGGAGCTGGATTGAAGAGGGAAGTGGAGTACGAGGGTAGCATACCGCTATTCGGACTCTGAGGACGATGAACAGGGTGCGCTCCCTCGCGGACATGTGGGCTCCGCGATACCGAGCGGCTTGGAAGAGCAAGATGAAGAGGTGTCATGGATTTCTGTCTTCGTTTCTCAATGTAGAGGTATCGCTCCATTGAGTCCAAGTTTGGCGATAGGTGAGTTTGTGCACTCTCTGGGAAAGGGCCTCTGACACTGTTGTTGGACAATGCAGGGACGTCTGTGTCGTAGATCTGCAGGTCGCCGAATAGGTGGCCGGATACAGTGTGGTTGATCGATGTCATGTTTTGTTTCAGATTCGGAGAGCGTCTGTGGTTTTGCAGCAGATGCGATGGAGGGATGCAGTTGGATGCAGTTGGCGGAAGCCTGGAGGAAATGGCACAGCGACACTTGCACGGGGGACCGTGGGGACGTTCAACAAACTCTCGTGACATGCGTCATCCGTTTGGTTATCGATAAAACAATTATTTTCAACATTCCTCTGCACTATTCAGGCCTTATATTATTCACTCTATTCGTCTTGGGGATACTTATGCTGATCGTCGTATTGATCTCATTTTTCAGATTTTTGCGAGCGTACTCGTGGAAAAATGCAGTAGCTCTCTCCCCGTTTTCTCCAAGCTGTTTCGATAATGGGCACCAAGAACGCAACTCTCCGATGGGAGGTTCTGGCTGCTGAATTGAGTTGGTAAGCATTTCTTACTACACCACCTCATTTCATTCTTTCAACGCTGCAGCCTGTTCGATTCTTCGTGCGCTATTGTAGCTGAGCGGTGTCGTGGGGTGGTACATATGTGGTCGTATTGTGGGAATAGATAGCTTATCACCGGATTCGAGCTGTCGCGCTCTCTGTGTACAATTTCTACTGGTTTCTCTTCTCTCCGACGATGTCCCTCAGCCGTTCTACAACCACTGAGGCCGGCGTCGAAATGTTCAGATACCTTAAGCTTGCGACTGTATCTTCAACGACGGAGGCTCTCATTTCATCTACATATATTACCTGTCAGAACCCAGATACTCGTTATGTATATTCTGGCATAATGACACGTTCTTCGTCTTGCCCGTCTGAGAGAGATGTGGCGAAAGTAATCATTCTGTCAGGAAATTCGAATGCGCGAGATGCTCGAGTCTCAGGCCACTATGTTCTGCTTAAATGCTAAGATTTGTATACGCTCGTATTTATAACGCAAAAGTAAAGGCAATCGGGATTGTCGTACCATGAGTGAAACCGAAGAAGTTGAGAAGACCTGGCGGGCGGAGGGTTCGAACTTTCTAACGCCACAGTTATTCCGCCCTAACCCCAGATCAAGGTTAATGCGGTGATCCACGAAAAAAAATATGGTTCAAACTTCAAGTCGTACGTACACTTCCAATGCACTCCGTCTTGTCCCTCCGTCCCGCCTTTGCGCCTGGTCAATGTCACCCCTAAATAGCCTCGAAATACAGCCTAGAGGACTCGAAAAAGATATGTCAATTGCTATGTAAAGTTGTACAGCCCGAAAAATTCTCCGGAAGGTGCGTGTGCCCATCGATGGCACGCCTCGACCTGCCGCTCATTCATTCCTCATGCGTGATTCGTCGGCCGGAGCAGTGTATTTTTTCGTCAGGGAAACCCCAGAAGATTGATTGATTATAGATAAGCACAGGAATATACAGGGACAGGAAAATTACAAAGAGGAGAAGAACATTCGGTGAGCTGTAACTAGTATATGTTTCCTTTCGACGACGTCGTCCTACCAAGCATCGAATACGGTTCTTGCAGACGAGAACCTTCACTGCGAATAGTCAAATACGTGTACAAGTAATTGAAGGGCGGAGCGAAGATGTGCAGAGAAGGTACGTATATCCAGTCCTTGACCTAGAAGTTTCGTCGCTGATTGTTACACTGTGCAACGGAACGGAGAAGATAAAAAAAGTTGGCAGGATTACATGGAGAAGAAATCATGGAGACCAGACGTAGGGTGTGTGCATTGCCGTTTTCAAGCGAGCTCTGACCGATCATTGCTGAAAGGCAAGTCCAACTCGGATGAACGCACGCCCATCAAGCCAGGTCACCGTGAATACATGGAATGAAACCGAGAAAGACACCTGCCAACGTGAGTTGATTCTAATTCAATAAAGAGAAAAAAGAAGAAACTGATCGTCCTCGAACACTAGTATACCCACACGTCCATGCTATACTCTTACTCTTCTGGTCGTCCAACTACGCAGAACATACCAATCTCTCATCCTCGTCGCCTCCAGGGGATTTCCACCTAGCCGACTGATGGACCTGACTCGCCTTCGTAAGACTCATCATGCCCTTCGTACGGACCTGGTAAAAATATTCGGTGCACCTGATTGAAGGCAGTCGCCTGATCAACGGGGCTACCGTATGTTCTATCTTGTCTAAGCGAAGGGTCTGAAGTTGCGCGGACGCTCCTATGGCTGTGATAGGGTGTCGCGGTTTTCGGACCCTTCGGGTTGTTCTTGGTGGTGGTGGGTATTCGTCTCTTCGACCTTGGAGTGGGGTCGTCAACGCTGTCGTCGTCGTCGGTGCTCCTCCCTCTCTTCTGACCTCTCTGCTTCCCGGAGGGTGCGCTCGCACTCCCCACCAACGCCTGCTCCTCCACCTTCTCGCTCTCCTCCTCGACATCCAACGATATCAGCTCCCCTCCTACCAATGCTTGGCCCAACCCAGACTCGACGTCATTGGGATATAGAGCGGGCCCCCGACCAATGCCTCTACGCTTTATCCCGTTAGGGTACGCGAACCAGTTCCAAGCCTTGTTAGTCTGCTTCGGCTTTCGTTCTGACTTCGGCTTCGGCTCTGACTTGGGCCGTCGCTTGCGCTTTGGCTGCGTCTCCGGACGGGAAGTAGCGGGCTGTGGTTTCTTGCGTTCACGTCTCTTCGCCTGGGGTTTCGGCGGAGAGGGAGACGTGACGGTTGGAAGGGAAATGACGAAGGGGGACGCAGAATGAGATGGGGAAGAGCTCCAGGGGGACTCGGTATGCGTATAGGAGTGGGTCGCCGATGCAGAGGAAGTGGAGCGCATGGAGTCGTTACCATCGCTTCGTGTAGGAGAGGCACCGCTCTGCGCTGTGTAGTCATCGTAGTAGATCGCTTGGACGCTGGCGTTGACTGCGCTCTGGGGATCGTTCACAACGGCCTCGAGGTGTTGGACGGTATTGTATGTGGCGTGTTCGTGGGGGAAGGAACCTTCCAGAGGAGGGAGATAGTTGACGGGGCCGGTGTTGTTGTCTACGAAGAGTTGATTAGGTTGTGGCTGGTGGGGTGCGGCGTTGTAGGTGCCCTGCTGCGGGTAGACGGCGTATGCGTCCTGGTCCGTGAACCCCGTATGGAACTCAGTCGAGTTCGAGCCCGCGGGGGAGACCGAACCATTCTGCGTCTGGTACGAGGGGCTCCGGTCGCGCGTGGTATTTGCCAGGACGTATCGTCCAGCATCGTAGTCGGTTGCCGTCTCCGGGAAGTGGGTCTCATATGGGACCTGATGCATACATTGCGTCTGTCAGTATTTGTTTTCGAAATGGCGGACAGAGAGCTATCGGACGAACCTCTACCTGCCCGAAGCTTTCGTCCACAATGATGTTGTTGAACACGTTGGCGGTGTTCGGTTGGTACGTGTCGAAAACGCCATTCGTCTCGCCGGTGCTGGTGAATGTGGTCTGCCCCGCGTCGTCCGTATACGGAGAGACATCGAACCGCTGTAATTGCTCACGGTGAGTCAATGTTAAGGGGAAATAGCGATAGAATACGAACCTGCGTTGGCACAACTGGTGGCGGCGTCGCTTGAGCGCCGAGGGCCACGTTGGCTCTAGACATCTACAACCCCGCAGGAGGTTATGTTCGTCAGTGGGTATAGGTGCGTATCCTCGAATGTACTGACCTCGTTTCCCTCTTGCTGGTGTAAGTAAGGGTGTGGGTAATAGTATTGGGCCGAGTCCGCCACCCGGGGAGGATTGTTCCAACCGCCCGCCCTTTCCTTCCATCTGGCATATCCGTCTTGAACCCACTGGAAGAGAGTTCCTCGTCAGCTACCTACACACATAGGAGCGTCGAAGACTCAAATCACCTTGGGCACCACACTTCGAACGGCCGGGGCCGTGGACATGATCGTGTGAATCTCCTCCCATCTTGCCTTCAGAGCCAAATCCTGGATGAACTCAATGGATTGCTGCATAGAGGCGACAATGCTCAACGCAGAAGGCTGAGGGGAGACCGTTGTCGCGGCCGTGGGTAGGGTTGTGACGGGTGGCGCGGGCTCTGTACGGGGAGAAGGGGCGGTTGGGACTATACTAGGGCGTGGCGGAGACAAACGCGGCTGGTTGTAGGCGTCTTGGACATTGAGATCCTGCCGGAATGGAGGTAAGGCACCCTCAATTGTGTAAGGGTAAGCCCCATCGATGTTGTTGGGCAGGTTGACGACACTATTATTGTTGACCGCCCCGCCCTGGGTGGCGGGCTGAGGACTACGACGAAGGTCGTTCCTAGCATGTAGGACGGCGTCGAGGACGCGAGGCGCACTCGACCGGCCGTTATGGCCGTCGACATGGGGAACGGTGGTGGGAGGGCACCCTTGCGAGCCGGGGGCGATAGTTCGGGGGTCGAAGATGGGTGGCGCGCCTTGGCGACTGTCGTGTTAGAATGCGCCAATATTGACAATCATAAAGTCTGGAGTCTTACCATATGTTGGATACTCATATGCGCGGGGAGTCTTCCTTGCAAAGTTGGCCCTCGTATCATCGGGGAGCATCCGTGGACGCGACGCGAATTGTGGGAGAGACTGGTATTGTCCACGACCGTGGAGGCCAGGTGGCGCGTAAGAGGGCCACGCGGCTTGACGAATAATGCCGAGCGTGTTGTTAAGAACGGAGCTCATGGTGAGGTCTTTTGTTGTGCTATGAGGCTGGGATGATGCTGAATGAGTTGGGTGTAGACAAAGAAAAGAGGGGGTAACAAACAAGGGAGAGGAGGGCCGTTTATAGAAGAGGAAATCCAACTCGCGGCCACTTCACGGTGCAGTGGCTTACGCTATCAAGAAGCTTCGAATTCACCTGCCGGAGCCACAGCCTCGAGCGCAAGAAACACCGAAGAAGGTCAAAGCGCGTCCAAGCGCGTCCGCATCATGATATCCTCGTGTGGCGTGTGCAGACCTTCCTCCCGTTTTCCAGCATCCTCAGTCCTCGTTCCCTGGCGCCCGTGGCGAATATCGAATTCGCCTAACTAGCCTTCCATTCCTCCCTTGATCCAGATATCGACCGTTCCCGGTCACTCCTCACTTTCCACTATGCCCTGACGCGTATGTAGCGTTCCGACCTGTCCCCGGTGGGGCTACGGATAGCCTAGCATCATTCTTTCACAGTATTTGCCCCATTTACTCTGAACGCGATGTTGTCAACATTCCCAAAACCCAAAGCTCATGCTGTCTGGGCTCCACGGCGGTGGCCCCCTGCAGTGATACGCACATACGGGAAAGCTGTGTCCCTCGTAGTCGAGGAGCTTCGAGGAGACTGTAAGGTGGCACCTTTGCTTTGTCCCCAATTTGGTCATGCAAGTACAGGAGCATCGCGTGTTTCTCGAGGCCCTGGCTTGCCGGCCTCGATTTTGATGCGTGCGACTGCCGGACGAACTGTGTGGTATGCAGCATGCGGCACGGTTCCTAATAGCCTCGAGGTTTACGATGTCGAGCTCGAGCTCGTATAGTCTGCCTCGAGGCGCACAGAGCGATGTTGGAGCGATGTCAACATTTCCTCAGCGCCTTTCCTCTGTACGAAGTTCGGACTTACTTCAAGGTTCTGACCTAGGTGCCGTAGATCCCCGATTATGGCAGTACGTAGTATGTACTGAGAGAAATGAACACCGTGTTCTAAGAATGTAGGTGGGTAGCGCTTTCGTGGAATATTGCGCAGATTAAGCCCTTAGACTATAGTATAGCCCGCTCGCCCATTGGACTTCATAACATTCGGGCTCGAGTTAACACGAATGCGAACAGATACGTTGGTAATGCTTCGAAAGTAGCCTATCAAGTTTTGATCAACTGTGCTTCTGCCGGAAGGGATACAGAGTCTGAGGCCACACACCTCCACGGGTGGCGTTCCCCAAACAGCTGGTTTTCGTTGGATATCGATGTTCCTGAAGAGAAGGTGAAAATTACTTACCTTGCTTACAAGGTCCTTCGCACCGCCGTAATTATGACGTCGGGCTCCCGTTTCAACAAGTACAAACAGCTTACGTACATCTTTTGTCTCGTGCCCCTGTCCGTTTGGCCTCTCCTTGCTCAGAAACTAACCATCGAACGCGTGTTTTTCTTCTGTCCGACTCTCTTTATTATAAACACCTTTCCTGATGGTCAGCATACAACACTGTTGCTGGTTGATCTACCTCGTGCTGCTCTTGACGCCGCTATGTTCACTTTGCGTTTTGCAGGGCACCAAATACTTCACTCGTACCACATCATCGCTCGCACTCCCTTGCCTCACCCCGTCGCGGCTACAACACTGGTCATCACATTGCCCACCACTGCTTTCTGCTCCTGTTCAACTCCTGCAACCGATCATCTTTGTCTGGAACTGGTGCTGCGTGTGCTTGCAGAAATAGGTCGTCGTCGAAGTCTCTCAGAAAACGAACTGTGGCCCTTCCTGTGCTCCTCGATAGTGCGAGTCGGAGCGACATAGAGATTGAACAACGATAGCCCGCATCTCGGAGGAGTTCGGATGTCCACTGTGACATAGAGAATGGTTTGCCTCTGTGCTCAGTGGTCTGTGAAGGCGTACACAGCGGTCATCGGAAACTGTCGCCGCACCACCCTTCTCATGCGCCACCCTCCTCGTCTGTATCTTACGATCGACCCGTGTACGTCCCTCGAACGTTCGTGACAGAGGCTCGATCGGCAGCATGTGCCGTTCTTGGTATGTACCGCTCGTGGTCTTCTTCATACCGCCATGACATTGATACTGGACATATCAAAGGAGTCTGTTTGTACGGGAAGGTAGGGATGATGGGTGTTCTCGTCCCTCCCGCTCCTCGAGGAGTCGCCGAGGAAGAGGCTCCTAAGGAAAGACGACGATCCATTCCCTCCTCTCAAGGCCGCACACGTAGCTTAGGTCGGTTTGGGATGTGCGTCGATGAGTTGTTTTTGGTTGTTGCTCAGGATATGGTTTGCCTCCGTTCGATGTCAATCAGACCGGTTGTTCTTTATCAGGAATTTCGAGTTGTCCAGCCGCGGAGAGTTTTCATGGGTCCTTATATTAATGCTACATATATATATGTATTGTATTATGACGGTCTGCCTGTTCTTTTCCTGGTGTGTTTCTGGCATTTGAGGAGATGGAACACATTCGTTTGCTTGGGCCTCTTCATAAAACAAGACAGCGCGTTACCACACATGCACCAAGATGCCCGAGCGCCGCTCAAACGAAACATGGATTATGAACTGCCTGGTAAAAATAGAAATCGTGCCACCCTCCCCTCCAAGCGAGGTTGCTGCAGACGAAGTCTGCGCTCCCCCAGTGTTCCATCACGCTCTAGAATGAATGATCATGAAGCTTGGTCCTGAGGTCGTTGATTATTTTGGGGTCGGAAAGGCCAGGAATTCTGATGGTCGATGTTCCCAGACTCCTTCAGCAGTGCAACCGTCATCGTCAAACCCGGCAGTAGGCACCTAACCCCAGTGCAAGGTTCAAATGAGCCCAGTTGGAGGCTTGCAGAGGCTTGCACAGCTTGACCTGAGCGCTGAGCTGTATGCGGATATCTGGAAAATTCGTTTTACCCAGAGGCTCTATGCCCTCCTTCTGGCGTCTCGAATCCTGGTGTCTACTCTTGAAAGCATCTATACCGGTGGTTTCCTCATTATTTGGACTTGGCCACTCCCATGATGTACTCAATTAAAAGGAAAGACTCGGAGGTGCGTATTTTCGTCGATACTACGACTCGATTCAATGCTGATAAGTCGCGTCTCTCGTTTTACTATTAATGACCAACACTTAGTGATGTAACTATCTTACGAAGCCTGATGAGGCAGAGCCATCGGCCAAAGAAATACGGACATGGGTGAAACACAAAGGAAGCCGGGGCGAATGCACATCAGATGAACGTGTGTTCGTCTCTTCCCTCTCCTCCTCTCGATCATACATCTTCGTCATGTAAATACGGGCGCATAACGTGGGCTTGAGGATACGGGCGTATGAAAACGAGCAGCTACCGAGCGGTACGTGGATTCGGTCATCGTCGCAGGCGCGCCATCGCTCATGTTCATGCCATCAGATCACGGGAGCAAGGCAGCATGTAGGAGCGACAGTCAAGTTACCATCAATGGGAAGTTGTGCCAAAGATTTGCATGCAACGACGATCCATGAAAACCTACCTACTCGCCGCCGTGGTAATGGACTGTTTTCCTCAAGACGAGCACGTGTCCACAAAGGGGTCGCCGAGAAACGCGAGAGAACGAATGACAATGGTTTTGCGGTGAGTGAAACCTTTCATTACGGACGTGAAAAAGAACATAAAAAGAACCTCCCCTATAGATACACTCATATCCTCCATTATATGCTCAGTCCTCCTTCGCCGCCACATCGACTATCCCGTTCCTCCCTACCCATCCTCCTCATCTATCTTCCCATCTCGTCCGCAAAGACTCGATTCGTCTCTATGAGACTAGTCACGTCTTTCGTGCGCACCAGAGGAGAATATCCGGTGCTCTATGCTTAGGACAATTGCCCATCAGATAGCGCATCCGGATGTTTCTAAAGGTTGTGTTCAAAGGCCTGAGTTCTCATAGGCGTCGCAATCGATTGGTGGATCGTTACAGTGCTCGGTCCTTCTTGATTGCTGTTACCGATGGCGTTCGGCGTCGAGGGCTGGGTTGCGTTCCTAAGGACACGGTGCAAAGAGGGCACGCCAACGAGCAGGCTGAGGATGTCGTTGTCAGCGACGCCACCCACGCCAAATAACAAGCCCCGTTGGGTATATTACGTGGGGTCAATGCCACTTCCGTCGCGTACTCGTGTCGTATCTCTGCACTCATCATGGATCCCCACAAGTCTTCCGGAGACCCATCGGAGACCTGCGTATGAAGACTCTGGCTAGTGCCGGCGAGCGCCTGAGACGTTCCGGAGTACCTGGAGAAATGGGCGTCGTAGGGGGGGCTCGCGTATTCCTGGACAATCAAAGTCAATTCTTCCGCCGTTATATGAACGAATCATATTGAACCTTACCCCTTGTCCGAATGCCGCATTATACAGCCGAGTAGCCGTAGGAAACTCATGGTAACCGGTCAAATTTATACGCAGTTGTTTCTCTTGATCTGTTCTTTCAGTCATATGAATTTTCGAGAACGTCGCTTTCTACGATGTAAAGATGTTCGCTCAACACGCGCAGCACCGAAGGCTTTGTTCTCCGTATTCGGATGCCTTACACTTCAAAGTCAACATGGCCCACAGGCTATCCTCATTTTCGTCCAAATCTGTCGACGAAAACTAACTCTTCTGATGACCCTCTCCTACTTTGTTATCTGCGCAAACGCCACGCCACTTCGCTCCGCTGGTTTTCCTTTGCCTCACACAGGCTTGGGCATTGAGATGGCTTGCAATGCCTGTGGTCTTGCAGAAAACGATATAGCCTCTCTACATGCGGCGACTGCTCTTGTTTTTTTATGGCTGCCTTGCCTAGAAAGATCGCGGACTGTTCCACTTGATAAACACAGGCGTTTGCCTGACTTTGATCAGATGGATGCGTCAATGATCGTGCCTCCAAGAAAGTTAGTAATCCTGTTTAGGCTTTTGGACTGGTCACACTTGGACATTTGGTCTGTATTCCCGGTATACAGTGTCCGTACGAGGCACTCGAATAACGCTGATCCATGGGTCTCTTGACCAATCAGAGTTTGCGTGGCGTCCCCTGCGCCCTTCGTGAGAGTCCCCATCGTCGCATATATAACCAAGCCCCAAGGTCAGCGAGGTTATTGGAGCTGGTTGGTTACAACGATTCATTTGGCCTCCGACGTATACGCCTACCTATCCTTCTAATCTTCACTTTATACATCATTGGCTTCTGGCATGAAGGACCTCCCCTACGATTTACTCGTGGAGATTGCTAAGCATCTCCGTCCTCCGAACAAAATACAGAACTCAGAGCTCAGTTCTCTGTCTGCTATCAGCACTCACTTCCATGAAGTGTTTCATCCCATACTCTACCGTCACATCCGGGTCGACTGCCATACATACGACGATTTAGACGACCCTTCCAGTCACAGCACGCGCTTAAAGCAACTGTGCTATGCCCTCGACAATCCGATGAACGCATGCGTGGTAGAAAGTCTGGAACTTTTAAGGCTCTGGTGAGTCTTTCGTTGTATTTCACACTAGCTCAACACCAGCCTGTGTGTTGTGTTGTCAACGTTGTGGTGGAATGCATCGTGGGATGATCTCATGAATAATTCCACAGCGATGATGTAGTTGATGATTGTATCTCTGATCTTCAACGCGTCCAAGCTCACCTTAAAAATGTGGAGGTCCTCCGTCTCGACCATATACTATGCTGTAGGCGCACCTGGAGCTCGCCTTCAGATCTCATGAAGTCCTTTCATCTCCCAAAACTTTCGACTTTCATCATCCGCGCCGAACGCCTCGAATCATCGCATACCAACGAGTTCGTCTTGCAGCATCCGCACCTAACCACCATCGACATCTGGATGGAAGAAGAGGAGATTGAAACGTTTTCCTGGGATCATGATGTACCACGAGTTAGCCCAGCGGAAGACGATGATTATCCCCTGGCTAACAACACTCCACCGCCCATTACCCCACTGCCACTCACCACTCTCAAACTCAAAAAAGTCGCTGCTCATGCGCAGTTCTTTGAACGACTCCCTGCCACCTGTGTCATCGAGAAGGCCTCTGTCGTGCTCCATGATACGGCGTATCACTTCCTGAGCATGTCGGACGACTTTCCCGCAATCTCCGCGATCGACAGAGCACCTCAGACCGTCCGTTCGGCTATCGATGAAGTACACACACACTTCGAACCCGCTTGGATGAGGTGTATCGCACGAACACTACCCACTATATCCGTCCTTGATTTATGGAGCCCTAAATACTTCAAGGACAATACACCGGCATCCGAAGCAGGAAACGTACGTACTATGCACACAATTCTACAGTATGCCATCGTCGTAGCACTCTGATGTTGCCTCTCATCACACTTATCTGCCCTCCACGATTTCAGGTTTATATCAAAGAAATCATTCCCTTGCTTTCCTTGTTCTCCAGCATCTCACACTTTGCTTGGAATTCCTGTGGCCGGGTTCCAGAAGAGACTAAACCCGAAAATGTCCTCGCTGTAAGGGCTTTTGGAGAGGCAGCACCGACACTTCGATACGTCACACTATGTACGCTCCTCTTCCCTACGTCTCGCTTGCCTCCAGAATATTCAGGATCATCTAACATTCATCCCTTGGTGCTGACATACTTCTGTAAATTCAGATGAGAGAACCTGGACTCGAACGAGCCCTTCCGCGATGTGGCAAATGTTAGACCATTCAAATCGTTGGTTGCCGCTGCCGGACGTCTTCCACCCACCGATAAGAGACACTTATGCAGACGATTACGATGAGTATCGGGAGACGGGCGCAGATTTCGACAGTATTGGTTCTGAATAAGAGGAGAAAATGTTTGTCTGACGTCTCGAGTCGTAGACCTGTTACTTAATACCTCTCGCTCTTGATGCTTGGTCTGTGTCCTGTACTGGTCCCGTACGCTGCATATCGGCCAGAATAGCGACTCGTGTTAGCGCACCACTACTTTACCTTCGGGCGCCCCCTGTACACCGTTGTAGTGAAAGCACAAAACTTGATCACCGTTCTACTTTTTCCATCTATGCGTAGTCTGCGAACGTTATTTGAGAGCAATGCTAGCTTAGGGTGGCGAACGGAGGCTCGTCAAGTTCATCTTGAACCGATATGTGACCCGCCGTGATTCCTGTCATCTGCTGTATAAAAATCTAGGGGGCCCGCTGGACAGCTACTTCTAACCGAATATTTTGTGTGATGTCTTCTGAGTACAGAACCAGACGGGCAAAGAGATGGGACGGGGGATCAAAAAAAATTTCGCTGATCCTATTCATGCTTATATCCCTCGAGCCAGGATCGAACTAGCGACCTCAAGATGTTTTTTTCGGATTTCCAATTACAGTCTTGCGCTCTCCCAATTGAGCTATCGAGGGATGTTTTGACTGCCAAAGTATCCGTATGCATTAAGCATTCTTCAGGACGACACGATGTGTACTATGCGAGCTGCCGAGCCCTAGATATAGCATCTCGATTCTCGAACCACCAACGCAGTCACAGGAATGGAGGTCGACCTATCCGAGAAGGTGCCGCAGTGGAAACACATACTAGAGATCGTAACGAGCGTGGGCGCACCGTATTTGCTGAGGAAAGCCATGTTGTTACGCCTCACTCTATTGAACTTGAACGAACATGTGAGAACGCCGTCGCACGCGGTATCACCAAAACGATATCTATGATGAACGATGGAATGAAGAAAAAAAGTACAACACGATGATCTAAGTAACCAGGGACATAGAACCATCCGAAAAGGAAAAGAAAAAAAAATCCACAAAACAAATCGAAACGATAACTTAGTGTGAGAGAAAGAAGACTCATGGTCCGACCAGAATTGAGACACGATAGAAAGGATTAGCGGTGTAAGAATAGGATGGTCAAGATGAGGATGATGAGGAAGAAGAACCAAGATGAAAATATGAACGACGTCGACCTCCCGTTCAAATTAGGCTGTGGGTGAATATGTGCACCCCAATCACTCCATCACCTCCGTGATACTCCCATTCGCAGTCCCCAACACCTCTTCCCCCTTCTCTTTCACCCTCTCCGCCCTCTTACTTCCACTGTCACCCTCACGTGGCCTAAAGCTCCAAATCTCCACAACCGTCTTCCCCGCCCGCTTACACATAACCGCACACACCTCCCTCCTAAACACAACCTTCCAAACGCTCTCACTAACCTCGCTCATCTCCCTCACGTAGTTCCCAGTCTCTACCTCAAACAGCCTCACCCGGCCGTCATTCCCACCCGTCACCAGCCACCCGAAATCTGCGTCAAATTGGAGCGCAGTGACAGACGAATCATGTGCGGCGATGCGGTTTCGGACGGTGAAGTCGGAGAGGGCGAAGGTGATGACGCGGCCGTCAGCACCACCGGTGACGAGGAGGGAGGCAGAGAGCTGGAGTTGGCAGACGAGGGCAGTGTGGCCCTGGAGAAGGGTAAGACATTGTCCGGTACGGGCGTCCCAGACGCGGACGGTGGTGTCGAGGCCACCGCTGGCGACGCGTTCGCCGTCGAAAGCCACGGAATAGATCTGGTGGAAGTGACCTGTGAAGACGTGGATACATTCGCCGGTGTCGACATCCCATAACTATGACAAGCATGACGGTCAGCAAAATCTCTATGGAGAAGACGAGGAACACAGACGAACCCGACAAGTGCAGTCGTAGCTCCCGCTGACAACCTTGTTGCCACAGACATCCAGAGCCCTTACGCTCTGCGTATGACCCTGTAGCGTCCGGATCATCTTACCCTTCTGGACGTCCCACACCCTTAGTGTCGAGTCTCGGGAGCCAGTCACTGCGATCGGCCGATTATGCAGCACCTTCAAACAGCGAACCGTCGAGGTATGGCCCTGCAGGACATAGATACAGTGCCTATATCATTCGTCAGCAAACCCCGTCTGCACGAAAAAGAGTAGAGATACGAACCCAGACTTGAGATCCCACACCCTAACCATCTTATCGCACCCCCCGCTGACGACCAACGCATTCGGCTGTCCCCACCCCTCACTCGATCCACAAACATCATCCTGCTTCCTCCTCGCCTCCGCCGCCGCATCCATCTTACCCAGATACCTCCTCGGCGCGTCCAGACCCAAAGCTGCTCTCAAACTCGGGGGCAACAATCCATCCAGACCTTGCGGATTGACGACGTTCGTTCCCGCAGGAGTCCTATTATGCCTCAAGAGATGGTCCAACCCTGGGCCTGAACCCTCCTGCGCGTCTGTCCGACTCCTTCCACCGCCACTCGTACTGCCCAACCCTGGGCCCCTCCTCTCCGTCTTCTTCTCGCTCACATCATCACTCGGAGAAGAGTCTCTCGACCACCCACCGCCCGCACTGACCAAATTGACAGCCCAAACGCCCAGTTCATGGCCCACGAGGGTGCGCACGAGCACCCCCGTATGTGCTGAGAAGACGTGAATGCGGGCGTTGGCGAGACCGGCGACGATCCAGTCTGTGTCGAGGGCCACGGAGGTGACGACGCCGTGGTCGGGGTCGACGATGGGGACGCGGTGCGTGCGGAGGAGGCGGCCGCCGCGGCGCCAGTTAGTTACTAGTGAAGTCGGAGAATAGTGGTCAGTCGATTGAGAAAACCCCGTGTGAGGCTATAGAAAGAAAAATACGGGGAGAAGCTTGAGTATTTCAATGTTTCAAGCCCAGCGACTACTAGAGTGATGACCGGGCCATGAGACACATGCCGACCACAGGTGTGGCGCCACTCTGCTGCCACACAACGACAACAATAGGCATCATAGCCAGCGTGGCGATGTGAGATCTGATTTCTGCAGATTTCGTGACAAAAAAGTTACCGAGAAACCAGGACGCCCATGGTTATAAAACTCGGTTGGCTTTGGAACGACTCCGCAATAGGGCGAGCAGGTGTCATCGCAAAGCGGCGGCGAGAGCTCGGAAGTGACGAAGTGTGGGTTCCCTCGAGGCCTCTGGCTAGATACATCGAAGGTTCTTCATGTTTCAAACAATAGTCGACTTCCGTCATAGCGGCACACGCGCAACACAGATACGCGTATCCATAGCGTCCCTTCCCACTCTGAAGGCGCATAGACCATGATTCATGATGGCGAGCACAAGCAAAGCAACAGTTGAAGTCATATAATGAGGACAACGACGTACCTGTCGCGAAAGAATACTTGAATAGGCTGTGGTAGGATGGATGGCCCTCTGGCCGCCGATTGTGTCTCGAGGTCCAAGTCGAGCCGCTCTGAGCGGCCAATTGTTGGAACTCTTCCTCATCTTCTTCTTCGTCCCTCGACATCTCACTCTTCTCATCCACATCCATCACTGATTCGACTTCGCCGACGTACCGATGGAGGCAGCACATTCTCCGCCACAGAGATTCGTCCTTCAGTAGACCACACCAGTAGCGGCTAACTTGACCCGCCCGGGCGAGCGTCTTCGGCTCATCGACGAACCTCAGAACATGAAGCGCAAGTTCGGCCGGAAGCTCCTTCAAGAAATCCCTCTTGAGCAGCGGTGCAATAGTGGTAGAAATGAAAAGGAGCTCGGAGGGGTTGCAGTCTGCGAGAAGCGCAGCTAAATATTGCCGACGAAGTGAGGGTCCGAGAGCGGATAGCGAGGCAAATTCCCGACGAGACAGTTGAAAAGGGTCATTAATGTCAAGAAATGTCAACGAAGACGATGTGCCGTGACTCTGTGGGCGGGGCGATGGGGCGGGTGTTGGTGGGGATAGGACAGGCATGTACAGTGTCGAGGCGTCCGACGGGGCCGCCATCGACGGTGGGTCCATCGGAGTCGGAGTCAGAAGTTGTCTTGAAGACGTTGGTGATGATGGCGAGAATGCCATGGTAGATATAGATGAGGGTTGCTCGCTGTGTGCGTCGACGACGGGACGACCGTGTTGAACGTCTCTGGCAAGAGAGCGTAAGCAGCCCGATGAGCGCTTGTTCCGCCGTGCTGTTTAACGTATCGTGGGAAAGTAAGGTTGCACGAGCCAAGCCTTTGGTTCTGTCACGGTTCGCCTCAACCTCAACCTCAACCTCAACTCGTTCCCCTCCATGATAGATAATTTGGGTGATATGAGCTTTGATTTTACTTCTGTGTCATAAAAAAGCGTACTGCACCATGCAATATCCATAGGCGACTCTAGGAAGGCAAAGTGCAAGTCTGCTCAGCCTCCACTTCCTCCCACTTTGGCCGTCTCTTCCTACGTTTCCTTGTATCTGAACATCCAGTGTTTATCTGATGGGGAGGATATGTGGTCTGATAATTTAGCTTCTGATTCTTTTCTTTTACTTATTGTCTCGGCGTCCGTCCTCGTGCTTTGCCTTCATCGGGCTGTCTGGTCTACTTGGTCGCTGAGGCACTCTGTCAAACGGCAGTACCACCAGTCCATGCTGCAGAAGATTTCCTGGTCCAAATTCTGAACATTTCTCTGATGGACGTGGACATTATGGATACGGAGTCGACATGGATACGACACGTGCATCACGAAGACAGCGTGTGGGATCAGTCAGGGTCTTCACAAAGCGACGGCCATATCGAGTCGAATCGGATGAGTAAGTGCCAACACGTTGCCATCCGTCGCATTTCCCATAAAATCAACAACACTCTCTAGCTCAGACCCCCGCCTTCTCTGCTCCTCCCTTCACCTCCGTTGTCCTCAGTGCGTCCTGACTGCTTCCGCACTTATATCCTGCCCAATATAAACTTCTTTTCTGTGAGTAGATAACGGCGAGGCCATATTACATCAACAGTCGACAGCGGCCCTCCTTACCATTCTCCATGACCAGCGATAACCCCAACCAACCCTCCCGGAGTGGCCGAAGCACCGGCCACCGCGTCACCCCAGTCCACAAACCACATTCCTACCCTCCCCGCAACACCACCACCAACGATACGAACCATACTCGCGATCGATCCTTCGTCGCGGCATCGTCAATTACCACTACCACCGCATCGCAGCGCACTTTCCAGGACTACTACGCCCCGACCCGCGAATCCGAAACGCCCTCCGAAACAGCCCACCGCGTCTCCCGAAACTTCCTCTTCCTCCCAGAAAATCAGCGTCCCAGAACCGACGAAGAAGCAGCGGCGTTATTGAGAAGGTGTGGGCCCACGTCGATGACGACTGGGCCTTTGAGTTTTGGTGATTTTTGGCAGTCGGTCGTTGCGCATCCGGGATCGGGAGGTGGAGAGGAATATGCGCCGACGGGGGCGCAGATGATTTCGTTGTGGATCGGTTCTTGTTTGGGGCTCTTGGAACGAGCGGAGTGAGGCGACATGGATGTGGGTAAGATGGAACTAGGGTCCAGTTTGGCTTGGGATTGTGTTGGTTGAAGAATGATGTGGCGGGGTCTGTGATCGGTATTATCTTCTCTTGGAATTGTACGAGTTGTCGTTACGGTTAGTGTGGACGTGGTTCGATGGGGCCGATAGAGTTGACCTCTACTGCTCGCCCGACGTCTGAGAACACACCGTTGTTTCCTCTCGATTTCTTTTCTATCAGTTCTCCACCAGTTACTTACGATGCTCTGTTGGTACTAAGTCATTGCATGTGGCGAGGTCAATTCAATTTTCGAGCATTGAATCTACCACACAGGTATCTCCAATAACGACGATGCTCATCTTGACGGCGACGAGGTCCGAAACATAACCACGACCAACTCCTTGTGGGCCAATAGTTGATCCATACGGAAATGCCCGACTTTTCACTTCGCCTTTCTTTGAACGTTCATGTTGACAATAAAAACGATGAATGAAGCTAAGGCTACCTTTCGTCCTTGATCTGTCTCTTGTGATTCCAAATCGGTCAACAAAGAGTGTTGCTTTGAAAGGAGGTTTTGAGGTTCGGATCCATTATCATTCTTGCTTTGAGTTCCCATGGATCGTACCCATGCCTGTATTTGCATCGAGGTCCGTACTTGGTCCGAGCAATGCGGCCTTTGTTATCGCATTTCGAGTACACCAAACCATCGAGACTATTCAAGAATAAAATAGGGAGATAAAAGCAACCTCAGAGCAGGAGAAGTATAAGACTTCGACGTCCATCGACAGTTTATACAGTACCTCCCATTCCTCCTGTGTCATATTGACTACCTCCTCCATATATACTGCCCATAAACTACTCTGCCGACGTCTCATCACTTGTAGATCGCTCTAATCGAATATGTACTTCGACTATTCTCCTGGCTCTCCCTGCATTCACCGCTGGTCTGGGAATACCTGTAGTCTTATTACTGACCTTCTGTTAGGCCTTCCGAGTCCCCCATCATGTAGGTGACACGTTCTACCTCACGGGCCCAGGACTATAAGTACGCTAATCACAAATATGGGGACAATGCTAACACGCTTCCTTTGCAGACGCCGCTTCTCTAGAGCTTCAGATTGCCCGAGGCGTACTGCGCAATCAGTGGGTGCAAGCGTTACTTCTGTTCAATGCCACCCAGCCCAAGTGAACGAGCTCGGGATGTGCTATTGTCGGAAGTGTATGCACCTGTCTCCTACGGCACCCACCAGCAAGACACGGCTGCCACCATCGAGACGTCGGAACCCATTCCAAGAGGGTTCCCCCCGTCGTTGAGGTTTTCTGCGACCTTTACTTGGCCCTGGACCGTACATTTCGTCAGTTGCTCCCGGTAATAACAACTGGAGCATTGGACAATGACTAACTTTGCCAACTTTGCCTATTGTCTCCGACCAACACTGACACATCCAGTCGCGAAAGTACAGCTGACATCAAGCGCCCAACTGGCCATCAAAGAGAGGTGCATACCATTCACGTTCATCCATTCCCCTGCCTATTACTTCGTCTACCTAGCTATCCATCCTGACACTTTCTTCTCTTCCAGTCTAGGGCCACTGGACGGTCCATAAGAGAGTAGTGGAGGGGCGTGGGAGGCGCACAGGATGTGCCGCTGGCCGTGGCGCCGAAGGTCTGTCATTCTTATCTTAGAACACAGAGTGTCAGAGAACTGAGCAGCAGAGATAACCGACGCCTTCATTTTCCCTTAGAAGACTCGATGAAGGACAAGCGACGGTTTTACATATTTCTAAAAATCTGCGAACAGTACGTCTCCCGCCACATCCTACCATGCACTATAAGGGACTAACAATGTGGGCATTGATTGCTCGTCTTGAACCAGAGCGCTCCCAGAGTTCCGACCAATATAGAGTATCTACATTGCACGACTTATTAGGGTCGGAGAGTCCTGCACCAGGCGGCCCACGCCGTTCCTCCACTACAACAGATGCTGACCTGAGACAGCCAACCACCAGCTGGGAGACAATGGGGACGAATCGTTCGCAGGACACGATTCGTCTACGACCGCGGACGTGTACGGCTTGACCCCGATCCTCTCCACGGAGGGACACAGTAACATACCTGCCAGAAAGGACACGATCCCTCCCTCGACGGCCGTCTCTCCAACTCCTCCTGGAACTCGAATGCCGACGACTAAGTTCACTTTCGTCAAGAAACTTCCGCTGGGTTCTTCAACGAGGTCACTCAGAAACCGAACGCCTTTCCGGACACCGCCATAGCACCCCTCCCACACGCTCCAGCCCTGCCGACCCCAGACAACCCACTCATCGACCCCACTCCCCATTCCATCGACCCCACTTCTCTTGCATCCTCATTTCATACAGGTATTGGAGGCCAATAGGAGGAAGCGAGAAGAGTTCTTTCAGTGGCGCCGTGAATTGGAAGAGAAGATTCGTTCGATGACCCAGGGTACCACACCACCGACTTCGACTAGCTCCGAAAGAAATACAAGCACGTCCACGGATTACAGCGTCCAAATATCCTTTCGGTCTGGGAGACAGAGCACCAACGGCCTCTTCCTCGACAGAAATGGTTCAACAACTCCGTTCGATAGTCCACCAGCTCCACGAACGGAGACTTCAAAAATACCACGCAGCACCAACAGCTGCCTAGCTCTCATCCTACCCAGACCGCAAACTCGGCCTTTGATCCTCTCGCGCCTTACACTCCACATGCCATGCCGTAGCCTGCGAACCTTGCAAGCACGGAGGAGCCTCCACAAAACCCCGCGCCAAGTTCCCCATACCCTCTGGCGATCCAAACATGGACAGGGGTACATTTCATCCCTTCATCGACGAATATACTAGGGATGTCCGTCTTTGTCGAACAGGCGCACTTCATCCTCACGCCCGAGATGGAGAGGTTGACAGACTTGGAACTCAGCGACGAACCTCAACAGATGATCGATGCCAGACGCAGGGCATAGTCTACGTCTACATCGTCGAAGAGGAAGAAGGTTTTTCGAAGGGTGAGGAGCGAGACAGAAGAAACGAACTACAGAAGTATTGGACCAAAGACGCAGACGAAGACGTCAGAAACACGAGGAGGAGTGACGGTTCAGGGGGATGCGGCCGCTCCGGCAGAACACCAACCAGAGCCTGAACTCCAACACGATTACCAAGGTGAAGGTATAGCAGCTCCGACTGAGGGCGATAGCCATTAGCAGAAGCTCGCTGACCAGTTTCACCCGGTCATCGTGAAGGGTGACGTGCTCCGAGAAGGGGGACGTCGATCCTGGGGCTGTGTGAAAATTCTGGAGAGGGTGGGGCGACGTAGAGCAGGAGTGGAGATGACTAGAGCGAACGAGGGGCGACGGGCGATTAGAGGGAGAGTTCGCGTCGGGTGGCGGATGTGGCCCACGTTCACTGCGTCATTGCTGAGAATCGGATAAGGTCTATTGAAAACTATCGTTTGCATACTAGGAGCGTCTTCATTTTGGTCAATGTATACTATGCGTTCCCATTGGGGCATACTGAGACAAAAATCTCACCGCCGCACCGACCGTTTAGAAGCGCGGCTATCATGGAATCCAAACTTGGTTTGTTTGAGTTCGAAGCGTGTCTCATGAATAGCGATACGTGGCCGATCCGGGCTACCCCATGAACACTGATACAGTAGCTGTAGTCCTCGGCAGATTTCATCACGTATGAAGCGAGCTGTCATGGTAGTGTTTCGATGACATCAGGATGATCCTTATGACTGCCTGGGTCGCAGCTCTACATATGCATGCTTCGAGAAACAGCGACACAGCACAGTTCTACGACCTATAGTGTTTGTCACTGACCATACACAGTCATGCTGTCTGATGTCTGATGAACCATATACAACGTCGGAGTCGAAGGCCCAAAAGAGAAGGGGCACTGTTTAGGTCGGCACACAGCCTGACCATCCACGAAAGAAGCCGACTGTAATATATAAGGGTAGGGGTTTCCTACTCTGAGACGTGCCCGGCACATCGTTTATAGAAGACGCTTCTACTGAAACGCCATACCTAGCAACTTATGCCTATGAGGCTCGATGGAAACAGCAGAGTCCAAGATTGTGTTCCGTCTCGCGCACCTCGTCCCTTGATTCCGACTGGTATCGATCCCCGTTCCGCTCTTATCAATGAATGCCAAAAAGATTACGGAGTCGTCCCTCTCCGTCGTGATGACTGGGTCGACCGACGTGACCTGCTTCAACCATCAGACTCAGCGGAGATAACGGCGAGTTACATATCATGCAACTGGTAGCGCAAGCATGACTGCTAATGCGTTTTGAAATCATTTGCGATTTGCAGCTCGGTGAACTCGACACCCCCCTCAGCGACAACGAGCGCTTGGCGAATAAATTATCATTGGTCAGCTGGGTTCCGGAGTGTGCCCCAGATAAATGAGCCCTTGGCCGTTAGAGTTCTCCGTTATCCGTCATACAGACTACGCTTGGTCGGTACATCCAATACCAGGCAGATCAGCAGAACTCAACTTTCAACGCATCCAACGCTATAGAAGTTGGTGGCGAGGCCAGTCACTCCACCGTTCTGACCGCGACTACCGATGAATATTGTATCAAACGAGTCAGTCGAGTGATCTTTCTCATCGACCCACTCAGACGTTGATGAAGCTTTCTGCGTGACACTTTACCACAGCAGAATTTCGTCCACAGCCCATTCAGCATGCCGACGTATGATATCGACCGAGTCAGTCAGTCTCTCTGTCTCATTGATCAGAGATTCGAATGCTGACATGTCACTGAAACCGTGCAGGCATCGGGGTGGTGTGACACACAGTTGCCTTCCGATGTCAAACATGACACAGCTGCCCACAATGTGTTCAACCCCATAGTCAAGACCTCCAGACGTAACCCCCGTTGTGGCGAATACGCGAGCGACAGTCCTGTCGGCCCGTCGGTGTGCCCCACGGGCATTACCTGGCTTCCCCTCCTCGAATTCTCTTCATCTGGATCACAACCTACGCCAAGTACGAGGGACTGGGAGTTTATTCCATGGAAGCCACAGAGGAATACACGTCGTTCTCGAGGCCGGAATCGGAAAGGTTATCCGGGGCAATTCAAAGAGATGCCGACTGATATCGGGGTGGGGTTCGGTCCCAAGAGAAGTAAACAAGAGAAATATCTCAAATGCGGCTTTCCGACGAAGATCGAAACTGTACTCAACACTGCGACGGTCTCGAAGGTTGAGGAAGGTCGTGACTCCTTGTCTCAGCACAGGAGACGCTCTGCGGGGTTCCCAGACCCTAACAAGGAAGCGTATGGAAGGAGCAGAAATGTGGGCGAGGATAGCGTATTCTCGTCCACGGCTGACTGCACGATACCAGCCACTTCTTGCCAGGGTTCTGCTTCATCCTCACAAGAGCGCGTCTGGTAGAAGCTGGTAGAAGACGAGCGCAGTCGACATTGATGAAGGAAAGGTGAGTGTGCTCTGAGCTGCACAGAGGGATCGATGGACGTAGGAAAACGCAGGACGAAAGGTAGCGACACAATGATGAAGTCGAGTGGACTTGGTGCTTTACATCTACATGATCTGGTTTTCGGACGGTGGATTCCAATGGACAGCCATCTATTTTAAGGATTGAAGATTGCCACGTACCTTACACGTACCTACTCTGACGCCCTGTCCGAAGAAGATCCAATTTCTTTTTCTGTTGATCGATATTTGGACTCCAGTGAAGGTAATTGGTCCAGCGATGTGTTTCCTAGTAAGAAAAAATACACGCGCATCATGAGTCCTAGAACCTCTTGAGACTAAGATGGAAAATACTGTGTATCTGCAATTGTGTGTGAAAAATACGGAGGCCACAAGGAGGCCATGTTGTTCATCACATTTCGCTGTTTGGGAGGCAAAATCCGCGTTGCATTGGTCACTGGCAAGCTAATCCTCGTCACTTTTGTCAAGGAAACATTTCAGAATGCTGGCGGAGGCAGTCTTCTCAGGAAAGGATGAGAGTCAACAAGTCATGGAAACTGACGACTGCCTCACTCTATCACTAAACCCCGGATATGAGGTTAGGGTTTGAGTGGCGTCATGTTGATTGGGTTTCGAGAAAGTACTTGCCTCAAAATTGCTCCTACCACACCGAGACCCTTTGCGCTTGAATTTTTCGAATATTGTTGCTCTCTCTGAGCGGGGGTTTTTTCGTACTGTCTTTCCACTGGAGTAAATTGACGAACTGGAATGAGATGGTTTGAGGGGTCTTTACTCCAGATAGAGCTGCTGGCAGCGACTTCATGTCGCGGGGCTCTTCCTTGGAAAATGCACTGACGAATTTGTTCTGATGTGGAGGGTGAAGTCGAGTTGTAGCATTCGCTGGCTTACTCGCCTGATCTACATCCAACTATTCTCGCCATTCGATTCTCGTCCTAACTCTATCGGTGCTCAGATTCACATCGCAAACACTCAGTCAAGACCGTGACAGTCTTGAAAACGGGATGCAAGGCACGTCTATCAATGCCAAAGTGTCTCGCGTCGCAAGTTTTCGTTCTGACGCCACAGGTACAATTCAGTGCAGCATATAACGACTAGCAATTGCTGGGTAAAGTTCCTCGTGGTTTGATTTGATCCACAGCAGGGGAAGTCCGACTGTTTCGCTGTCTTGTCTTTGTCCACTAGCGTCGACGGTAACAGCGATGAATCAAAACTAGAAGCTCTTTCATGTAGAAAAAACAGCAACTGTGACTCTATCCCTCCTTTGTCTTTGCGCTTCCACGCTGGCGAACAAAGCATAGTGGGTTCAAAGTCCGTTATCACTTCCTTTCGGATGTCGATCGTTCTTGGCGCCTTTGCCCGAATCGAGGCCTCGCGAAGTATGACTTTTGACACTTCCCATTCGAGAAGACTATAAGCATCGAGGTAATTCAAGGATAAAGAGGGAGAGCAATAAGGACCTGGGATAGTAGAAAAAGCATGAAAACTCGATGTCCAATGAAGAAGTAATATCAATTCCCTTACCTGCCCATCCACCACCCACCGAACCCGCCACCTCACCACTGATACTTCATTGGAGCGTGGGCTTCAATCACTCCTACCACCGAGAACTCGTTTTCCATGGCTCTGGGAACACCTATAGTCTTGTTACAACTCACGGGCCTTCAGATACCCACCGGGCCATGGTACTTCGACGACAATCATCCTGCAATGAATCACCACTTGTCATCGCTGCTTGGATTCAAATGGTCGGTGGTAGACCACATCACCCACGATGCTTCCAATCATCGTACCCTTCCCTACAACTCAGGCGTCGGCACCTTCAATTCGGTGACGCCAGGAGGACACCAGCAGGGGAGGCCTCGCCAGGTGGGTGCAATCGCTTTGCCAGAACAGCGTCGCAATACATATGTGAGCCAGCTAGATCTCTTTTGCAGCGATCTGTATTCATCTACTGACACCTCGACGTGCCCTGTCGAACAGTGGGGATACACCACAGGACAACGCTCTGATATGGTTCCTCCGATGGCGCGTAGCCAAAGCTCTTCATCGTCATTGATTGAAAATCAAGAGGATTGTGGAGGATTTATACATCAAGAGGTCAGTCGATAATGGCTCATGGTTAATATCTCCCGGAGTACTGATGAGTATATGTAGTTCGTCCGTGCTCTGGTGTATAGCGAGGAGGCACAGCACGATTCTGGTAGCTTTCTCTTTGGCATGGCGTCGGCTGGCACAGATCGTGATTACGACAACCCAACAATGGTGAACGGTTATGCACAAGATCACATACTCCAGGAGAGTTTGTCACAGAGCCAGGTACGTCTGTCCTTGGATTCCATACTGCAAGACGAAAAGCTGACCGCGATCCAAGGTCGATGCTCAGGCCGACGCAGACGACTTCGGAAATGCGACTGACTTTAGATGCAGAAAATCATCCGGGATATTCGTCTCTCTCGAGCAGCTGGGGTATCCTCCAAATAAGGACTTCCCTGAAGTAGTCAATGGGGAGAGCGGATCCATCAGCCCCAGCGACCCCACCGGTTTGAACAGTCCCATCCCCAGCCGGATTAACGACATATCAGGATCGATCGGCAACTCAGGGGTCGCTCCCAACTCGTTCAAAGAGGCGGGATTAGTACCTGCCGTGTCGAGCACGGATGAATCGAACGGCCATACTGCATCGAGCGCTGGCACCATGCATGGTACGAACATTCCGCATGGGCTTCCCAATGATGTGCCGCACGCGCGAACCCGTGGAAGCGCGAAATCATCGTCCCCAGCTGCACCCGCAGCTCCTCCCGCCCTGCCCACTCGATCTCGACGCAAAGTCAAACAGCACGACGGCGAAAAGAAAGAGAAGCGGCGGAACAGAGACAGGAAACGAAGCAGAAGGTTGGAGAAAAGAAGGCGAAGCAGCAGGATGAAGAAAAGGAGAAGCAGCAGGACGGAGAAAAAATATCTTTCCCCGGGAGGTACGCACCTCGGCAGAGGAGTGGAGATATTTGGTTCACGGAGACCATATAGGGGCAGACAATCGACAACCGTCTCCAGAAGGGAATCACGAAAACGGTCAAGAAGACCGGTTTCATTGTCCCGTATACCCCACCTCCCAAGATCAAGGTTGCACCCCCGCAACCTGTCTTGACTTCCTAGAAGTCAGTTCGGCGATGGGTGGACTCTTAGATCAAGAAGGGTAGGCCTTTTAGGGTACCCTCACCGAAAGAGGATTACGGGCGGCAGTTGGAGGGGTGGAACATAGGCCCACCCGTGGACGCGGAGAAGGGGACGGGGGAACGCGGAGAAGGGAACGCTGCTCGTCTGCGTCCTCGAGCGGAAAGAGAAAGACGGTGAGGAGCGAGGTGGATGATTGGTCAGATGAAGACGCTGGACCTACGGGGAAAAAGCGATGGCCCTGCACATCGGGGCTGAAAGTTCGAGTAATTGTGGCCGCTGTGGCGGTACACCAACCAGAGCCTAAACTCCAAGATTAACCAGCGAAAGGTATAGCAGCTCAGACTGATGGCGATGGGCCGCCAGCTGCAGCGAGCTAACCAGTTTCACTCGGCAACCGTGAAGGGTTGAGAGACTCCGAGAATGGGATGCCGATTCTGGAGCTGCGTGAAAGGGGGATGGAGAGGGAGAGGGAGAGGAGAGAGAAGTTCACAGGGAAGGGAACGGGGACAGGATGGCCCGAAAGGTACGGAATGGTTCTATGGAGGTAATTCAGGCGGTGTATTTCGCTATAGCGCAGAGAAATATCAGTGAAGCATTATTCCGGAGTTCATCTCACCTTCTATCTCGTCAGTCTGGTTTGTATATGTCCTTTGCCTTCTTCGTACACCGTAGCGTGCAACACACAAGGCCTGTGATCGTCGTGATCGTCAACCTGTGCGCTCCGGTCCATACCGAGAGCTGCGTACTGTACTTGCTGGGCCCTGTTTCGCTTCAGTTATACGATTCGATGGCCAGCTATGGCAGCATCGGGGGAAGACTGAATATTGAGCACACACACCTGCCAACGCGCTTCACGTTCTTCCGCATTCATGTTTTACGGCGTCGAGAAACCTCTTGGCTGGATGTTTTCTCCCCAGCAGCCAGTTCAGGAATACTTGTATGAGGAGACGTACTATCTTCGGCGTGAAGCCAGTTTCATCGTAGTTTCCAGTCCTTCAAAAGGCGTCACGAACCACGTACTCACCATGTCACATTTCAAGACCACAAGAATAACACTCTTAATAAATCGAAGTCATGTCTATGAGCACGAGGTGGGAGATGGAGAACAAAGGATGAGCCGAGTTTCAGGATCGGTCCAGGCAGCCCGTCGTAAAGCGAGGTGCCACATCGGTGCCACCCAAGGACACTTCCGTGCCATCGAGAAAATATGATCACCGCATCTCTTTCTCCCACCACCACCATCCACCCACCTCTACTTTCTTTTAATTTCTTTATTTCTCTCTTTCTCTTTTGATTTATTGCTGGAGACTCGGAAAAAGAACATCATGTCCTCTCATAAACGTCCTCACACACCACTGGACGGCGACTCATCCCCCAGAGACTCACCGACTCCCAAAGCAGCGCGAATCGTACGCTCTCCCAGTCGCGCCGCAAATTCCTCGGATTCCTCTTTGTCTGAAGCCCCGTTATATTGCACCCTACCGCCAACCTGTAATCCGCCGTCACATAAACCTACGCCGCTTGCGAACACGAAGGAATTAGAGTCACATTATGCGAAGCATCATGCCCATGTGTGTGAGGTTCGAGGGTGTGGATGCGTTTTTCCGGACGCTAGGTTGTTGGAGCTGGTGAGTGTTCTCGTACACTTTTCTCTCGTCTCCCAAAGCATCCGTTGGGCACAGGGCACGGAGTCGTACCGCACGAACATGGCAAGACTTTACTAGTCTCGAACGTCAAGCCCACCATAGTCTCCGAAGATGTCCACAGTACATGGAACCTCTGGAGCATGATATTGTGGGCGTAGACATTTGCCTGGCTTGGTTTCGATGAACAGAAGGCTCCTTTTGCAACGCTCTATGCTCATTGAGGGCAACTCGCGCCCTTCGTGCTGCATTGCCTGGGCACTTTGATCCTTGAATTTGAGTCTTATGCTACTCTCAGTTGTAAAATTGTCGTCTTGGGCGCTGCAATGTCCCTGCGAACTTCGAAGTGTACGTGGCGCCAAAGAACTTGCGCCACAACAATGCATTTTTCGAAACAGCCTAAACCCGACACCAGGGGCCGCCTTTGGTCTTCCTCATACCCTTCACTATATGCAACCGTGAACTAATCAACTATTCCATTGGATATAGCACCAGACAGAGAACCACGACCCCGTCGCCGAGGTCCGCAAAGAGCGCGGAGACAAGATCGTACGTCCCACTCATATTTTTCCATACTCAACCCCTTGACCCCATTCTCTCTTCCCACGCTTTAAATTCCTGATGCACCTCAACTGACCTCATTTCTCCGTATCGTAATTGCCCAGTTCGCCTGCTTCCTCCCACCGTCCCTCTGCCCGCGCTCCTTCTCAACCCCCAAAACACGCCGTCTCCACCTCATTCAAGTACACGGATACCCAAAACAGTACTTCTTCGCTATCACGAATAAGGGGATGGGAGGGCTATTGAGGAAGTGGGGCGAGGGTGTTAGTTTGGTTAGGCCCGATTGGAAGGCGAGGGATGGAGGGGCAGGCGAGGATGGGGAGGGCGACGGCGACGGTGAGACGGAGATGGAGGGGCACGCAGATATAGAGGGAGGCATGGACGTGGAGGGTGTAGTGGATAAGGGCGACGAAGGTGTAGAGAAGCAAGGAGGAAAGAAAGCGGCGACGAATGGCCACTCGACTGCGTCGGTTGTTCAGCAACCCACAGATATCAGCACACAATATCGAAAACCTTACGCCGCTGCACAGACTGTCAGATCTCAGCAAGACCAACATCAATATCCACCCCATCTACATCAACATACCGATGCGAACACTAACACCACCAACACGCGACCACAACAGCCAAATCAGGCAGACAAACCGAGCCTCGGAATGGATATCGATGCGATGATGGACCAGATGTCTTCTTTATCGCTCGTACCTTCGTCTGTGAGGTTCGGAAGGGGAGGGAAGACTTCGGGGATGGGATTCGCCAGAGCTGGTGGCAGGACGACGGGCGTGAAGGAACATGGGATGGGGAATGCCAAGGGCGCAGTGACGGGAATGACGGGAAATAACGCTAGCAAGGCGCATGGGGCAAGAGAGGGAGCTGACGGTGCGATGGACATTGAGATGAGCAACGGTTCGAACAGAACGGCCGGGAAGAATATGTCGGTCGATCATCGAAGAGTTGAGAAGGAGGGAGCAGCAATATCCCGGAAGGCACAGTTTTCGGGAGGTGATAGGGAAGGAGACACCTACGATGACGCGCAGATAGAGACGAATGCGAGCAATTCGGTCAAGGGGAAGGGGAAGAGCACCCAGAGAGATGTACGCAGAGGCAGGGATGGGGACATGGATAGACAGCTCGAAGAAGACATGAGCGTGGACGATGCATCGCTCTCACCTTCGCCTCAATCTTCACCGCCACTCGCAAAGAGCGGAGCAATACACAGCACAAACAGGACGAATGGAACAGGACGTACCCAAGGCGGGCCACATGCCCAGAGCCGGGGGCGTGGAACGATCGGCATGCGAGGTGGAAGAGGAGGTATGGGATATGGGCACGGTATGAATGGGATGAACGTGGCTCCGAGGGGAGGATGGATTGGTGCAGCTATGCCACGAGCTGCGGGTATTGGTATCGGGGTGAATCATCTTGGGTTGAGAGGCGGTTTGCCGCTAAGAGGTGGGAGAGGTAGGGCAAGAGGCCGAGGTGTTGCCCGAGGTGGTGGACGAGGAGGCGGTGATGGGGGTGGAATGTAACGAAGACCAATGCTCGAGCAGAGAATAGAGAAGTTGCCTGGGTATGCTGAACGTGACATTGGTGGCTAGGGATGCTTCTGAAGGAGACGCGATGCATTGCTGTTGAGCCCAGGAGAACTTTCGTGGAGGAAGCTGGGTGTGACTGGCTGGATCGCAGATGTACGATTTCTTGCTTTCATTTGTCTGTTAACGGTTTTGTCGCTTTTGGCTATGCTGCAATCAATAGTGTGCTGACGGAGTTCTAACATGATCAATTGTGCTCTTAGATTGTTATGGTCACTTCTTTCAGGCCATGTTCGTCAGGGAGTGACGAGGACTCATGGTGAGAGGAAGTGTGGCGTGCTGCACTCCGTGAAACCTACGCCACCTACAAAGCAATGGCATGGGGATAAGTTACTAAATCCGAGGAAGTTCGCATAGGTTCGGAGCCCTAGCGCTATATACATAGGCCTCGCACACTCGCATCGCAATCGCATCGCGAACACATCCCCGCCCCCTCGTATGATCAGTATGCCCAATCAATCCTCCTCCAAAACAAAATCAGACAAAAAATCGAAGACCCCTTCGACTAATCCCACTCTCAGCAATCCAATGCTCGTCAACTTCTCTCCTGAATTCCTGCAAAAGGTGCAGAGTGCGTCGCAGTGGCAGGATATCGTAGACCTGATCTGCAAAGAGCTCAAACTTCCCGGTAAGTGTCTAAAATGTCTCTTATACATGTGAGCCTCTCAGGAGATGACTCCATGATCAACTCGCACTCGGGGCGCTGGCAATGATGTGGATCGCGGATGATCTTCCCGTCATCTTACTCATATCTACTTGCCTTGTAGATATCAACACTCGATCTGGGTTGAGAAGAATTCATAAGGATTTCGACACTATTCAACGAATGCTAAATGTACTTTACGCAACCTCTGTCACCGATGTCATTGCCGCTGGCGTCGTCGCACTCTTTGGAGAGCTGGCAAAGGATGGAGTGTTACTCGAAAGGCTGATAAAAGAGGCTGGTAAAACTGACATCCGCTTCATGGTCATCGGTGAAAAGGCTGCTTACACGAGTTCTATCTTGCGACAGGCTTCCTCGAAATCGCCGTGAAAATGCTCGATGATTGGAATTCGATACGAAAGCCATACATCATGATGATTATCGAAACCCTCTGTCGTACCATTTGCTCCTGTGAGCGCGACCTTTGTCCACAAGTGGCCGAAAAAGCAGCACCCATGCTCATGCGGCTCCTCGAAGACCGACCATTCCCCGAGAGTGACCGGGGGGAGATCGCCCTTAAAGACATTGTCGTATTCGCACTCTCGCATTGCGTTCGCCCCCTCACCCCCGTAGAAGAAGGGCAGAAACCTTCTCCTGTTCTCGAGAAGCTAGACACGAAACGTCTCACGCGGCTCATGGTCTCCCTTGCTCGTAATCCGAGATATTTTGAACCCGTTTTCAGATGTCTTTGGAGCTCGACTTACAGTTGTAGTTCCGCATTCTGGGCCACACCAAGCGCCATCGATTTCTTGGTGGCGTGCACCAAAAGTACACAGTTCGACACTCGAAACTCAGCCATCCTCAGCCTCTTATTTCTCTACGCTCCGATCGAAGAACCCGACGACCAACCTATCTATATGTCTGAACAGTTCATGGTCGAACTCCAACAGAAGCTGGCCGTCGCTCCCGCAAGCATTAGGAGTAGGATAGCTGAGCGTGGAGCAAATCGGTCTGAGACGTCACTCATTATTCAGACGTGGTCCGACTGCGAATGGGAGATGTCTTGTATCATAGATGCACCAAGCCCCGACTGGGTCTCTCTGGGCCACAAACTCGTCGAGTGGATCCTTCGTTCGGAGTACATTCCCAACGGGGCTTGGCTAGACGAAGACCTCAAAACTCGGCAACATTGGCCTTGCACTACCTTCTTCGACACTCTACCTTACTGTGCGAGGGTCCTTCGAGCACGGACACAATCCCCGGAATACCAGAATAAAGCCGATATCCTCGATATTAAATACCTCATTCTAACGGACGAACTGAAACGGGCTAGTACCATGGCTCAAAACTCGCTCAAACGAAGTCCTGAGGTCGCTTTCTTCTACCACGCCGCCTCCATCGGCGCCGAACCGAAAGAGGGCTTACGTTTTTCGAAGAAGGGGTTGATGTGCCCAGATCTTACAGACAGAGTACGGTTTGACCTCCTGTATCGGGCGTCGTGGCACGCTTTGGGGTTGGCTCAGATGAAGATATTGGTAAACAGTGTGGATGAGGGATATGCCTTCGCGATGTCTGCGTTGGAGGACTCGGGAACATACATCCGGGAGTGTCCTTCGGACTCAAGAAGGCTAAGAACAGTGGTTTGCATACATGCGCTCTCGTTGATGTTGGTTAAAGGTCCGGAGTTGACAGCGAAGTCGCCTGAGCTGAAGGTTTGCCGTCTCCCGTACTTACGTCCACGATATAGGCTATTATTGATTCAACCATTTTTACCCTCAGAATGTGCAGGAGATGCTGGACTGGGTCGATGAATTTGCAAAGTTTGAAGGACGCCATATACTCAGAGCTAGAGAACGTTTCGCCACAATCACACTCCTTCGACGTCTCGACCACGCTTGGGTAGAATGGGCATCGGTTCTGCGACAAGCCGATGCTTATCGCGGTGCTCATCCGATGCATCCGCAGAATACGGATGAATACCTCGCGACGCTGCTCGACAGGACCAGCCTCCAAGACTCAGAAATTTACCCTGAAGGCGAATCAAAGAAAGAAAGATATGGGTTAGAGCCTGGTGGGGAGTCATCGAGTGACTTGTATCGCTGTTCGTGGTGCGGAATGCCTAGTGCAGTGTTGAAGAGGTGTAAGGCTTGCGAGAAGGCTAGGTACGTGTCTGCATTTTTTCTCTTTACCTCTCGTGATATGAATTTCGACCCAGATACTGCGACGAGGCATGTCAATCACGAGATTGGAAGGGACATAAGAAGATGTGTGGCAAGAAGACGGACAAGTCTGAGTCTTCTCCAAGTGCGGCATAGAGCTAAGTATATTATGTGAGTTTGGAGACTTCACCATATGTATGTCAGCAAATCTCAGAGGGGTAGCTGTGGTCAGGAATAATAGCTCCAAATGAGAGACTAAGTACTTACTTACTAGTGCAAGGGCCGGGATTGTTCAGATGAGATGTGGCACCTGACACCCGTGTGAAGCGCCACATTACTTTTTCCAAGCACCACACGCGACCAGGAGGGTGGCGTATTGGTATCGAGGTTCGATCCTTATGCGTACAGTTTCGGTGGCAAATGCGACGTGAGGTCTGATCCTGTGAGTACACAACTGGCCTGGATTTGGCTCTTGGTCCGATCCCTTGAACTGCCCTTGTGCGTACGGAAAGCTAGCAGGACTACCTAGGTCCGATCACTATGCGTACAATTTCGTTCTATGTGTTTAGTTGGTTGCTAACTGCTACTCTCTAACACTGTACGCCACCGCACAGACCATTCTGTGTCAAATTGACAGTGTTTTAGGCGTTCGTCTAAGAGAAGGTCCAATCCCTCGTGAGTACGGAAGGTGCCCTTATTTGGACTACCCGATCCACCAAAGTACAGAAATCCTCCCAAACTTTGAGTACAGAACCGCCCAAAATTTGGGTTTTGGGATCGGACCTCGATACCAATACGCCACCCTCCTACGCGACCTTTCATCTTTTGCTTTGAACCCTGTACCTTGGACCGAGCCGTTCCTGCTTGTCTACCAGCGAACATAACTTAAGCGCCCCCGCAGTCACTTGAGGCAAGACATAATGTCAGATGGCAGCTCTTCGAACACCAAGCACAACAAAAAGAGGAAGTCTTTTTTGAGACCAACCGCTTCTGCCTTGAATCCGACACTCACAAACGTCTCTCCCGAATTCTTGGAAAAGCTAAAGAATTCTCCACGATGGCAGGATATTGTCGATCTGATCTGCAAGGAGCTCAATCTACCTGGTCAGTCACATATGCATTGTCCAATTTAGAGAATGGTCTCTATTACCCGTCTTCGGCACTCAAACACGAGTCCCTTTCCTTCGTGATGATGTGGCCCAGTCTATGTCTACTCTCGCGCGATCTTGCTCACACCTGTATCACAGATATCAATACTCGCTCTGGATTGAAGAAGATTCACCGGGATTTTGATACAATTCACCGGACGTTACACACGCTATATGCGGTCACTCATTCCGACAAAGTCGCTGGAGCTGTCGTTGGCATCTTTGGAAAACTGGCAGAAGACGGCATCCTTCTCCGAAGGATAATCAAGGAGACGGGTATGGTCGATCTCTCATGTTACCAAACAGCTGCTTACTCGCATGCCTGGTTACAAAAGGATTTCTCGACATGGCTGTGACGATGCTTGACGATTGGGACACAACGGAGCGGACCTGCGTCGTGATCGTCATCCAATCGCTCTGCCGCGCCATCAGCAAATGTGACGTTGACCTCTGTCCACAAGTGGTTCAAGAAGCGGCACCGATGCTCATGCGCGTCCTTGAGGAGCGCCCATTCCCCGACAACGATTCGCAGGAAACTGCGCTTGAAGCTCTGATCGTAATCGCGCTGTCACACTGCGTTCGTCCAGTCTGTCTCGTACCGGAGGGTCATAAACCGTCCGCAGTGCTCAAGAAACTCGATACAAAACGTCTTAATCGTCTCATGGTTTCACTCGCTCGCAGGCCCATCTACTTCGACCACGTTTTCAAACATTTTGTGAGCTCGACTTACGCCTGCAGTTCTGCCTATTGGGCCACACCAAGCGCCATCGACTTCTTGGTGGCATGTACTAGGAGCGTACAACTCGAGATCCGAAACACAGCCATCGTCAGCCTTTTACTTCTCCACGCTCCAATCGAGGAGCCAGAGGACACTTCAATACAGAACCCCGAAACATTCTTGAACGATATGCAACAGAAGCTGAGCGCTGCTCCGGAGAGAATTCTAGTCAAGATTGGCAAACGAGGGCCGGAGCGGTCTGAGATGGTTCTCATGATACAGACCATAGTCCAATTCCGGGATTATATGGTCGCACTCCTCGCCTCTCCTTCTACCGATTGGATCGCCTTGGGTCATAAGCTCGTCGAGCTGATTCTTCAATCGGAGTATCTACCAAACGGTACTTGGATAAGCGAGGGGTTACGGGGCCATCGCAATTGGCCCTGCGCCTCTTTCTTCGACACACTCCCTCACTGCGCCAAAGCAATCCGAGCGCAAGCGAAGTCTCCTGCAGACCACGATAAAGCCGACATACTCGACATCAAATATTGCATCGCCACCCAACAGAAGGACAGCGCTCGACGTATTGCTCGTAACTCGATAAAACGGAGCTCAGAAATCGCCTTTTTCTACTATGCCGCCTCCATCGACGCTGAACCCTACGAGGGTCTGCATTATTCGAAGAAAGGGCTGAAGTGTTCGGAGCTCACGGACTACGTGCGGTTCAACCTTTTATATCGGGCATCAACTCACGCCTTGGAGTTGGCTCAGATGAAGCTCATGGAGAGGAATGTGGGTGAGGGGTACGCGTTCGCGATGTCCGCGCTGGAAGATTCCAGGACGTACCTTCGGGAGTGTCCGCTGGACTCGAGGAGGCTTAGGTCGAACGTGTACGTGTACGCACTGTCGCTGATGCTGGTGAAAGGTCCGGAGTTGACGGTGAACTCGCCGGAGTTGAAGGTTTGCTATGTCGTTTCTCTCGCTTGCCAAACACTCTCCGTGCATGCCGATTGCTCACGTCGACGTTTTTACTCAGGAGGCTCAGGAGAAACTCGACTGGGTCGATGAATACGCGAAATTCGAAGGACGTCCTATACTTAGGACTAGAGAGCGTCTCACCACCATCACACTCCTCCGCCGCCTCGACCACGCGTGGGAAGATTGGTCCGCCGTGCTGCGGCAGGTCGACGCTCACCACAATTGTCATCACGTCCATCCTCACAATACGGACGAGTATCTGGCAACACTTCTCAGTAGATCGAACTTTCAGCAGTGCGACATCAACTCCGGGCATAAAGCGGAAAGGAAAGGATATGGAGTCGATCTTCCTACGCCAAAGGGAGATTCACCAAGCGATTTGTATCGCTGTTCGTGGTGTAGGACACCAAGTGCGGTCTTGAAGAGGTGTAAAGCTTGTGAGAAGGCGAGGTACGTGATTGGTCCTTTTTCATGTTGCCCGCGGTGATTGACCTACGATGCAGGTACTGTGACGAGGCCTGTCAGTCACGACACTGGAATGAGCATAGAAAGGACTGTGGAGAAAGGTCTAACAAGACTTAAACCTTGCCAATTGTCCAAATTTGTATTTTCAGTGCTGTATCGTTAGCTTTACTCGCATGCTCCATCGTATCGCTGCTTGCATCGCATCATTCGTACTCACGGACAATACGAGGATTGACCCTCTCATTGCTCAAATCGTGAACATCCATCGTATAAGTAGTTCTCACAGTTATGGGGTCTGTGCGCAGCTCTATCTGATGTCCGACTACATGTCGAAGGTCGTTTCCAGCAGGACCGGTATGGGACGGAGATGAAGCAGGAGATTCTATGTGGGCACTATTAGGACAGTGAAATTTTAGGACAGTTATGGGCGTCAGGGATTCTCAGATTAATACAGAGTAGCGTGAAGAATGTCAATAAAAGAGATGCAGTGCAGGGTTGGAGGAAGACCAGCCCCGTTCGAATATTATCTGGTTTTCTCAGATTTTCCTCCAGGGCTGACTGTGTGGCACCGGTGTGGCACCTCGTGGTAAACTTTGCCGATGAAGCACGGATCGAGAGCTTTGCCTATGCTTGCCTATGTCTTTCCATCGTCTTGCTGTTCCGCTTTATCTCTTGCCGTATACTGAGTGACGGACTGCAGCTTTCTTAGGTGCTGTCGAGGAATATCCTTTACGATCGATGCCGGAATGCGCTTGTTTGACTGAACAATCTACACAAAGGTAGTACGTTCAAGATACAGCGATTTTACCAACAGGAATAGATGCCCGGATCCTTTGGGCCTACTCAGGACCCTCTATTCGAGACTCGGACCACACGAGAAATCGAGGAGCTATAGCACAGGCAGACGAATGACGTTATGGACCAAGACAAGGTGCGTGCATTCAATCTTCCCCCGTGCCACCTCATCGCTAACTGCATATTGGACGAGACTAGGAGTTAAAGAAGAGGGCAGAAAATAGATATTTATATGACCAAGATAAGAGAGTCATCGACGTTCGCTGTAAAGCAAGTACGTGTGCTTCATCTTCCACTCGGCCACTCGACCTGACAGGCTATAATTAGGAGGAGAGGACACCTATCACGGCATTTGGATGAAACCAAACTAAACCGAATATGAATCGAGCGGGAAAACGAGATCTTTGAAGGGAACAAGGAAAAATTGACTGATAAATGAATGTACGACCAACTGAGCCAACGGGATTTTTTTCGCCACCACAGTCGTCCCCGCTGCCGCCTCTCCGAGATCATCTATATCCGACGAAATGATCTCTCCTTCGACCCTGCACCCACCACTCCCTGTCATCTACCTAACTTTGGATGGAGACTTGCGCTCTTCGTGCGATAGATCATGCCCTTCAAGCGGACTGAGCGAGAAATGCTGAACCATCGGTCGACGTGTTGAACACGTTATGCCGATGGTCCGCGTGTATCGTTATGGTCCGTTTCATGAGTTTGCGATATCACGAGAGCTCGTAAGCCACTCGGACCCGCCCCACCTTCACCAAACTCATCTGTTGTGCCAGAATGACTGTGCCTCGCCTCCGACGCCGTTCCTCGCCTCCTCCCTCCTCGCAGACCAACTGTCTCCTTCGAATCCTCAAACGGTATCCATCCCTCTGATTCTCTCCCACTGACGCCGTATGGGACAAGCGCTCTCAGAGGTCTATCTGCGGTGAGGTCGTGGGTTCTGTCGTCCTCTAAAGGCTCTACATCCTTTGCCTTAGAACTCCTCCGAGCCCCTTGCGTAGCTCTGCCATCGGAGGTAGACCTTTTTCCTCGGTTTCGCGCCGAATTTTCTCGAGGTTTTCCTTTAGGGATCGGGCCATCGGACTTGTTCTCGGGAGAGGCCTTGCGTGGTCCTCTGGTTTTACGTTTTCTTGTCGGTGTGGCAGAGACGGGAGGGCCAGTCATCGATGGTACGATATGATGACGCCGGGGCAATGGATCGTTCATGCGCGATGCATCTGACTGGGTCCTTGACAATGAAGGGGGTTGGTAGGTTGTATCGTCGGCCGGGACATGGCCAGTATCCAAGGTGTTACCGTAGGATGGAACACCGTGCACGAGTCGCGTGTCAGACAGCGATGGACGCGACGAAACTCGTTCGAGGTCTAAATCGTGCGGCACCTGAGTACCGGGCAGCTGACAATTTCTGAATACGGCTCCGTTGGGCTGCATGGGTTGAGCATCATGCTCGCGTGTAGGAGCAATGAACTCCCCTTTGACACTGTACGTGGTCTCGGATGTGTTGACGGCTCCAGACGCATATCGCTGCTTTACGAAACGACGAACTCCGTCGTCGTTGGCCACATTCCTCGGTTCGATGTCGTTTAACATTGGGGTGACCTGAGTCGTTGACAAATATTGAGGATTTTGTTCGATTAGTGAGAATAGGAGGAACACACGAACCTGGACAGAGACCGCGTGGTTTTCTTGTGTAGGCTGATGTTGTTTGCTGAGTGTTCTCCCGTTGGGTCCTCCAATGGTTATCTTTCGGTATGTCTCCAGGCCATCACGAACTATCTTTTAACCCATTTTTGTGTCTCAGATCTCTTCCAGAGGGCATCGCGTAACAGAGACTGACCTGGGGGAGACATCGCCATAGATTGCCTATTGTCTGGAACTTCGTCACCAGCCTGTCCATTTCCTCCCATTCTCCGTGCTCCGCCAGAGACCTCAGGTGTTCGCAGATCACATAGAGATCTTCAGCAGTTTTCATGTAGGTGGCGGCGGCAGGGAGGGAGGCATGTGATTGTTCTTGGATCGGTTGACGATAGTCGGTGAACATATGTGTTGCCTGGCTTCCAGAGTTGGTTTTGTGGCCGAGGAAGGTCGAAGCGTCGTCGAGACAAGACTGTGAAGTGTCGCGATTGATTGGAGGGGTTATGGGGATCATACGGCCAGTCGAGGAAACAATAGACGCATTGTAGCTCGTCGACGGCTCACTGGTATTGGCCGTGTCAGCCTGCTCGTACAGATTCGCTTCGCTGAACGACACATCCAATGGATGGACAGAAAAGTGGACTTCGTTTCGGTGGACGGGGTCGTAACTCATGTCGAATAGATATTGAAGTCGCAGTTTATGTTGAAAGATACTATCAGCGGTGATGAGTGGAGAATCGCAATGAACGCGTTTGGAAACCAGACACATGAGTTGACTAAGCAGTAGTCCGGTTCAAATACCGCCTAAGGCACGTTTCCTTTGTCCTCTTTGTTTGGCCATGTTCATTATTGACGCGTCGCGACGCGCGTGGTTTCTCTAGAAAGCGTTTTACATTGTCACCTCCCCTCTCCTCCCGAACAGCGCCGTTTTTCTATAATTGCCTATATTACCCTTCGATTCCAATGTCTGAGTCCTGCATGCGCATATGCATCTCCGAATGCAAAGTCGATGTTGGCGGCAAGACAATACATAGGTGTTCCGGAATAAGAAGTAGCAAACAAAGGAGGGATCGCCAGGGCTGTCGCAGTCCGTGTTAGGGCGAGGGAAGATCAACCTGAAAGAAACACTGGGGTCTGTGGTGGAACAAATGGGAAGTGCGCCATGAGAAGCCGTCGTACACAAGACTTTTGTATCCTTTTGGCCCCTTGAGGTGTCCCTTATTGGTCCTCTCCATTGATTTTGTTGTCAACAAAGTGGCCCCCCCATCTCCAAGGCAGTACCTAAAACTGCACCCTCGAATCTCCACTACTCGTCGATGCAGTCAAAAGCATCGGTCTTTCCCATAATCTGTATAACAGGTGATCATGACGTGAAGACTACCTTTGTTTATGCGCTTTTTGTCGTCGATTTCTAATAAAGGACATAGAGACACAGATACGATGTCGAAGGCAATAATTATCTAGCCCAAGGAACTCAAACTCGGACTTCTTTCACTGGCAGTAGGGCCCAGCAATCGTCATAATCCTCCGCCCTGTCGGACTGGATTGCCGCCCATTATACTTTAAGCCGACATTGACCATGACTATGATCCAGCACACCGTCATGATATTATGGGTACTCAGCTTCGAGTAACGAGGTGCGAGAATATATTTTGGCAATAATCTATGTGGTGTATGGAGAGGGCAATACGTGTATTCCAATGCCCTCTCTAACGTCTATATATTCAGTGGAGACGAATGATAAGAAAAAATCGTCGCACAAAACCCCCATCGCCTATGCCTGTTCCAAGAATCCGCTCAAGACCTTGCTAAACCGCTCCCTTTCCTCCCAAAAAGGTGTATGGCTCGACTTGGCAAACTTGACCCATTTGACCTTCTCGATGGAGTTGAACAACGGTGCTACAACGGCGTCGGTCATGTAACCGCGTTCGCTATTCAAAAGAAGAGTCGGAACTTTGATGAGGTGCAGGCGGTCCTTGATGTCCCAATTATGTTCCAGGACATTGTTACGCCTAAGAAGCGAATGATATATGCTCAGTTTGGGCTGCAACGATAAAACAACGAAGGAACCAACATCGCATTGAGCGGGGCAGAGCCCCCAGCATCGTCCTCTGCCTGTTCAGCGCTGTACTGCAACTCTGCGGGGAGTGGGTGGACGTTGCAACAGTTGATATCGGAGAAAAGACGCCAGGCGACCTTCTCCTCCTTCAAAAATGGCGCTCCCTCCTGAACATGCTTCGCCATCGACTCCAACAATATTTCCCTTGGACCACTCGGGAGCTCCCCTATCAATCGCTTCCTCTCCGCGTGTTGGCTAGGGGAGTCGGCACACGAGGTGACCAGGACGAGTCGTCTCAACGCCTTTGGCTGATGCTCCACGATATACTCCATCGCAAGTGCCCCTCCGAAACAATGTCCGAGTAGATCGAAGGGCTTGTCCTGTAAACCGAAGTGTCTGACGAGGTTGTCGAGCTCCGCGACGAAGAGTTCGAACGTCCAGAACGTCTCGGGCTTGTGCGGAAGGTGAGTCGAACGGGCTCCTCCGAGTAGGTCGTAGAAGATGACGGTGGTCGACGGATCGCGAACAACTATGTCGGAGATGGGAAGAATGTAGTCATGAGAGAAGCCTGGACCACCGTGAATAGCGATGACGGGAGGACGGCTGGATGAAGTTGAGCTGGGAGGATTTCCGACGACCTTGTAGTATGTATAGAATGCCTCGCCATTGAATGTGAGGGGAATCGTCCCTTCCACAAATAAAAGAGTTTTGTCCATAGTCTAGACGAAGGAAAAAAGAGAGGGTGAGTGAACGTGTCAATGGATGTAGATATGAGTTAAAATGAAGTACAGATATCGAACAGAGTAGTGGAGGGATGGCAATACAAGGGTCGTTCATTACCTGCTTTATATAAGTGACGAATTGTCTTGTGAATCAGTCTCCTTGACATAATCTTCGCAGGCCTCGGTGTAATGAGCGTCTCAGTCGAAGCATTAAAGGTCAAACCAATTACGGATAAGGGTCTACAGCCCCGTATGTTATAGACGGCGTCTGGGTCAGGAGGATGGATACCTCGGAGACGCCACTGAGACACATTGATATCAGAGTTTTGCGGTCGATGTAGTAGCGTGTTTTGGGGGCAACTGTGACCGTGGCCCTTTCCGGGGTTTGTACAGTTATGAGGCGTACGTAGTTTATGTTCACCAACACCTGGAGTTTCCGACTAGATAATTCAGTTGAGAGCGGGAGAAACTTGGTGTGTGGCGTAGAACTTCTCGATATGTCACGACCGCAGGCACAAGAAGCCTGCCAATCCCTGCAAGTAAAGTTATACTCAGCGTGTGCGACCAAGAGCCTGACGAAACGCCGATGACACCCCTCCGAGGAGAAAGGAAGATGGATCATACCTGGTATTTTGGGTCGCTCCAGGGCCAAAACTCTTGCGCTTGAGGCGGAAGACAAAGCTCTTGGTAAAACCGCATACTTCCTTAATGTGAATGGTGGCGCCACGGATACTGTAACAGATAGGAGAGAGTGGAAGTGCTGACCAAATCGCTGAAACAGCGGTGCATTTCCCCATCGCTTAAGATTTGGTCGCTTTCCAGTCCAGTCGAACGAGCGAAAGACCGACAATGAACGCAAGGTGAAACATTTCCGTGATATGCACACCCGGGACAGTGAGAAGAATACACAAGACGTGAGGCCTACACTCGCTCAGATGGTATGAGTATACGCCTGAAAATACGCACACTAACCATGTACAGCCAGAGATGGAGAAGAAAAATAATTTGGGTAAACGAAGTTCGAATCTGGTGACCGGGACATTACACACCGGGATAGATGGTACAAAAGCCAGACATGTCTATCTCACCTGCAATGTCGGTCCTTTGGTCACGACGAGCGCGAAATATTGACCAGAATGATCAAAAGTACTGCGAAGTTCAGGATGTTGACCTCTAGAGACCCATTCCAACCCATCGGAGGCGCGTTATATCCGTCGTGTGAGGAGCATACGCTAAAACTGGCATGGTCCCCATCGTGTCCGAGCAGTGATAACCAATCCAGAATTTGGATGTGAGGATGCTTGTGATAGCTGTCCTCGTACGATACGAACGACACTTGATGGCGTAAATCCTCCCGATTCAACCAACTCAAAACCAACTCGTGCTGCAACATCATCGATGGATCGGTTCCGCGCAGAACAGGTTTGGGTTCGTATGTACTTGCGTATTTTGACGTGTCCTCTCCTAATTCCGTATATTTACACGGATGCATCGAAGGAGAGGGTAACTTTGCCCCAGTTCTGTTTACGGATGGGCCTACTAGGCCTACCGCGTAGTCGTAATTTGGATTCGGAGAAATCCTCGTCAGTGTGACCCACTGTATATGAATCCGAAGGTTACAAGGTGCTTGAATTTCGGCGGATTCATGATTATGAGCGCACGGTTTGGCGAGTACACGTTGAAAGAGATGAGGGTTGGATGAGGGAGTCAGGGATGGAGGTGGTGTGCACAGGTGCACGTGGTGGCTGACGGTGTCGCCTTGAGGCACCAGTAAAAGTGGGCCACCATAATATCGGTGCCACCCGGGGCTGGCCGTCCTCGACGGATCCTGCGAAAAATCGTGACTTGAGGTGCTTGAGGTCCCAAACTTGAAGTTCAGACAGATTCAAACCAACAGCAGAGTACATAGGCGGATAACGATGGAGACTCGGATCCGCCATATTGAATCCAACATAAGTACAAAACATATCAGGAGCAGAATGGTGGCGCAGAGAAACAGTAGGCAGTTGGAACTTGGAAGTGACGGTGATCGTGATGGTGACGATGTCGCAGTGGAAATCCGAAGGCATGAGAAAGGGAATATCAGAACAGGGTTAAACAGGGTGAAAATCAGCGATAAATGACGGGAATAATGTCACGACGCAAGGAACAACAGCGAGAGAAAGTATACTGGCAAGAAATCAATGTGGGTGTATCAAAGCGAAAACAGGAGGGACAAATCAGTACAACTCTGGAAGGATGTCATGCGATAAATCCAGCACGAATATAGGATGTAAGGAGCCGATAGGGATGGTGGAGCCAGAGTAACACCTGAGCAACTCGGAAAGCAGGACAGAGCAACAGTACAGAAAATGAACAAATATAGAAAAGTACAGGAAAGATGTGGATGACAGTGATAATGCCACTTGATCCTAGGCATTCATCGGCGACGAGTATTCCAGCCACGACCACGCAAGACAGGTGGGGGCGGTTCCGTTCTCTGCCTACAGGAAACTGTTAACAATCGATTCTCAGTTTGACTGTTGAGCGAAAGCTTATCTCCTCCCCCTCGTTCTCAGAATCCTCCTAAGGAACGACTCCCCCTCCTTCTCATTCTCCTTATCAGAGTCACCACCTCGACCACGACGATTATGGAGACATGGCTGTAGTAGCCAAATTGAAACATGAGTTGCATTCTTAAAACATAGAAATCAACGGATTGACTCACGTTCCAACCAAGGGTACCCAAGCCGTCATCTTCCGACGGAGGCTCGCCGGGAGGGAGTTCCTGGGCCGCCGAACTTTCCTCGACGGAGCCACCCCCATCCTCCGAGCCCTGCAAGAGAACGCCCTTCTCTTGCTCATCATCCTCGTTTGAAGCTTCCCCATTCTCCGAGCCCGGCTCACTATTCACCTCACCATCCTCCTGAGAGGAGACCTAGTTAGGTTAAGGCTGATCGCCTTCCGCATCCTCACCGTGGACCGCGCCACTGTCCAGCCCATCTTCTCCCCAAATACTTTCCTCCTATGGCCCCCGCTCTTCAACGCCCGCATCCTCCAGATATTCCTGATGTGGGACCTGGTCCGCTTCTGGCCGCTCTCCCTCCTCCTCACTGTAGGCCGCGTTATCATCCAGGCCACCTCCATCCGAAACACTATCCTCCTCCGCCGATCCTACATCACTACGCCAATACTCCTCGTCTTCCCGGTCGTATAGCTCCTGCTACTCCTTGCTCATGGGGTACGCCCTCTCCAGCCGTTCCCACTCATCCTACGGCTCATCTGTACCGAAATCTCGGACAGGTGACTTGGGGCTTGGTGACTGTGAACGGTAGGATCCGTGAGCCAGAGTGAAAGACAAATCATATAAATTATATGGATCGCACCTGTGGGTCTGCAGGACCCTCCGTCTGGGCGAGGACCCCGTTCTCGGAGGGGTTCGACGAGATCTCCTCCTTCACGACATGAGCATCGGCAAGGTTTCTTTCCTCCGCATCTTAGTGGCCCCTAGCCAGAGTGGGCAGGATGTCCTCTGGTAAGGCTGAGGACACGCGACACTGCCTCTTTGGTGTTGGAGGCTTGATGTCATCGTCGTCGCTCTCTGCGTCGAGTCCTTCATAGCCTCCCGAAGGGGCTACGATATTGCTGCTACGCCTTGTACGCTTGCGGGGAGATCTTCGCCCTTCTCGGAGACGCGAGGACGAGGGCGTTGATGGGCGGGGCGGGGAGGAGAGTAGGGCAGCGTTCTGGATAGAAAATGCACGAATCACATGAGTGTCTAGTTGATGCTGGGTAAGAAAGCTTCAAATGACTTACTTCACCTAGTGGGGCACCCGCCGACCTACTAGCCACAATACGAGAACGGGTAGGAGACTATTGAGAAGCGAGAGTAAAAACACAACAGACAACGGATGATGGTGGTGACAACAACAATGACGACGATGACAACGACGACGATGAGAACAAGAACGATGACCACAACAACAACGACAAAAACAACGATGACGGTGGTGGTGACGAACCCAGAACCAATAGATAGAAAAAAACACAACAATAGAAGAAAATAAAAGCGTAATAGAGACGAAATGATGAAAATACAACCTTGAACGGTACTTTTTGACTTCATTTTCTGTTTCTTTCTTCTCGCATCTTCTCGCCTTCCTCGTCAACGATCACTCTACGCCCCGTCCTCTCCAAAGCTCCCGAAGTCGAACTCGGGCTCAGGGCAGAACGGTTGCCCAAGCGGCACCTGCATCGGCACCATCTCCTCATACCCCGTCGTTCCCACCGACGGCAACGCCAACGACGACGAGGCCCCATTGAGACCATCGTCGTAGTATGGCCCAACATTCCCCTGCGACGTCGCGGGCCACTCACTCGGCGTGAACGAGTCGTACGCGTTCACATTCGCGGTGTTGTACTGGTTCGCGTTCACGTCCGGAGCCGCGTTCCACTGCACCGCGTCTACGTTCACGACGTTCCCCTGCTGCTGCGTGTTCAGGCTGTGGGTGTCGCAGAATTCCTCCGGGCCTGGGATGTAAAATTCGTGCTGGGTCGGCTGGGAGGTGAAGGAGTCGTCCGGTAACGTGGGCGGGGTGGTCGTCGTGAACGACGATGGGGACAGGGTAGAGGATGGGAACGTAATCGGCTGGGGAGAGGAGGTGTCGGCAGTGTGGAAAGACGCCGGGTGTTCATGTGGTTCGACGACTGCTGCGGGAGGGTGATGTGCTGATACTGGTACTGAGACTGATGGTGATAGCGCTTGGGCTCGCAGTGCTCAAGAGCAGTGACGTGGGCGTAATCGTGGGCGTAATCGGGTGCGGGGGCAGGAACAGAGCCATGAGCGAGAGCAATACCGGGAGAGGCAGATGACTCAGGCGTCCACCACTTCCTCTCCTCCTCCGATGAATAGTCAAAAATCCTTGGCGACGCAGACGTCGAACCTGCTGTTGATGATCTATATCCGCCATACGGCCCCATGCCCCTCATGCGCAACGCGGTGGGATGACTGGTGTAGCTGGGAGTGAACGCGGTGTTGGCGAATCGTTGGGGACAGGGAGCATAACGCTCGGTAATGAAGGTGGAATCGGACGCTGGGGGGTGGGAGGGCCGACGCTGCACCGACGGGGAGACTGGACGGCGTATGGGGATTATCGCTCTGGGACCTGCCGAGGACGACGACGCGATGAGCTTAAACCACACAATCAGTCAGGATCATCCAACGATGTAGACGTAACATAAACGACTAACGCTGGGATCCCTCCGGGGCAGTCCTCGCTAGTATTATATTCAATATGAGCAGCAAAAGCAGGCCATTCAAGCTCGATACGCTATATGTGTGCAACCATTTGTCTGTCAGTTCACGACAGTCCATATTATTCCCTTCCCGGAATAGTATCCTATGGGAAGATATTGTTTGGAGAGCACATACCTCATTTAGCGAGACCGCTGCGCTCTCCAGACTGAATTGCCGAGGATGTGGTGATGAGATCAAGACTATAGGTGTTCCCCCCGAGTTGCGATCGGAACGCGATTGATAGCAGTGACAATAGTACATGTTAGGGCAAAATAAAAGTCGTAAAACAAGTTTGGCGGAGAGCGAGTCGAGGAGAAGAGAAACCAGTGCAGTCGAGATGGAGAATGAATGGATGGTCAATTGGCCTTCGAGACTTTATACTCTTCCAGCTTCAAGGTTCCTTTATGCTCCCGATTTATTATCTAGTCTTCCGCAGCGTTTTATGCTGGACAAAAGTACTCCCGGAAACGATGTAGGGGCATCATGTCCGCGCCACGAGGCTACAAGAGGAATGTGGACTCTTTTAGAGAACGAACGAGAGTGAGAATGTACCGTGAAGTCTGAGGCCTTCCTTTCTTTCTCGGGCTTTGTACGCCATTTCAGAGGACGAAAAGACACACAAAGGATGCATGAATAGAAGGAAGAGACATAAGTCGACCTCAACCCCCAAATGGGACATCACGAAAGTCTCTTTCATCGCTTGGACCGTCTATACAACAGGACAAGGGTAGAGGGAAGACTGGCAATTTGACGCCTTCGGACCCACATAGGTCCACGACGAAAGACGCCCGCAGTGCTGCTCCGGGCCCGCATATCATCTGAGAGATGAACGATGATATCCGTGTCGAATGGTGCCCTAGAAAGTGAGCGTCGCATTGTCCTTCAAGCGGCCTTGAAATATGGCCTCCATTGTCTCGTGGTATTAGCATTTGCCACTGAAAAATCGATAACAAGCTCTGACACGGGAGCGAAGAAGTGATGGGTCTGAATTGGGGACACAAAGGAGCACGTGGAAAGATTTATGACGTCAGAGTCGACTATGTAACCCGGACGGAACCCGTAACAAAGAGCCAGTTGCTGAAGAACAACAGTCGTCGCATACGCCGCTGCTCCGAGAGGCAAGCCAAGCGCAGGTCATGAACGTTTGAACGATGGGCAGAATCCTGGAGCGGATCTGCTCGTTACATTCGTAGAGGGCGAGCACCCGCCTAACATCTGGAACCCAGACTAGTTATGATGGAGATACATCAGCTGTTCGGCGTATGCTAGCTCAGCAACTAAAAATTCACGCCGGTCTCTGTGGACTCCTGGTGGCTAAGGGAAGCAGTGCCATCCTCTGACGGAGACTCAAACACCGGTTCTCCATCCACACAAAAGTGTATTTGGAGCTGATTCGTACCTTTACTATCCAATACTGCTCTCCAGATTGTATGGTCATCGATAGGTGTGTCACTCCGACCATCTCGGGCTTGCGAGAGCCGGTGAACGTCGGATGCGCAATCCACACGGGTCTGCGAAGCCGGTGTGCTCGTATCGCTCAAATATTTCCGAGCCTGGTGCTATCTATAAAGTAGAGATTAGTGAGCTGAAAAATTGTGTCGACGGTGGCCTTACTTTCGAAAACGAGGACTGGTCGACTGACCTTAGTTTCGGAAACGTCAGTACGAATACTACGAAGGCTCGAACAGGGTAGGGTACCTTCAAAAATCTATGATTGTGCATCGTAAGCAACTGTAATCTGTTCCAAAGATTCAAGCCATGTATATCTGCTGTTAAAGACTCCAAAGTGTAAAGATTTACGGCTCAGGGTGATGAAGGAGATGGTGGTATGGACGAGGTATGGACTCTGTGTGGCGCCGACGTGGCCCTCGGAACACAGCCACCGGCCGCAACAGAAGTTGAACCGGTTGTGTCTTTGTCGACGTCTACTCCCAGAAATCTTCGGCATATGTGCCTATCTCTCTACAACAGCATATCCATATCGCGGATATTTGACCAGGTCAGTTTCTGGGTGGCACTTTGTCTTTTTTTTCCCCTCAGTTTTTTGCTCGTATTGCTGGAGTACAGTGGACTATTCATCGCGAAGCTCGGAGCACCGTGACCGCAAATCGGGGGTGCCAGAAGGTGCCAGGCAACGATGTTCTACTCAGCGAAGACACAGGACACCATGCTTCTGGCTTGTTTCGCTATAAGCACGCCTTCATCGATTGTCTAGGATGAACCAAACAAGAGGAATTGTTTCGGGAAGGGAAAAAGGCACGAGACCGCAGTACATAAACTGGTGAGTTATTCACTCATCACACCCTACTTCCCTTCATCGACATCTCGCCAGCGAGCATGAATTCCGCATAACATACCCCTTGTTACGCAGCTCGCACGTATGTTGGTATGGGAAGAGTCGAAGGAGACCAGAGAGGTACGTGTATTCAGTCTTCTAATGAGCCGTCTTTTCGTTGAACGGTATCCAGTCGACAATAGGACACGACAGGATCTCTCGAGTAGGAGAAGGAGCGATAAAAGATCGAGTGTAGAAGGAAATTTGACCTCGGTGCGCATGTCTTGTTTCTACCCAAAACGCACCCTCTGACAGACAAATGGCCGTGTTTAGGAGGAATCAACATTCGTCGTGCGAGATCTACGCGGGAGGAATGGGAAGAGAAATACTCGAAGAAAAAAAGCAAGGTGAGTAAGAAAAGAATCTGAGAAATCGAACCAATAGAAACTGTCCCATAAATCTCGTCCACCCACAGCTCGTCACGCCCCGTCGCCTCCACCATATTACCCCACCCAACATCGCCTTCATCTCCCCCATATCAATCCTCCACCACAGTCCGTCACCCCACCATCCTTCGATGGATTTATCCCCTCCTAGCCGCCGTCGGGCACGAACTATCTTCGAGAGACAACTCATGCCCTTCCAGCGGACAAGTGGAGAAAATGCACGATCCTCCTTCAACGGTCATAGACCGTCCAGGCGAGGATGCGCATGTCTTCATATGTTGGCTTGAAGGTCTGAAGCTCCAGCAGTTGTTCCAGTCCTTGAACTGGATGCCGATGGCTCCAGACCTTTCTTGTTCTTGCGCCTTGGGCGCTTGGCCTGACGCTCCGCTGATGCAGATGTCGACGATGACCCGATGCCGTTGTCGTCGTCGATCTCGTCCGAGCGCCTCTTCTTTCGTCGGCTGCCTCCGCTTGACGATGTTGACGCTTCCCCTGCTCCCTCAGATTCATCAGCCCATCCCGTGAAAGCGATCTGCGCTTGACACGCCTCCGTGGTCAGTGGTCTCACGAATTCTTCGAGCTGGATGATAGTAGGATAATTGCTCTGGACATGCGTCCCAGCATCTGCGTCGGAGAATGGAGGGGGATGGACGTGCTGCTCGGGGATGAGACCATTCGCGTCATGGCTGCAGTTGTCTTCGATGCTCAAAGCATCGTGCCCTCGATTCTGACCGTTGAAGGCGCTGCTTCCACTGCGATGGTCGATCGTCGTGAGTCCTCGTGGGGGTGTGTAGTAGCCTCGGGCAATTTGGCGATCAGAGGGCACGTAGCCATCACGCCAGGGGTACTGTTCTTCGACGTGAGCGGGTGTATCGACATTGCCAGACGTTTGGTCTAGGCGAGTTGCATAGTCTGCTATGTCGTTGTGGCACGCAATGGTCAATGTAAATTTCCAATGGCAACGTATAATAGGGACGCACCTTGTCCCCCAGACCCACCTACGCTTGTCGGGTCCGTAGAACGGATAGGAACATGATCCGTCTGATGGACGCGTCTCCGCCCATCGACCTGGTCTTGTCCACGGTGGCCAGAGTTGTTCTCTGAGGCCGAATGCGATTCTATGTCGTGTACAGTGGCACCGGCAGTGTTCTCCCCAATGTATGGGATACCATGGGTTTCGGCCATGTGGTGATAGGGCTGATCCTCGCAATTGCTCGGTGTATCGACATAGGTAGAAGTCTGCTGCATCTATTGGTCAGTTCTGGGCCGCATGACACCTTGGCACGCAGGAGGGCACTGACCTCTTGAAGCTCATCGCCCTGACGGTACGCATCCTTCTATATGCCATGGTCAGTTCTCGAAGTGCAGACAATTTCCCAAGCACCGGAGACGAACCTGCGCTGCCTCCGTTGTAGTACGAGTGCCAACCGTGTCTCTCGCACGGTGTTGGCCATAGGCCCCGTTCATCTGATGCCCCTTTCAGCGCCATTAGCTGCGGGCGAAATATCGACAGGGACACTATGCGTACCCCAGGGCCAGACATCCCGTCTGCCAATATTTGGCTGATCCCAGATGCGAGGAAGATTCTCAGACATAGAAGGAGCTGAGAATAACGCCGAGTGAGCCCTCACCTCCTTCCGCCGTTGTCAGAACACTTACTGGGGGCATGTAACACCAAAGACCCGGAATACACATCTCTAACCGCCTCACCATGTTTTCTTCCCTCGCCCCCATCAGCCGAAGGAGGTGGTTCGCCATCGCCCGGAGGGGTGGACTCAGCTGAACGATCTCGTTGTTGAGACGAGTGGCGAAGTTGACGATGATGGATGGCTGCAGGTCGATGGACGACTGCAGAGTGTGGAGACCGTTCTTGAGGATCGGTCTGGTTTTATCGGCACTCGTGGTGCTCTGGGGAGTGGACGTCGAAGGGGGCGGAGAGCACGAGCGTCGATCCTCAACGCGGGCCCTGTGAGTTTTTGACGAGGTTTGCTGTATATCTGTACATTACATTATTGATTGGGATCGATTTTGAACATCGTAAGTGTATTTCCCTACCTCTCACACGCTGAAGTGCTTCGTGTTTGCTTGAGACCGCCGCATGGATGTTGCGTTGAGGGTTGTGCAGCCCCTTATGGCTCTGCACGGGATAGCGTGGGTCCCTCGGACCATCAAGATGGTCCCCTGCACTTGAGGACGTCAGTTGGTGACGCGTGTTACTGTTCATTGTGATATACTAGAAATTGGGGGGTTGTTTGAGTTGTGGTGTTGGTGTCTGAGCGGAAGGTGGGAAAGACGAATGTCGTGTTCGTGTTGGCTTCGACGGCACGGAGTCAAATTTGTGGCTCGTGTCAGGAGTGGCGTGTGACTCGTACATATCGCACGCCACAACCCTCTACCATGGGCCATACTACTTCCGATGCTCCCAACGGAAGATGCACCCCGCGTCACCTCTAAGCTCGAATGTAGGGATGTAGGACTTACCGAAAGAGTACCAAGACTATAGGTGTTCCCGTTGGGGTGACAAGGTGAGTTGATATCATACTGGAACGAGATGAGACTCATGGGACGCCGCGCTTGCCGGGTGGAGGGAGGTCCTACGAAAATAAGAGATATCGGCACAGAGTTTGGACGCATTTCATGGTCTTATACATCGTATGTTCCTCTTTGTTCTTTCTATATAGTTTGTGACGCGACCGATGCTTTCTTCTACTGTCACAGGCGATGCAAAGGACCACTCTCTGTGGTACGTATATATGTTACTATAGGTGAAAGCGTGTTCACCTATTGTGTGTTGCTAATAGATCACAGACATCTCATTCGCGCAAAAATCAGTTGTCGTTGATGATTTCAGAGCACCAAAAATGTGTGTAGGCTACACAATCCGCGTGACAACTACAGCCAGCCCTTGAAACCCGGCGCTCTCAGACCCGACAGTGAGTACTTGCCATCAGGCTGCTCGAATACGTTGTCCATTCTTACGATGTGTCATCAACAGAAGTAACAGACTCGCATACCAATATCATACCGTTGTCAGGAAGCTGCCCACTTCTGCCAAATACCTCTTTTGCTCTTCGAACATAACCACATGACTACTTTTATCGAACCGCACCCACTTCACCTTTGGAATCTTCTCCACAAAATCGCGAATCCCCGCCCACTGCACTTCATCGTCGATTCCGTTCGTCACGAGGGTTGGGCAAGCGATCTGGTCCACGATGTCGACGACTGACCAGTTCTTTAGCGTTGCGTTGCATACAAAAGCCTCACGTCCACACCTGTAGATTAAGTTGAGCATCGCATACTTATTCGAAGTGGAGATCGAGTCAAACTCACATATGGTCGGTGACAGTCATATCCTCTGCCATCAGCGCTAGGGAGTCGAGCAACTGTTGTGGCCAGGGATCAAGCTTGCACAGGTGTTTCTTGTTGAAAAGAGCCATCGCCTCTTCGTACTCCTCGCTCTCCAAAAGCCCATCTCTCTCACATCTCTTCACAGTTTCCCTCATACCCCCTGGAAAAGCTTCCAACAGCTCGTTCATACACTCCATCCAAAGGTCTACGGAGGCTGGACTGCTCGATAGAATGAGTGCTTTCAGCCCCGGAGGGCGTCGGGCAGCGGCATAGTTCGAGCCGAGCATTCCTCCCCACGAATGACCGATGAGCGAGAAGTTGTCGGATATACCAAAATGATGTATAAGGTTATCGAGCTCATCCATGAAGAGATCAACAGTCCAGAAAGAAGAGGGCTTTTCACGCAGATGAGAGGAGTTGCCGACGCCAATTTGGTCGTAGAAGATGACGGGGATATTGTGAGAGGTGGAGAGGGCTTCGAGTGGGTACATGTACGGGTTAGGTATGCCTGGACCGCCGTGTAGTACGACGAGGGGACGTATGCCAGAGGTAAGGTCACCAACGACCCTGTACCATGTTTTGAATGTTTCGTCTCCGACCTGGAAAGGGATGCGTCCTGTGGACTCGATCATTATACTAATAGTGGGAGACGTAGATTGAAGTGCGATGACCGGGTATTTATCCGTTGAGAATGATCCTTGTCTCACGGGTATATGGTGAGTGAATCTTCGTCATCTTTTACGAGCGTCTTCCTTCCTTGTTCTTCGTCTGTCTTCTTCGGCGTCGGCGGTGTGATTGGAGTTTCATCGAAGCCTCTCGGCATCGAGGCATAGGTTCACGCTTGACGGATTTTGCGATACTCTCGTCACCTGTCTGTTCTTATCACGGTAGAGATGATTTATAGCGATTGAAAGAATTTTCACATAGTCGAGGTGTCCCAATTCTGTATTGGAAGGTATACGAACAACCGTTTCCGTCCCACGCACTTCGAGATCTCTCTCACGTAAGTATCCCATTATCGTGATATACTTTTGTGTTGGTCCAATCTGTGTCTCGTACTTTGAAGAAAGCGCTCTATGGCTTTCCATCGCATGTCAATCTCTGCTTCGAAAACAGCCATGGACTTGTCGCACGTTCAAGCTGTTATTCAGACATTTGAGAAGAAGCGGCATATGTAAGCAGAGGCGCCAGGCGGTATAGCACTTTTCATTCACCGTGTTCACGAGTTGTCCTTCATTATGATATGCCCATAGTATCTTCCAGCTCTGGTGACTAAAATCACTACTTAGGTTCTCCGAACAAAACTATGGCTTTGCGTGTGATCTATCGAGATCAATTGAGAGCTAGCTTCGTCCCATCGTCTACTGAAGCTCCAAATACCGGTTCTCCGTCCAGGACAACAATATCTGACATGAATGAGTACCTTACCTGTCTAATTTTCGGCCGTTTCGGGCTTGCGAAGATCAGAGAACGTCGGGAACGCAATGTACACGAGTCTGAGAGTGCTCAACTGAATCTGCGGAACCGATGTGCTCGTATAAGTATAAGGAATCTTCCGGAACTCGTTGTGGACGAGGAGGTAGAAATTGGGAGTTGAAAAGGTTGTGTCGACGGTGGCCTTACTTTCGCATACGAGCCTAGCAGTCGACCGAGAGTTTCGGAAACTTCGTCAAATACGGAGAGTTTGAACGGGGTAGGGCAGCGTCAAGAATCGGTGATTGCGCATCGAGAACAATGACGATCGGTTGTTAGTATTCGATCAAGATATAGCTGCAAATACACATTTCAGAATGGAAAGAATCAGGGCTCAGAGCGATGAAGGTGATGGTGAAGGAAAGGAAGGAAGGTTGGTATGGATTTCGTGTGGCGCCGGCGTGGCACACTATTTGATCCGTTGAACACAGCCACCGGCCGTAACGGATTTACAGCTCAAAGACAGGTCGAAGAATGCTGTCGTCTACTCGAAGATATCTTGGGTATATGTCCCTCTCTCTGCAACATCACAAGCGTTTCGCGGATATTTCTCTAGGTCACCTTCTAGGTGGTGCCTCTTCTATTTTTTTCCCTCAGTTTTTCCTCGGATCGCTGGAATCCACGTCGCGAAGTTCGGACCACCGGGACCGCACACCAACCGGGTGCCTACCAAAAGGGCGGCGACGTTGTACTTATCGAAGACACAAGACACCATGCTTCTCAATTTTATAGGCTTTTTTCGCTATATGCCCATCGATTGTCTGGGATGAACTAAACGAGCGATAGGGGCGGAATGGACTCGGGAAAGGAAAAGGCACGAGACGGCAGTATATAAACTGGTGAGCTATTCACTCCTAACACCCTATTTCTCTTCATCGACATCCCGGCAGCGGGTATGACCTCCACATAACATACCTCTCGGTTCTTAGAACGCGCGTATGCTGGTATGGGAAGGGTCGAAGGGACCAGAGAGGTACGTGTATTCAATCCCCTAATGAGCGCTCATTTCGTTGAACGGTATCCGGTCGATAATAGGCCACGAAATCTCAAATAGAGAATGAGGGATGAAAGATCAAGTTTAAGAAGAAAGTTTGACCCCGGTAGTCCTTCGAGGTGTGCATATCCCGTTGCAGATCAAAGCGTGTACCACGACGGTCGGACGAATGGTCGTGTTTAGGAGGAATCAAAAGTCATCGTGCGAGATCTATACAGAAGAACTTGGAAGAGACACATTCGGAGAGAAAAAGTAAGGTGAGTGAGAAACGAATCTGAGAAATCGAACCAATAGAAACTGTCCCATAATTTCCGTCCACCACCCACAGCCCGTCACGCCCCGTCGCCTACATCACACCGCCCTACTCAACATCGTCTCCATCTCCCCCACTTCAATCCTCCACCACAATCCGTTACCCCACCACCCTTCGACGGATGTATCCCCTCCTTGACGCTATCGGGCACGAACTATCTTCGAGAGACAACTCATGCCCTTCGAGCGGACAAGTGGAGAAAATGCACGATCCTCCTTCTTCGACGGCTATAGACCGTCGAGGCGAGGATGCGCATGTATTTACTTGTTAGTTGGAAGGTCTGAAGCTCCAGCAGTTGTTCCAGTCCTTGAACTGGATGCCGATGGCTTCAGACCCTTCGCGTTGTTGCGCCGTGGGCGCTTGGGTCGCGACGCAGACGCAGACGACGCACCGACGCCGTCGTCGTCGATCTGGTCCGAACCCCTCTTTCGGCTGGCCCCGCTTGATGAGCCCGGTGTTGGTTCTTGTTCGTAGGCCCATCCTGTGATACGAATTCGGTCCTGAGCGTCTTCCACGGTCAGTGGATCGGGGAGCCGTTCCTCTAACTGGATAATGACGGGCGTGTTGCGGCCAGCCTGCCTCTCATCGTCCGTGAGCAGACTCGAATGACGGATGTAGTCCTGCGCGTTGGAGCTGGGGCCGTTATCGATGCTGTCGCTTGTCCTCATGGACGCGTTCCGGCTGGTGATGGAACCTTGATCGGCGTTCACGCCAGTTGGCAGAAGACGTTGCGGATGAGCTTGGTGCGGGAGTTGAGATTGGTGCGGGGCTTGAACGATCTGACCACCAGGCGATTCATACGAGCCGTGCGACTGGGCCTGTTGCGCTGCGTGGGGGCGAGCACGAACACTGCTAAATGACGGGGATGGGGTATTTTCCGGGCCTTCGCAGTTCTCCGGGGTGTTGACGTAGACGAAGTTTTTCTATGTGCATCAGTTAGTTCTGGATCGTAACAGAATTTGGTGCTCGAAAGGGGGCTGACCTCTCGGAGCTCGTCGCCCTGGCGGTCCATGTTGTGCTATAGGCCCTGGTCAGTCTCCGAAGTAAAGATCTCAAGGAATAAAGACGAACTTGTGTGGCCTTGCGCCTTGGTGCATAAGCATGAGTGCCAACTATCTCCCCCTCATGATCCCGGCGACCGGCCTCGTCCTTTGGAGGCGCCTGAAAATTCTATTAATTCTATTAATTGACGTTGCCAATAAAGTCTCGACAGGACCACTGTGCGTACCCCTGCACCAGAGCCCCCAACGTCCAATCTCTGGTCGCTCCTGGACCCAAGGAATATCCTCAGCCAGAGGAGCAGCTGCAAATAACGTTGAGTGAGTTCTCACGATCCTCCGTCATCGCCAGCACAAAGTACTCACCGGGGGCATATATACCCACAGGTACGGAATGTGCATTTCTAGCCGCCTTAAACTCTCTTCTTTCCTTGCACCCATCAGGCGCAGGAGGTAATTGGCCATCGCCTGGAGTGGCGGACTCAGCCGAACGATGTCGCTATTAAGGCGGGTGGCGATGCTGACGATGACAGATGGTTGAATAGTGGAGGAGGACTGTGTATTATCGGCCCCGTTCTGGGATGTCCCGGAGTGGACAGTCCTACTCTGCAAGCCAGATGCCGAAGGTGGAGGAGAATGGTGCTGTCCGCGGGGTGCATTGGATGGATGCGCTCCATCCGAACGCGATGCAACACTGACGGCCCTGCTGGCCTCGATGCTGTTGGAGTAGGGGCGATGGGTCCGATTGTGAGGCAGTGTCCTTTTAGAAGTTGTACTGCTTGAAGTACGGGGTCGGTTGCTGTCCTCGCCGGGCGGATGACGATCCCCAACACGGGCGTCGTGGATTGTCGACGAGGTTTGTGGTTCATCTGGAACTTGAAGTTCGATTTTGGATTGGGATCGAGTTCTATCATTGGGAAAGTATACGCTTACCTCCCACACGCTGATCTGCTTTGGCATCCCTCGAAACCGTCGCGTGAATCCTCCCAGGGTTGTGTAGAGCCATGAGGGGTTGAAAAGGATGATCTGTGTTGGAGCTCGTCGGACCAACACAATGATCCCCTGGACCCGAGGACGGCAGTTGGCAACGCGTCGTGTTCATTGTTATATACTGAAAATTGAAAGGATGTTTGAGTTATGGTGTCGGTGTCTGAGCGGATGGTGGTAAAAACAAATGTTGTGTTCGTGTTCGGCTCGGCACGGCCGTGGCTTGTGTCAGGAGTGGCGTGTGACTTGTACATATCCCACGCCACAATCCTCTACCAAGGGCCACATCCCCCTCCCGATGCTCCCGACTGAGGATACACCCTGCATCACATCTGAGCTCCATTGTTAGGATGAAAACTCACCCATGGTAATTTAAGACTATAGGTGTTCCCATTGGGGTAACAAGGTGAGTTGATAGAAGTGAACATAGGCCATGCTGGCGTAAGATGAGACTCATCGGACGCCGTGCTTGCTGGGTAAAGGCAGGAGAGGTCCTATGGAATACGAGATACCAGTACAGACAGTGGTCGCATTACATGGTTTTATATGTCGCAAGTTCCTTTTTATTCTGTCTATATGGTTGCTGACGCGGCCGATCCTTTCTTCTACCACCTTTTGTGGCGCGTATACGCGTTACTATAGGTGAACACACTTTCAACAATGGGTTGACAAGAAACCACAGAAGTTTTCTCGTGCAAAAAAGGTCGTCGCTAATTATTTCAGAGCGCAAAAAGATGTGTATTTACAAAAGAGAAGTCCCAAACGCTGTTCACAAAGGGAGCATTGTTCTTTCAAGACAACGAACATATTCTATGGAGACACTACACTTTTTGCACTCCGTGTATCATCCAATCTCTTGCCCAGCAGTCCGGTACACCACCCTTCAACAACTCAGGAAACGACAATCTCTCCCATACCCACTCCTTCCGCATCCTTCCTGTTCCACTGCCACCACCACTGCTTTCTCCCCCACTATTGCCTCCTCCTCCTCCTCCGTCATCACCATCCTTCTTCTCCTCAGCCGCAGCCCCACGTACCAGCTTCATCTTCCCTAAGAACAAAGTCTCCGACTTCACCCTACTCGAACCGAGCACATGATACAAAGACGAAGGTAAAGACGGAGAAATATCGTCATCGTCACGGACAGCACGGAGGACCCACCCTGAGTCTATAAACGTTTTCAGTCCTGTATCCCATATGCCTTGTGCGTAGTACGCCTGGAGCTCCTCTAGGTATGGTAAACCTTTCCGATTGTCCCCAGCGGAAGCGCTACACACATTCCGGTCAACGTCAGGATAACACATCGGAAAGTAAGAAGACGTAGGCGAAGATGAAGGAGTACGATTCGGGTTCATCAACATATAAGGATCGACGCCTCTAAACCTCGGAAACGGAAACCACGCAAAGACTTGTTCGTCGAGCCTAAAGAGAACAAGAACGAACTGGAGATAATCAACGCCTGTCTGCGTTTTGATACTCGCTTTGAGAGCATCGTATAGTGGCTTCCGCACAGATAACGCATGGAACTCATCAGCAGCGAGCGTAGACTCCTCGCCAGTGACCTCGGGGTTGGTGACCCGACGGACAGCGCCCTTCGCCAACCGGAATGCTGTCGACTGATGATCCCCCACTCCTGATTCTTCCCCAACTCCTTCGTGCCTGTGTGATAAGTCACTAGCACCTCCCAATCTCATACAAAGATCAAAACAGAAAAATGTCGAATCGTAGTCGAAGGACGATTCGCCACCTTGACAGCATATGCCGAGAAAGAGAGCGGTTTGGAATGAGTATTGGTGCTCGGATACGAAGGTTGTGAGGAGCGTGGCTTGAGCGGGGCTGAGGGTAGGTTTTGGGACGTTCGTGCTAGCGTCGTGAGTGGATATGTGCGATGCTTGAGGACTGCCAGTGGAGGAGATGCTAGGCATGACGGAAGTGGCAGATGAGAGTTCGGTGGAAGATGGTATCATGGAGACGATGTCATCTGGGAGAGGTCGAGGAGGGACCTCAAGCTCAGCGAGGGTGCGATCCTGAAGGTCTTGAAGTTCGATACGCAGGCGAGCACGACGGGAGCGAGGAAGGTTTCGAAGTCGAGTGGCCCCGACAGGTTCATGGGTCTGATGCTCCGGAGTTGCTCGGAGAGGTTGGGATTCACGAGTAGATGATCCTTTTGTGTCGGAGTTGGGCTGCCGTGGTGTCGTTGGCCGACGAAGGGGTCTGAGAGTCGCGCACACTTTTCTAGATTCAGAGGTACCGAAGTAATGTGGCGTCAGTCAACAACGTTCACGACGCACTGCAGAGATACTAGGATAGTCCAAGACAAGAGAGTGAGCGTACTGGTGATCTCTCCAATCTTTCCTCTGGCAAGTCTTGTCGCAGTATCGTATATGACAAGCACTGCATACACCAAAGTTGTCTCCGTACTCAGACCTCTTCGTACAGCCTGGACGGGAACAAGGCGATGGTGACCTCTCGCGCTTGCACCCTCGGATTTGAGTATCATCCTCTGCCATTTCCGGACGTTTAGTAGTAAGGGGTGGCATCCAACGAGGGATGAAGAGGAAGGACGAGAGACCGACGCACTGTACGAGAAGTGAACTTTCCGTAGGACTATATATAAAAGTAAGAAATAGAGTGGAGTCCATACAGCTATACATATGATTGGTCGTGATGTTGATGAGAACCACGGCGGCGATCCGGGAAGCTATTCTATTATGGGTCCGCACGACCTCAAGCCTCGTCGCAGATCCTACCGATCTTCCAGGGGATAGTCCCTTTGGGGATAAGTACTGTAAAGAAACCTATGAGCGTGTGGTCCGAGGGCTGAAGGGACCGTCATATATATGTGGATCTGAGACAGCGACGAGGAATAGTTTACAGTATATGCATTCACAGGAAAGTATGCAGAGGTTCCCGCAAGAGGACATCTTACCGGGCTGGTCAAGGTTACTGGACTAAGCGATACGGCCACATCGGATTCGATGTTTACTAGCAATGGCTTGCGATGAAGGCACTTCAAAGTAATGAAGGGCAGAATGAGCAGAGCAGCCACGAAAACAGGAAGAGAGGAAAGCCCAAACCGTGACAGAGCCCTTCACGACGCGCTACAAAGACGTCGTGCGCAAAAATTACCGATCATCCACTTACTGAATGGCCAACGTGGGGATCGAACCCAAGACCTTCGCGTTATTAGCACGACGCTCTAACCAGCTGAGCTAGTCGGCCGGTACAACGGCGCTTTTTAGTACTGTAGTATCATGACCACATCGGCCCGACTCATCAACTTCACCCTCTTTAATTCCTGTCCCCAAAAATGTCTGCGATGCATCGCTCATCCGTCATTATCTGGTTCTTGACACGTTCTGTCACAGCACAAACAGACCAACCTGACCATTTCACTCACATAGCCATTCTGGAACATGAGAAGCATGGCACTTTCGTTAGCAACTCACATCAAGATCTTATGCTGTGCAAGTTCCGCGTCCTCGTCCGTCCTCGCCGTCAATGAACTGCCGTTCCATCGTTCTCTCTCATAGCTCTGCCTTGACATGCGTTGAGGCACAATCAGCGGGACCGTGTCGGATTTCTATATCTATAAAGGCGGCAACCTTGGCATCCAGGTTGCCCGAGACCGTATTCGCGTTCTTTGCTGGTCAACCCTTTCTCGTTCTCTCCCTCTTTCTCTTTCTTCCTAGGCTGGCCCTTGTTTTGCTTGATTTTCTCGACGTTCTTTCTTCGTGTCCAGTCTCTACTCAAGTCTCTTCTTCTGCCTGCCTTCGGCCTCACGCCCAGACTTCACGATGCTCTCTCCATCCGTCTTGATCCAGATCCTTGTGCTCCTTGCACCTGCCGTTGTCTCTGTCCCTCTCTCTGATCGCTCCTCTGGCAACTCTGCATCAACAACAGCCGTATCGAACGCTACGATCGATGATGATTTCGTTCGACCCGCTCAATTCTCGAGAATCGCATACTGCTCAAGCGCGGCGGTAGAGGCGTGGAATTGTGGGGCGCCGTGTCAAGCATTGGGGATGAATGGAGTTACGCCATTGGTCGTAGGTGGTGGTACGTGATAGTTAAATTCCCTTAGTCTTGGAATTGTGCTGAATTCTACTCGGATGGGATTGCGCGGCTGATGTATGTAGATGGTGGTCAGACACCTCGATGTACGTCCCCCCTTCCTTTAATCCTCCTCTTCCCTCATGCTCAACGCCCATCCATACTCTCCAAAACACTGTATCCAGTCTTCGTTTCACATGACAACAAAACGCAAAGCATCGTCGTAGCCCATCAAGGCACAGACTCTTCCAACGTGTAAGAACCTAACTACCCCCCTCGCTCCTATCTTTTGCTCGCTTCCTGCCTTCGCTCCCGTCTGATTTTCTGATCCCATCCAGATTGTCGATCATAAACGACGCAGAATTTCTTGATGTCGGGATCAATACCACGCTATTCCCCAATGCTGGATGTACGTCCGCCTAGCCATCTTCACACATCCGTCTCCTAACCGCTCCCGATCCACATACTGCCTCGTCCTGTTTGTTTCCCACACTCTCACTCGCCCATTCACCCACAAACGCACCTTCCTATTCTATCCTCGTCAGCGAACGTCTCCGTCCACGATGGCTTCGGCAAAGCCCAAGCCCGAACCGCCCAAACAATCCTCTCAACCGTCCAATCCGGCCTCTCGACCTACAACGTCTCCAAAGTCCTAATCACCGGCCACTCCCTCGGTGCGGCCATCGCGACGATGGACGCCGTGATGTTGAGGATGCAGTTGCCTACTTCTGTGGAGATGAATACAGTTGTGTTTGGAGCACCGAGGGGAGGGAATGAGGCGTGGGCGGATTTGGTCGATGCTACGGTAAGACACAAGTTTGCTACATCTTTCCATCGATGGGCGGCATCTGATGCACTGGCTGGGTGCTTCGCTGTATATAGCTCGGCGGTAACTTCACCTACATCACCCACAAAGACGACCCCGTCCCGCTCGTTCCGCCCCAATTCCTAGGCTACGTCCATCCCTCGGGTGAAGTCCATATCGTAGCCACGGACGACGCAAGCGGAAACGCGACACAGACTATTTCATGTCCGGGTAGGGAGAACGAGAACTGTAGCGATGGTAACAGTTTGTTGGCGAGCAGTGTCTCTGATCATCTAGGTAAGTTGTTCCCTTTTTTTTGTCCTTACGAGGCGAGGCGGTCTCTGGGTACGGGAATGAGAATGCAATGCTGATGGAGTTGCAACATATAGGACCGTACTTCGCGAATGTTTCGATGAGCGGGTCGTCCTGCCCTCTCTAGATGCACACTGTGCCACCATCATCGACCCTCCGTAGACGAACTTACGATACCACGTATACGACTTCATCTCATTCTCTCCCTACCCTATATCCGACTGTGAGCGGGTTGTGGACGATCGGACTTGAATTGGACTTTGAAGCACTGGAACGGACAGCTCGCTGTCCGGTCGCATGTATTTATTCTTTCTCATCTATATTTTTTATACCAGGGGGCCTCGATACCAACCGCTGAGTATCCCCGTTCGTCCGCAATTAGAACGGAGGACATTGATTATGGGCTGGACAAAGGTCTCTTGAATCCTAAAAACATGCCGAGGGTTCGAGGATGGGGATTTGTGTGGCGTCGTGTGTCAATGTGAGAGGTGCACGACGCGTTGCTAAGTTTATACGTCCGCTCCACTCCTATATCCGTTCAATCGTTCTAAACTTCTGGAGAGACAGCTCCCTCGATTGTTGATAAGACAGCGTCTCGATCTTTGAGTCTGGATTTCGAGACTAAAGACAGCGGTACTGGCTATATGAACCCTTGACACTTTCGGTAACAGCAAAATCTGAGCACCTTTCCCTCGCCCACGAAGTAAGTCGACGTCTTGTTCTCCAGAACCACCCTCAACTTACAGTAATAATCTACATGTGGCAATTTTTCTAGCCAGCTTTTCAACTCCACCAAGTTTATAAGAGTTGTGTATCATGTCGGTAAGCCGAGAGACGATTCGTTTCCCATTCTTGTTGATATAATCTCTTCAATTCATAGCTTTCCACCAGTCTCATCACTGTAGCCACGTCGGATCCCATCGTGAATCAGAGTCGCCTCACCATTTACAACGATGTGGGACGTGAGGCCCTTTACGCAGTCGTAACTACCCAGCTCGTCGACATTCGCCACGAAGAAATCGCATCGTGGTCGAACTCCAGTGACTCTGAGCAGAAGTACAAGCATGAATACAAGGACTTCAGCATGTTCAGAGTCACGAAGGGAGAGGAGGTTAGCACCAGAATCAACCTTGCAACGGGCGTATTCACAGGGCTTACAATTCACGGAGAGCATTCTCAAATAAGGTTTAGTCGAGAGGAGGCGACAGGGTCGATAACTGGAACGGTCGAAGTAGCCGTCGCTCCCCACAGGGACCTCTACCTCTACCAGAGAAAGTATACCTTCCTGGTTAAAGTCACCTACATTCTCGATGGATGGGGCAAATTGTGCGATGTGGGGTCGTTGGGAGGATTTCATATTCAGGAGTCGATTTGTGATGTAGAGATTTACACGAGGGAGTGGTTCACACGATCTACCCCGTTGATCGAGACGAGGAGTGAGGCTTTCGAAGGACAGGCGAAGACAGGTCTCGCGGGCATGACTTGCAAGTTTGAGGATCTTACGGAGAAGGCTAGGGATACGATGAGGAGCATGGGGATCGATGGGAGGATCGGGGCCGGATGTCATACGTGAGGGTGTTCATGTCTACTATGAGACTTCCCACAAACCGAACCATCATATCCTGATGACTGACACGGATATTTCATAGATAACTCACTAGAAATTTCGAGATGAAGCTCCTTCAAGTTGCGGGTCTACCATTGAGCGATGGAGTCTGGGAAGGCCCGGTTTTTCCAGTGTCTCGTTCTTTGTCTCTTTGCGTCGACGGTGAAAGCAACGAATAAAGACGAGAAGTTCTCTTGTGCAGAAAGTTTACCAAATATAGCTCCACAGCTCCTTTGTCTCGTATGGTCTCAAATTGGACAACAAAGTGTGTTGCTGTAGCAGTAAGTCTCTCAAGATATACCAAGTATATGTTCCTTTCGAACGCATGGAGGCTTTGATGCCTTTGCCCGAATCGAGGTCTAACAAAATACGGCCTTTGAAATCGCCTCTTCGAGCGGACTAAAGCGTCGAGAGCATTCAAGTAGACATAGGGAAGGTAAAAGCAACCTGGGTAGCAAGAAAATATAAGAACCTGATGTCCATCGACTTCCTCCAAAGCACCTCCAGACTATCACCTCAATACCTCCTCTAATCCACCACCCATTGAACTTGCCGCCGACGTCCCTCGCCACCAATTGGTTGACAAAAAATGGCCTCCAACCACTCTTGCCTCCGATCCCCCGTCTGCGACCGCAATGGGAACACCTGTAGTCTTATTACGACCGTGTTGAAAGTGCGGAATGGTCGTCTCGCGGCTTGACGCGCTCCAGAAGCATCAAAGGGCGGGTACTGCGGGGGTAGGTCCAGGCGGAATAGCGAATTCGGGGGCAGAGTTGCGAAAGAGTCGCCTGTAGACGTCGACGAGTGTGACGTCGACAAGAATAGGTACAGTCCTCTACCTTCCCGGTGACACCAGTCCAGTCGCTTATACCGATAGGTGCAAACTCTTCACTTTCAGCCTGCAAGAAGAGAAGGCAAAGTACAGCGATAAGAAGCACAAGACAACATCGTAGAGCACTCTGATGTAAGTTGCTGTGAGCCTTTCTTTCACCGTTTCTAGCAGACACTTAGTCCATCTATGCATCTCCTATGTATACAGCGTTCCGCTCAGCTGTGGGTCCCACCACGCCCGGCAACACCCTACCCTGATCCCCGACCGCTTAGCAAGGAAAATTATCTCCTTCCACTGAAGAGGAGACTTGGTACGGACGACCTTGAAGTTGAAGATCAGGTTAGTAACGACGAGGAGACAGCGCCGGCCCCTAAGAGGCAGCGTCTTTTTGACGAGACGACCTTCACCCCCTCGAGCACGGCGAACAGGAACCTGTCGGCTTCTTCGCCCCCGCGGAGTACGTTAAGCAGGGACCCCTCGATGCCCCCATCCCCGCGTATGAAAACGTCAAGCAGGAACCCATCGACGCCCTCATCCCCACGTACAGCAGGAGCCAGCCTATGCATCGTTCTTGGTCCACGTGCAACCACAGGGAATCTTAAATCCCTATATGTACGTTCCTCTTCGACCTCCGTGTACGAGCATGCCAAGGAGGAACCTGTCGACGCCGTGATCCCCAATAACAGCCATGTTCAGCAAAAGCCAGCCTATGCACCGTTCCAGGTGCAGGTGCGACCACAGGTAGTCCTCCATCCATACATGTACGTCCCACTCCTGCGCGGCGAGTCGCGGGTCATCCGCAGGGTACGTGTGGAGTGGGAAATGCCCGTCAAGTATGAGGAGGACTCCGACACGAAGGATGAGAGGCCCATCAAGCCACTCCCAAGGAGAGTGGAGCGCGTGCGTGTCAAGGAGGAGGACACAGATCCTAGCCCTAGGTCTCTCACATTCAGTGGGCCATCAAGTGGGGATGATGTCCCGCCCGTACCGGTGAGATTGATACCAGCAATCTGACTCGTCGTCGTTGCTTGCTAACCAAACCACTCGATTATAGGCTCGAAGGCTAGTACCCTACGAAAGCTCGGACGACGAGTCTGAAGAAGACGATAGCCACTTGTCGCCGACAAGGGGCTCACAATCGAACGTCATATATGATCCAGAGGAAATCGAGAGACAGCTCGAAATGTTGCCACTGTCCGTGGAGGAGCAGGCGCGGCAAGATGCCGAGGCTCACGCAGAACTGTACGGTCATAGCCCGCGTGGCGACCTTCCTCTTCGCCTGCGCTCTGGCTCTATGGCCGCGAAAACACACGCTGAGGGTACTTCGTCATCGGATAATACCCCAGGAATATCCCCCCCTCTACACCGAACGTTTACACAAACACTCACCTCTGGCTATTAACGACAAACTCGGAAGAAGCTCCTTAGGCTGAGCTACCCCGTATAGCCCCTCATCGACACTATCAATCCCCTACATCTTATCCACCATCATCGTCCGACGATGGAGATGGATCGTAATCATGGTCCGTGGGTTATCATGTCTAGAAGAGACAGAGGAGTGGAGGGCAAGAAGGGCGAAGGTCATGGCATCAGGTTCGGACTTGGCCTCCATGAAGATTGGTGGGAGGACGGAGGATGGTGGCAGATACGCCTCCGTTCTGGACAGATTCGAGTCCCGGCACTGGAAGCTCAAGCGCGCCGACTTTCGTTTCTCCTGACGAGCCGCCCAGGAAAAAACCTCGTACTACCAAGTCGCCCACAAAGCCGCGCACGGTGTCGCCCCGGAAGAAAAAGGCGGTGAAGCCTCTTGCATCCGCATCTGCTCCCGTTGTAGCACCTCCCTCGCCGTATAAGAAGACATATGCGCGCCCCGCGGGCACTCGTTCGAGCGGGCGCTGTCGAAGAACAGAAGAAGATAGTCAAGACCAATGGGAAGGCGAGAGTGGATGATGGGTACAAGTTGTCCGGCCACGATAGCTGGATATCGCTGGGACAGAATTCATCACCATATCAAAACAAAACAACTGGGAGCTCCAATGATGGCGAAGGGCCATCAACTACAGCAGCCCAGACACTTTCATTCGGACGTGGTGAAGAGTAGACGTGCTTCCGACGGGAGATACTAAACCGCGTGCTGGATCGAAGTGAAGGGGGTAGGAAGTGTGGAGCGGGAAGGAACTCGAGAGAGAATGGTGACGACTGCGTCTACTACTATAGAGGTTGGGATTTAGTTTAGATGAAGTACTCTAGGTGGGGGACAATGTATCGTGTTCGTCGGCGCGTGATCTTGGTTCAACTCACCTCCATCTTTCCCATTTCGTCTCTTCTCGGCGGGTATCGTCCTTGGTAGGATGTTTTTACGATCGCGAGCCTGCGCGCTTCTGGTCGAAATGATTAGGAGATTCCTTCGATGTCTTGATTCGCGTCTCTATCTGCAAGTCTCTGTGGCACTGACATCATTGCGGTTCGAATGGACGAACGAGCGGTCAGCGGCGAGGTGTCTGACCAAGGAATGAACGCACGTACCTTGCCAGCTACGACATCTCATTCGATTCATTCGTATACATCCAGTGGCGCACCTCGACGATAGGGTGGTTTTAACTTGGAAGAGCAAGTCGAACAGGGAAGGCAAGGCTCACCGCGCCGTTTACCTCCTCTTTTGTAACAACGCCCCCTAGGGCTCTGTTAGGTATTTTATCGATACATTGTGGCCTTTCTAACATATGGACCAAGACGCAGGCCTACCGGTCACATTCCCATACGAAAGTCCTGTCGATGGATCTGGACGATCCCCAGAATCAGCTCCCTGCGCAAAAGATGTGGTCGTTTTGTTACAAGAGTATCGAGGTTAGACCTAAGCATAGCCCATCCCCGTCCTTGCGAAAGTTCGACAGATAAATTGAACAGCATGAGAGTGGAGGAAGGAAGGAGACGCTTGGTGGCGCAGCCTGGCGCAGCTGCCATTGCTTTTCTCCGTCGGCGTTACCACGATGGCGCCGGATTGTGGCGTCATTCTGAGTGGCCCTAGACAAATAAACATGATCATTTTCTGGAATTTTCTTCTGTGTCGTCGGTCCTGTTTGACGCGAGTACGTATCGTACTATTATTCAGAGAACAGCTCGTTGCCCAAGTTTCGTACGCTTTTTCAACACAAAGCGATGAGGATATCTATGTAGCTATCGAACTACGGGCGCAGACGCAAACTCTGAATCAGGTCGTTGGTTTCCACCTCACCGACAGAGCTCATCATCCCTCTCATTGTATGATCTCGTCTACTGGCCTTTCTCAATCATCCAGGTATTCTGGCTCTTCCATGTTCAAAGAAACCCCCGCGTCGGCTCTATATCCGAGTCCTTCACCTGGAAGCTTTATATATCTCCATTCTCTATCCTTTCCCCCATGCAGAACTCTCTCCCCGCTCTTTCTCCCGCTCCGACTATGGTGTTGCGGTCCGATCATCGACCGTCGAGTTGGTCGGACCATAGGAAAGCTACGCCACCCGACCCCTTCGGCGCCGCAACGATTTAGAAGCGATCAGCGCACTAGTGATTTCCTTGTTCCGTGCATCCTGTCAATCCATACCGCTCAGTCTCTATCAATCTCAACATAGCGACCGTGACGCCCAGCAGCCCAGGCTCTTGTTGCCCCACCTTTCCCCATCTACGCTTTCGCGTCGGTTTTCTGAATGAGATGGGCCCATACATACGGATGGAGTTACCAAAAATCGGAGAACCAATTCCTCCGATTCTCGTTGAAAACGCTCAAGTTCAGAGAGGTTCTGGACCAAGTACCGTAGGTATCGACTTCTGCGCTGCTCAGTCCGAACAAACTCTCTCCTGGATGCTTCCCCGTAAGAACGACGTGACTCGATCCTTCTTTTCGTCTCGTCGTAACCGTCTCGTCCAAGTCTGGATGATTTATTTTCGCTACGCATATATGCATGTATGCGCACGGCGGGGATTCGAAGTTCGGGATTCGCAGCTTCGAGCTCGCTTCGAACCAACATGTTGCTCCCGACGACGACGACGGCGACGATACCTCGTGCAGTCCCATGGAAGGCGAAAAAGAGCAAAAAGGAAACACAAGGAGACATATTGTTGGCTGTCCTAGAGAAATGGAATTCGTTGTTATTTGGGACGGGACACATCTGTTCGTGACTGAGATTTATTGGTGGGACGTGGGTACGTGGATAGACGTATTCAGAGAGAAATTGCCGGACTGGACATCGGAGGTTTGAAATGCACGGAGGACGCAGTGGCGAAGATAGGGTCGGAATGTGATATATGCCTCAGGGATCCAGACGTGGGGCGAATGACAAGAACCGAGAAAAATGGGCAAAACTGAAGTGGAGAGTCGAATCGGATGGGAGCTCCTATCCGCCCGACAGGGAGCTCCGAGCGCTCCAGTTCGTTTTTATACTCATCTGGGGTCATATTGGGGATTAGACCTAAAGGGAATACGTTAGGATTATAGTTACAAGCAACTTTTAGACGAGAGGTGGCGTAAGAAATGAAAAGATTACAGACTCACGATGGAGAAATGACCATGGATCATGTCCGGAGGACGAGTTCGATGACCGGACGAAGGCATGAACGGAAAAAAAGCGGCCTGGCACTTCACGAAAGGCTTCCGAATATTCCGGTCCACAAAGCATCAAGTATAGCAAAGAGAGAAAACGAATAATCGCGTGATAATTAAGGTCCGTGCGCGTACGGTTTGTCCCGCGTGGTGCCAGTCCAGCTCGCCGGTTGAAGATCTCGAGACTTTCCGCGAAGGTCTGTCGTCGGAAGCAAAACAGTGTATGCTTTTGTGGGCAGGATCGTCTCGAGTGAAATAACCCACATCGCATCATGAGGCTGTGAAACGACCAGGAGGACGTGTTGAATGCTGCGTAAATTACTACTCAAACACTACGTACTGATTGACTATAAGTCGAGGACATCAGCTATACCATGTGCTGACAAGGCGCTCTTCGCAAGCTTCACAGGAGGGTGCAAAGTAGGAGCTTTCCAAGCACCGACATCGTGCAGTGGGAAGTCTACGCCAGGGCGAAAAAAGGCGTGGTTGTCAGCGTGCATCCGGGTTTGCCAGGTGAGAGATATCTCATCACCACTGGGAACGAGGGCCACAAGACACTGCGCCCTTGGAGGCCCTTGGCCATATCACAGTGGAATGTTACTGTGCAGTCTGCCAACCACGTCGACGGTTGGCAAGTACATTGCCCAAGGCGGTATGACGATCGTAACGAGGCTATGCGACATCATCAGCGACGAGGACGACGAGGACGCAGCATCGTGAAGAACGAGCAGAGATCTGGAGCACAAGAAATCTGGAGAAGATATAGGCGACTGCATGGACAGTGCACAGCTGACTGGAGTCAAAGTGGTGTATCATGAGACCCTAGTTGCCCATGGAGATCTATAGCATGTTGACTAGCCCGAGTCGAAGGTGGCACTGTGGCGACGTCGACGACGTCCAAGTGAGACGACCGCCCACTGGTAGTAGTGGATAGCATAGAGTAGATAAAGACAGAAGGAGTCCAGGGACCTACAGTGAAACACATTGGGGACAAATAAACCTCCTGAATATGCCCGATGTGGCGATACAAGCGGAGATTGTGGGCGTGGGGTTTGGCCCGAGCGGTTGGCGACCGAGGACTGCGTTGCCAGGGCGCGCCGTCGCGACTGCCAAACGCGTCATGAAACAAATGCGCCAACCGTGCGTCACCACGTGCCCGCCGCTGGGACCGCACCGCGCATAAATATATAAAGTCGCGCCCTTTTTTGCGCGGTCTCTCGTGCTTTTCCCCTCCGACCACTACGTTCCCGCCTCTGCTCAGCATTGACCGCGACGACGACGACGCGCAACGATTAAACTAGCATACTGTTACTACCAAATATTTAGCCTATAGCTGCTTTGCTTCTACCGGTGCCTCGCCCCCAACGCACGGATCAGAACAAGCCCTCGTGCGGACCGCCCATATCGCTGCATAAAACTGCATCGAGCAACACACGCACACGCCACTTCCACTTGCGGCCAAACTTCAACTTGCATCAAACACTCCCACACCGCCTCCTCTATAAAACCCTCTTCTCTGCTTCTAAGACCACCGTTCACCCCAACTCGAACTCGACCAACGACTATGGCAGCTACAACTCAGCGCGGCGCATACTCCTCCATCTTTGCCTCGGGCCTCCTTGCTACTCCTCGTGCCCACTCCAACTCTCCACCTCCCTCGGTGTCGCCCATGTCCGTCGACCTCACTATGGACTCGACCCCAACTCGCCCGTCGCCCAACCACACTCCCACCGCATCCACTTCTTCCTCTCTCACTCCCACCCCCACCAGCACAACAAGCGACGTGTTCGGCGAAGTCATCAACCGTTCCCGTTCATCTAGCACCGCAAGCACCGCTTCCTCAGTCACCAACACCAATGCCAATGGTCCTCCGCGTTTCCGTCGTCGCAGGAGCAGCCTTACCGTTCAGACCACGGCCATGGGCAACATCAAGTCTCCCTTGAACAATGCGGGCGCCGCGTTGCAGAGGACGGCTATCGCAATGATGAGCCCTTCAGGTACGCGGTCGAGGAGTGGGACCGTTAGCAGCGATGTTGCTGCGATGACGCTCTCGGAGCCTCCGGCGTCAGCAGATTCCACGCTGAAAGGAAGGGGCAGGAGTGGCAGCTTGGGCGACGCGCTTCGGTATGTCTGTCTTCCCTTCGTTCCTTCCATTGTACCTCCCTTTGTCTTTTGGACGGTGCCACGCGCACCGCTACCCCTTGATTCGCATGCTTATTGTTTTTGCACTGTCGGTTCGAATTCACAGCTCAAGGCGCAACGTCCGTCAAGCCCGTCCTCCGCCTCCGTCCGCTCCCCTCCCGGCTCTTCCCCCTCTCCCACCCCTGCCACCGATGTCCTCTCACCAGCCTACCGTCTCCCACTCTCATGATATCTCCCACTCGCCTTCGCACTCTTATCCACTTCCTATTCGCCGGCCCTCTGTCAGTCGATCACTCACGTCTGAATCTTTTGGGTCTTTTGGGTCTGGTGGGATTGAGAATAGGATGATGGCGTGAGGGATGGAGGCGTGAATTTTAGGGGAGTTGGGGGCTGCACGTTGTCCAGGCCGCGCTATGCTATGCTATGCTACGTTGTCCTTGTGGTCCGTAGGGTTTAGCGTCGCTGGCCGGCGCCGATGTCTATGTGGTTTGATGATCCGCTTTTTCTTCGCCTTTTTCTCGCTCTTCCGGTTGCTTGTCGGTGTCTTTCGACCTTGATGGTGACTTTTCGATCGTTGACGATGCATTCTGCTGTTTCATGTTTCGTGTTAGATGAACTTTTTGCCACTACTAATCCATGTATACCTTGACTTGGTATACCTTCTCATCTTTATATATACCGTGCTTCTTCATCTTCATCGCCTCTTTTCACATCCGCATCTTTTTCCCATTATCATTCTCATTGCTTCTTCCCGCTTTTACTCACCCGAACTCATCATTGCACACCCATCGCATCACTCGCATCGATCATCTTGGACTTTCTGTTATATCACCACCGTCTCATCATCCAAGTCTCGTGCTCTCTTCTCTCCGTCTCTCCATATCTCCATCTCTCTTCCTATTCCTCTTCTCAATCCTCTCCTCTCCTCGTGCTCGATGCTCGATGCTGTGTACAGACGGACTAGACCTGACTCCTCACCACCGCTTATCCTACCGTATACGTATACTCTATTCTCTCCCTTCCTCGTCCTGTCCATGTCTTTGTCCATTGTCCATTGTGCCTATAATCTCCTCCTCGCCCTCGTCTGTAAAAACTTCCAATCCACTGTGTGTTCGATAGCCCGTCCCGTCGTCTATACAGTATCCATAATACGCCACCCCTCGAGAGTATTCTCGAGAGTCGTCCACGCTCTTTTGTCTCGCAATTTTTTTACTACCTACTACCTACTATCACTATCGATACTCGCCTTGCCGTTATTACTACTACTCCCCCCAGAACCCGCTAGTACATACATAAGTATTATCCTCGTTATGAAGAATCGATGACTGCTTACGCCTTTTCTTGCTTTTGCGCTGCGCTGGTGTGGTGTGATGTGGTGCGGTGGTGTGGTGTGATGACATGTTGCAGTTGTTGGGTCCTTTGCGTTCGTTCCTGTTCCTGTGCCCATGAGCTAGAGGGTACATGTATGTGCGAAAGACCTTCCGAGGTCCTTCCTCCAATTCCCGGCCCTGTCCTCCGCCAGCCCCGCCGTCCTCTGTTCGGACAATGGCACGTGAAAAGACCGAAGAATAAAAATCGGTTACCACTGTGACCGCCACCGCCACCGCCACTGTCAGTGTCGATGTTGTCGATGCTTCCGTCTTTTTTTCGAGGTTTGGCGTCGATGTCGCTTATATACTTCCGTCGTTGGTCGTCGGAAGTTTCAGGTCCTTCGAGTCCCCGAGGCCGAGGAGGGAGTTTTGGAGTCGAGGTGAGTTGGTTGGGTTTTTACTTCTTTTTTGGACTGATCATTGCTCTCTCTGACTCCATATTGTGGCGACACTCGCTGAGCATCGTTCTACGCTGCTTTGGATTTCCTGGCAACAACTTAATCATGGCTGCACAGCAGAACGACGGTATGCCTCGAGAGGGTCCCGGGCTAGATTGGCATCCTCGACGAACCAAGAAATACGGGGCATGGGTTCGCATTCATTCACGGTGGCCTACAACTGTTTGTGCTGGCTCTTCGATTAAAGAGCGGCAAATCAATCCTTGGTTGCTCTTTTCGAGCGTGTCGTGTACATAATGCCCGCTTTGGTAACCTCCTTGTGCTTGGATGTGGGGGATGCTTGACAGAGGATGGAAGGTACGGCCACATAAAAATATACGCGCGTGTCATTGGAGGGTTCGCAAGCTCGAGGGTTCGTGAGGATGGTTCATGAGCCGTGGTTTGCGAACCAAAATATCATGAAACGTCGATGTCCTCCATGACGCCACATCTACAGGAGCGCGAATGGAAAAGATGATGACGAACACTGGCACGGGCATGGTTCAACGTAGGTACACACAACCCCAGCACATTACGGCATGAATCGTCAAGATGCACGAGGACAGGAAAGAACCTGAAACGTCTACAATGGTCTTTGTTGGATACTAAACAGGAACTCATTATAACGGCTTTAATCTATAGCATAAATTCAAGACAAAATCGCCACGAGCCAGACCACCAAGCATCCCTCCAGTGGATAATATTGCGAACCGAATCCGACCTCTCCGCCACACCTACCAACCCGTCTACCATCTTTACTTCCGTCACAAAACGTACCGACCGCGTGACTCTGCCTCACCAGAACGTCGACGGCGAGTATGGAACCATTGATGCACCGCGCGTAGCGGTAGGTCCAACTCCTTTGCAATCGCACTCTTCTCCTCCGTGGTCGGGTATTTCTCACGTGCGAAAACTTCGTCCAGGACACACAGCTGATAGGAATTCTTCGTTATATAAGTGTTCCGCTTGATGACCGTGGGTTTCGAGACTGGTTCATACTCGATCACTTCCAGAGAGTCTGCGTCGTTGTTGGCTGGTCTGGTCGCTGTGAAGTCATCACGCAACGCAGGTGGAGGGGAGTCATGAGAGGGTGGCTGCAGCGATTGAACAGGGCGTTGTTCTACGCGATCGGTATGCGCTATAGGCAACGCTTCCTCCTGGCGAGTCGTCGAAACAATCGCTTGAGGATGTCGCTGGTCGTAGGTCCAAGGGAGGGATTTAACAGATTCCGGAACGTGGGTGCCATTCGTGTTTGAGGTGCTAGCTGTATACGGTTCAATCGGGATGGGACTACGGTACCGGTGTTTCGAGTACGTCTTGTCGTTGAGGAAATCGGGGTTCGGAGGAAATTTCGACTGAAGCGGGTTCGAGCGCACGTAGGTGACCCATCGAGAAACCTCGGGCCGTTGTAGCGTACTCGGTAAGGATGTGATTTCTCCGGTGCCAGTAGAATGTAGATTCGCACCAGAGGCTTCAGGATGTGGAGAGTGACGAGACATATAGGTAGTACTGGATAGGAAGGAGACTCCGGTGTGCGCAGAGAATAAGGCGAGGGAGATTTATCGACAGTACAGATCAGAGGGACGAGGAAGTTGGCGAACGGTCGAGACACGATAGCGCATACGAAGCGATTCTTATATGCGCAGTGGGCAAGTTCTCTTTGTCGGTGGCATGAGATCTGCCTGTTGGCACTGATCAAAGCTCGAGCTCCGGCAAGAGGGATTACGACTAGGCTGACACCGGAAGTGCCGATGAGACACAAAGATCGAAAGAATCGCGAACCAAGTCGCAAGAACAAAGCTCAGGCCAAGCTCAGGCTCAACCCTATTCCAGTTTCATGACATGTTCAGAGACAACATGCAGTTCAAGCACCAGTGGTCAAGCATCCAGATAGCATAGCGGCGAAACATTCGAGGCGCAACGTGTTCGAGAAGGTGGCGAGTAGTGGTCAAGGAATTCAAGTCCAACTTGCGGTTGCCCATGATGACGTGGGAAGCGGTGCCAAGGGTCCCGTCTGCTTTCCGCTCTCGGTCACAACGGTTTCCTTTCTGGTAACAATAACACCTTGCTTCCATCGCGCTCAACCGCCGACGCTCCCTCACCAGACCCGCCTTTTCTTCTTTCATTTTACACGACTTCTTCCCAAGGGAACACGATGTCGACTTATCTCCCAAAACACACATCGAAATGTAACGCGTTTCGACGAGCTTCTCTTGAGCTTCTCCGAGCCCATCAGTCTTGACGAGTCTTCGGTATCAGGAAACGCTTGCGTAGGCCGTCGCATTCTGTCTTTGTTGAGTGGGAGACTCGTTTTATATTTGATTGTTAAAGCCCATGTAATAGGAACTTGACTGCCTCTAGGCTGTAGGCCTACTCGCCTTTGTCATCTTTCTTTAGGCCGCTCATGCGTAGCATTCTACCGATTGTACTGCAGAGCATGCGCCTCCAAGCGTAGTCCACGGTGACAACACATCTGGCTACGTTGGGAACATATACGCTACGATTAGAATGCAGGCCCTGTGACTTGCGAAGTCTGCGAGCGATAGAACAATAACGCATGTAAAAGTGCCGAATACGGAACAATGAACTCTGTCGGGGTCCTCGTGGGCGCACGTTTATTCACGGAGTCGAGCGCCCAAACATGGCATAAAGCCGAGGGCTATTGTACCCCCGCAGTCTGTCTTCACACAGGCTCGTCGGCCCCGTCTTCTGCGTGGCTCATACATAAGAACTTTGCAACTTTGCTACTGCTGTCCTCAGTTTGCCAGCTAGTCTCGCATCGTCACCACTTGATCTTCTCCGCCCTTCACGTCTTGACTGTTTACGTCTCTCACTGTTGTTCACTGTATCCATAATCTAGATTTCATTCTGCTCTAATTGCACTCGTTCTGTCCATCTCCTTTCTCTGTATCGATCTGTCACACTGCTTTGAACGCAAAGACAATCGTATATCATCTCCTGGTGAGTCATACCTTCCGTAACCCTATTTCGTTCGAACCGGCCCACTGATTGTCTTCGGACGTGCACAGCATCTCACGACTACTTTGTATCCTCAACAATAAGACCACGTCTCACCATGGCTGCTCCAATGCACTTCGATCTCTTCCCCCAACCCGCCTTTGACTTTCTATCTCGTCCACCTCCACAGAAGAAGCGTCCAGCAGGCCCTCCTCCTCCCACTCCTCCTCTTACCATCAGCAATCTTATCACTACCGCTCCTTCCAGTTCTTACCGCCGCTCTTCGGTCACCGGAATAACTACCTGGGCCTCAAAAGTCATACCTGGAACCCCTGCTCCCACGAGTCCACCGACTACGACCCCTACATCCGGTCGTCGTCCCTCTCTTATCTTCCGTCGCTCCTCGGTATCCTGGAACGGAGGTCGTCGCTCCTCGTTCACCGCCAATCGCCGTCCTTCTGCTTCGTTTCTCAACGTAGCGGAGACTCCGATTGCTGCTACTCCTTCGTTCAAGGACTGCAAGTACGACCTATCAGCGCTCGGATACACTTACGCCGTCGTCCCTCTTCCTACTCCGATGGAGCCCATATCCCCTACACGTCGCTCAGGGATCGACTTGCCAAAGCTTCATATTCCGACGTTCTCTTCCTCCACTCCTAAAGGTTCTCCTACGAAGCCCCATGGCCCACTTCACCTTTTCCGATCCCGATTCCGATCCAAGTCAATCTCCGCCTCCACTCGACTTCCTCTCCCCTCCTCTCCCAGCAAGCCTAAATCCTCCACCACCCTCACGAAGCCCAAATCCAAGTCCAACAAAGCATCGCGTCGCCGTTCGCGTTCTGTCTCTGGAACGGACTCTGCTTCCACCTCGACCAGTGAGCGCAAGAAATCCACGTACGCCAACTTGGCGAAACACGAGTACACGGCCGGTGGCGCTTCTCTCCAGCGCGATGTCGCCCTCATGCAGTTCATGGGCGGAGGCTCGCACGAGAAGAACATCAAGAATGTGATGCGGAAGAAGGCTAAGGCGGAGCGGAAGGAGCAGGGCTTGGATTTCGAGTGTAAGGGTGAAGATGTGGCGGTGGACGAAGTGTGGCGGGATGGGAAGGGTGGCATATGGAGGGATGAGGACGAGGCGTTGGAGTACCACGGGCTATTGGACGGGTATAGCAGTAGCAAGGAGCGCGTGTCGAGGGAGTGGGTCGGATTTGGTGGGAGTGGGGAAGTTAGTCCTACGGGTGCGGCGGAAGACGAGGAGGAAAGGAGAGGCAGTGTGTCGACGCAAGACTCCGATCTCGATCCTCGATACGTCGTTCCCGCTGCTTCCACCGAGAACGTCGCCGTCGATATCGATATCAACGTTCTATCGCATTCGAGTCCTCCTGCCCAGTCTTCTGCGCCCGGCATTACGATGCTCACGGTCCCCTCACGCCCCAACCGTCTTGCTCCTCACCTCCGAAAAGCTCCCTCTTTCATCCTCGAAGCATTCGTTCCTCGTTCACCTCCACCGGTCCCTCACCAGCGTTCTCGTTCTCTCTCAGACGCGATATCCTCTGTTCAGCCTGTGCAACCAACCCCACTGCCGAAGGGCAAAGAACGCAGGAGGCCCGCAGCGCTCGATCTTCGCCCAATCGAGAATCAGACCAACTTGATGCCGGCACTGTACGCTGTTCAAGGTGAAGCCGAGTTTTTAAGCGATTCGTTCGAACCCGCTCCCACATCGGAACCGGAGAATGTACGAAAAGCAGAGATTTCGGAGGTTAGTAGTGTGAGGCGAGGTCTCGGTAGGAGGGCTTCAGTGTTAAACCTGGGTGTCGGGTTGTTGATGAAGGCAGTTGGTGGCGCGAAGAAAGAGAACGGGGTCTGTGCATGAAGTGCCTGCTTGGTCAAGCCCACTTTGTGCACGGAGCTATCGGTACAGGTTGTTTATTGTTTATGTTGCGGCTGAAGTACATGCACTCTTTTATTTTACGAATTTTCATGCTCGGTCATGAACTCTGACTGCTTACCACGATGCATATATACACGTCTAGTGTTCCTTACTTCATGAATCATCTTACTCTTACTCGCCCACTTTTAATATGTTGTTGTGTTCAACGTTCTTTGGATACCGTCTTGTCATGGCCTCATGTTCTATGCTTGTATGCATCTATCTACAAAAATATTGCTTCTACACTTCTGTGTTGAGGTAGAGTGACCACCTATGAATTGACGAGCGACAGAAACTCGAGCTCAGAACAAAAAGGACGAGAAAAATGACGCAAAATCGAGATAGAGAGAAGCAGACCGCCACGCCTGACGGTGTGCTGAGCATCGTACAAGAAATACATATCACCCTTTAAACTTCTCAGGCCTTACACGCCGGCTTGTGCGCCTTCCAATGTTGCTTTTGACATACGCTATCGCAATACCTTACAAATAAAAACGAGGATCAAGACTTGGACAAGAGTAACCGTCGACAAGGGTAGATGTGAACGAAAAACACATACCTAACTTTCCCACAATTCCTGCACTTGTGCAACACCGCACTCGGGTTCCTACACCACGAACACCTATACAACTCCGACTGCGCCCAGCTCGGCATATTCGCTCCATCTACTGGCTGAACCCTATTGTCCGAATGGACGATATATTGTCCCTCCGCCTCCGGATCGTCGGCGCCTTTCGCAAGCCAAGCGTTCAGGTCGTCGCGCGCGGAAGAGTCGCCGTCGGTCTTGGGAGTAGACATAGTAGTGTCCTGCTTCGCGTGGGCAGTACCGGCGATGATTACGTCGCGCCATTGAGAGCAAGATGGAGAAGAGCGGAGATCAAGGAGCATGAGGGCAGCAAGGCGGTTTTCCGTCCTAGGAATAGGTCGACTAAAATAGTGGGCCACAGACTCAGCTTTGCGAATCTTGCTCTTGACGAACTGAAGTCGATAGGACAAGCTGATCAGAAGGAGTAGGCATGAACTGGGCGCGAGCGGACATACCATAACCTCCTCCGAGTCATCCTTTAGTTCGTGACCCTTCACCAACATGACCATCAGCACATAGATGTACGCCACATCTCCCATCCTCTTCGCATCTGGACTCGCAGTGTCCAGAAAAGTCCTAGTATCGTCCAAAGCAGACATAGAAAACGCCACCGCCTCCTGCCATGTCCGCTGTGAATACATCGCAAACCTCAAAGCCTTCTGCGCCAGCGTCATTGCGCTCGTCGAAGCCCTATATAGCATGTTGAATTTCACGTATTCCGTCTGGCCCGAGCACTTCATACCCTTCTTCAAGTACCGCAGCGCTTCCTCTTGATCGGCTTCGCATGAGGCGGCATACCAGAAGAAGGCGCATTGGGGATAGACGGAGGTACACTTCTTTCCGAGCTCACGGGCCTTGGTGTAGCGTTTGGCGGCAATATTGTACTTGATCTCGATGACGTCGGCCTTGAAACGGTCTTCGGGGCCTCCTCGGTCGCGGAGGGCTTTGGCGCACAGAGGAAGTACGTCTATATAGTTCCTGCACGGGAACGGCTGGACGACCGTAGATTTGTTGAATTCGCCCATTATAACGACGGTTTCGCAAGCGAGGATCCAACCTGCTAACTTCGTGCCGAGGGTGTAGTAGTCATGATCTTGAGCGACCTGGTCCATCCCTCTCATGTAGTACGGGGCGTAGTAGACCATAGGGAAAGCCTCGGAGCGCTCGAGCGGTGCGTTTTCGAGAGGGCCACCAGGACCAGTCAGAGCTGCGAAGTCGGCTGCCTTCAGGATTTCCTCGCGAGAATCCGAAAAGCTCGGGGTCTCGAGCTCGGCGATTGGCCATTGGTACTTGAGGATGCCCATGAGACCTGCGTTTCTGAAGCGCGAGTTCGAGCTGAAAGTGCAAGCGGCGAGGAATGGGATGGCTTCGGGGATGGCTTCGAATTCTGCGCGACAATGGAGTGTGGCGCTGGAGAGGAAGAAGGTGCAGACGTCGAAGAGAGAGGGTCTCCGAACGAGTTTGAGCATGAGACGAATGAGGCGGCCAGTATCAATGGCACGCAAGTCAGCAGCGTCCAAAGCCGAGACCGTGATATTCTGGGTGTATACGGACAAGCTGTTGGCGAGGGCTGTCGTGGCAAACTGCAGGGAACCGTCGGGATCGTTGTCAATCCTCTTCTCGATGAAGTCCATAAGAGGTCCACCGAGCTTGGCACCTATGGATTTGCGGTCGTCGGAGTCACAAAGAAGGCTTACTCGGTAGAGACAGTGCGAGACGACGAGGCCAGATGTTCCATTGGGGTGGGTGAGAAGCCATCGCACTTTCTCTAAGAAGTCTACATGTTGCATGCAGTAAGGACCAAACAGACTCATACTTGATAAACGGTGAAAATCCTTGGACCTACCACATTCTGCAAAAATCCGCTTGCACAAGATCGAGTCCGCACACATCTTGACATATATCGCTATGACTACTGCACAGGAGGGACTTTCACCACGAGCTCGCCCGGTGGCGTATGTCTTATTGAGAAGTAGTGTGATTTTGTCCCAGTCCTTGTGTACCTTTTTCAGGCCATGCTTTGTACGTATATCTGCAGAATGTCGTCAGTTAGCGCGGCAGGAAGGGTATACAATAGAGGTACCATCCAGACGACGGCAGCAGTTTCTGGAGTCATGAGGCAAGTGACGCACGACAGTTCATTGAGACAGTTCACCGCGACGCATGAGGCGGACCTCCCAGACATGAAGACACTGTAACAGTGCATTCTATACTGGCTGCGAAAGAGCCCGCATGGCTACGACTTCACAGCAGACTTCTCTACGAGTAGCAGTAAACAGCGCTGGAAGTCTATTCTACGGCCCTCGCGTATTTCGAACATCCCTTCAGAACTTGTACGTTTCGAGCTGCACATAAACATACTGGTTCCGCGAACCATTATAAAGAATAATATGATAGTACAATGACTAACCTGGGAGCTTGCACCTCTTAGTGACTTCCGCGATAGTCTCAGCCCACGAGTACTGGACTGCAAGCCCTGCCAGGACGTCCACTAGCTCGTCGATCGATTCATCGGGTGTATATGTTGATGATGACCCTGGACTGGGTTCAGGAGGCCGGATATTGGAGTCTGGCATATTCAGCAGCTTCCACTAATGCGGGATCGATGTTGCGAGGCTCCAACTTGAAAGGGTGGGAACTTCCTCGACCAGAGCCGACAGCTTCTTAACGGGACAGGTTTGAGTCGGAGAGTCGACCTCCAAACAAGAATAAAAAAATATAGGAGAGAGACCAAGTGCGGAACACTGAAATCGAATTGGTGGAGAGGTTCGTGAAGAAAGAAAGGCGTCTGGCCGGGACAAGGCCGGGACCATAGAGAACGAGGCGCTTCATATGTAGCACGTGAGTGGCGTACAATCTAAATAAGTTATGTGGCCCAAATCGCCGAATTCCCGGCATTCTCCCTCGCTCAAATTTGGCGTTGTCGACTTGTTGTTTGCTTGTTGTCGACTCGTCAATTCCTTTCCTTTCCGTGTGTGCCCACTTTACATGTCCGCAGCCTCTCAGCTAGTGCTAGTCCTCTCGTTAGTATTGCTAGCAAATCCCCCTTTGAAATGCTCCATATCCAATCCTGTAAAGTCTCATTGAATCTTGTCACGATCAACGCAAGATCAACGAGGCCGGTCATCGATTTGCCTTCGGTTCAGTGCAGAGCAATGCTTGAGGGACATTGACCACAGGGGATACTGATGGCCACAAAAATTCTAACCGACCTAGAACGCCGGCTGGTATACCACAGCTTGGTAGCGATGATGGCACGATCCAGAGCGGCTCAAGGGGGTGGCAGAGATTGCAGAAGTAGGTACCCCGACGCCGATGTACTACGTGCGCACGAGCATCCTTCTAGTTATCACATTTATCCCAGCTGACTGCCGTTAACTCCTTTTTGTCTTTCAGAAGCTCTCTGATCCCAAAATGGTTGATTCGGTGTCAGGACTCTGACTTGTTGCTGGTGATTGCCATGATCCACGTGCACACGTTCCTTTGAGCTCCAGATCACCAGTAGAGACGCAAACGGACATGCTCAATACTCAGAACACGGGTCATCGGCTCAGTGTCTGACAGTATGACTAGCACTAGCACGGATGTCAAAGTGCTTTGTGACTTTCCCTTCCGGTATGAGCCTCGAGACTGATTCGTCTTCGTGGTCCGTGCATTGTCTTTCATTGTTCCTAACGTGGTACCTTTCTGAGATCGCCAACGCTGTCCTGAAGGGACGTGAAAGTCGCGGGTGAGTGATGGCATGGCACTGGACGATACCGATATCTCTAGTCCGAGTGACCGTACAGCGTTCGACGAGCATTGGCCCTCATTGGTCATGTAAATTCTCGAATCTGCCCACAGCACATGTATTTGTCTTCCTGTTTCCGCTGCTTGAAATCAAATCCGTGCCACAACAGTGAAATGTGTTGACAGCAGTCGAGCTTCGAACATGCGGCTCCTCCTTTGTGCTGCTTTTCATGCTATGGTCGATCCCGGACTCAGACTCGGACACTTCGCTGGTCTCGGCTAAATGTATCTGGGTAAAGTAGGAGTGTCTGTATCCTCTTTGGGCCATAGTGACGCCTGCGATCATGTTGGCACCCTGCCTCTTGACACTTGTTCTTTGTTCTCTCCAGCTTACATAATCCGATGAAGTTGATCGAGATCATTGGATCAGCGGTATAAAGGCTCTGGGGATGCCTTACTTATTCGACCTCATCAACCCATTTCTGCCACTCGCAAGACGTCGACGTAAACTCACGAAACTCGCTCAAAATGGTCCAATGCACTCAACAGTACAAATTCGGACCCGAGATCGATGGTGCGTTCGCGGTGGCCCTCTCCGTCTTCTATCCTTCAACGAAACTGATCTCCTTCAATGAATATGATTAACAGATTCTATCACCGACTGGCTGAATGACCCGAGACACCGCGGCAAAGCTATCAAGGTTCATCTAGCAGTTCAGGAGACCGAAGTCGACGCTTCACCCTTCGCGATAGTCTCCAGAACAAAGGCTATCTTCATCACCGTTGGCGGCGACACTCGCGAAGGGATCTTCATCGAGGCCATCAGAAATCACCCTGAGAAGCTCGATAATCACAGTCTTCGCGCCCAATGGTCACTCGTCAACTTGGACGCCCTTCGTGAGGAGGGATCGCCGCTTATTGCCTTATTTCTCGTCGCACGTATCTCCGCACGGCATCGCGTTGAAGTTCTCAATGAATTGGCGGATTGGACTACGGATTGTCATTTTGGTTTCAGTAACCGCGGCATGCTCGTACATGCCACGACAACTTTCTTCTTCTGGGCCGAGTACATGGTCGGCTTCGCCTGTTCCGACAGCAACCTCCCGATCGAAGAAGTCTCTCTAGCGGACAGACTCCCAGCTTGCAGGAGAGCAGGAAGTTGGTGCCTAGATTTCAACCATTCGGACCAAGATCGCAACGGGAAGTTTATGACTGACATTCTCCGAGCCCATGGAGTCGTATATCCAGAGCTCAGTGCTTTCATCTGCGAGTGTGTCTCCGAGGAAATGACAGAACCTCTGCCGGAAGTCGTCGCATCCTGTGACTGGGGGTTCTCAAATTCAAAGCTCTCGTATTATTCAGCTGTTCCGAACACGCTGTATGTCCACTACCCGGTCTATAGGCGACACTTTTCCCCAAAAAAATACGAAGTACGAGAGTATTTGTCATACCTAGCTCCTGACGTGGCTCACGAGTGGGAGGATCTTCAGGAGAGTTCAGATGATTCGGACGATTCGGACGATAGTCGGGATTGACGAGTGAATCTCTTTACGATGAGCATGTAACATTGAACGTCAGTAGCGTTGCTGTTGTATGTACCATCGAGATTATCTATACTACTTTAAAATGACTCGGTTACTTTGTTGAGTTATGTAACGTTCAACTAGGTGTACACAAACATCTGTGCAAACATTTGTAGGCTACCAGGACTTGTTGATTTGGTCACGTCCGACTCGGGACGGAATGTGCGGACCTTCAAACTTCTCGCACCGAAGTTCCCATCGACTCACAATACACAGCCACTGCCACATCAGGACCTGAATACCACAGTTATCACTGTCGCCACCATAGGGGAGTGTGAAGGTATGCCTCATCGAACAAATAACTCCCCATTTTTTTTTACTGAGACGTGCACGCCTTCGCTTCTGAGTAAGATATTTATCGAACATACAACAAATCAATACATATCTATATAATACTATCTATGAACGGGCTTGGAGGAATTGATGGGGGAGTCAGTCGTGGACGCGGCGGGTTTGGAGGCGATCTCGGAGTTCGTCGAATTTCGATGGCGAGCATCTTTCGCGCTCTTGCCCTCAATCTCCTCGGGCTCGCGGAGGCTCGGGCGTATTCAGTGGTCGCGTGACAGGGAATGTTTGGTGGATTTAGTCGTGGCCGCGTTCCACCAGAGAACCACGGCGAGATGTAATTGTCGAGGCCCGGGTCTGGGGCCCCGGCCTGCCCCGGCACTTGCCGGAGGGCGCCAAACCGACGAGGTCTTGACGAGGTCATCGACTGCAACGTCCGCCAAACGTCCGCGGTCAGACAGATAACCTTTGCTTGGCTGGAAATCTACTCTAATCTGTCTTTGGGAGAATACCTCCGCGTTATGCGGCTCATACATATCATGGATAGCGGTGACTTGCGCCGATTGTACTCTCTTCTAGCCAGCGAATCATGGCCTGTTTGTCGATTATATCGGCGTGGATATTGTGTTGCAGTTCAGGTAGTGAGTATTTTGAAGGCTTTTTATTACGATGGAATACTATATGGGAACTTCTTGCGGCTCTTGGTGCCCGCGACGGCCGAACGCCCGCGCGCGGTATATATGGACATCGAACTCTGGAAGCCGTATCGTTTGCATCTTCCACTGGTCCCCCCGGAATCTGACCAGACCCTCCATATCATCTGACTCTGTACCGTCACTATGTCTTTTCGCACCAGACCCATCTTGCATGTGGGCTCGGGTATCGTCACGCCACAGGGCACCAAGAGCAGCACCTTCCGTCCACCTCCACTTGATGGAAGCCTCACCGTCCCGGAGCTCTTCCAATGGCATGCGAAAAACAGTCCTATGCACCCTGTTTTTATCTATACACACCCTCAGGCTATTGACGATGGAGCATTACCGAAGGCGCTATGCTACCCCGAAGTCTATCGAGCTATCGGACGAGCCGCCAATATCACGAAGGGCCTCTATTTACAGGCGGAAAGCGTGTATTCTAAGCAGCCAGAAAGGAAAGAGAATGAACCCCCGGTCTTTGGTATTCTTGCCGTCGCTGGTAGGACCTCCTTCCTTCAAACCTTGGAGTAGAACTGACGAAGTGTTATGCCTTACAAGATACAATATCTTACTTCACGCTCATCGTAGCCATAATGCACCTTGGCTTCACGGTCTGTGTCATTCTCATAGTTCTCCTGTATCCTTTTGTCACTCAACCTGGTATGCCACCTAGCCGTTTTCAATATCTACTCGTAACTCAGCATTGGGTATTGCGCACCTTCTGAAGCAGACTGGTGTCATCCAGATGTTTGTCAGTGCTGACCCTGCCATGCAACGCTTAGCTGCCGACGCAATTTCTCTTGCTGGAGAGCTGGAGAGCAGTGTCCGCATTACGGTTTTGGAATTGCCTCAGTTTGAACAATTATACGCCCCTAACGGGAAAAACGATGAGGTAGATACCGACAAGATTCAAGGGAGGATGAATTCGGAGACAATAGCGTTGATAGTCCACTCTTCCGGTATGTCTGCCTAGAGTCGAGTTACTGAACCAAACTCATAATTCGGTGCAGGATCAACAGCGTTTCCTAAACCTATCAAATTCACGAATCATACCTTCATACGGTGGGGGATGCTGCCGTGTATGTTTCTTTTCGCGATGTCGTTACTCTTTCAGTGCCCGGGTTGCGTTGATTCCCCTTTATTCTAGACTACGGTGGAATCGACATTTGCGACCGGCCGATTGCGGCCCATTCCCTCCCTATGTTCCGTGCGCCTGCTCAATCTACTTCTGGATTGCGTTCTTAGCTTATGCGACCTTCTTGCAGATGCTATGGGCGGGATAAATATAGTGTGGACGGTATGTTCTCTCAGTTTCACGGTTTCCAGATCTTTATCGCGTTCGAGATGGATCCTCAAGGTGCACCTTGATAGACATGCGCAGGCTCAATCGTGTCATGCTTCGCCCCTGCGTCACCACCGACCTTTCCTACACCAGAGCTTGTTCTCCATGCCATTGTCGCATCAAAAAGCGAGCTCGTATTCTGCGTGCCTGCGTTCATTGAAGTTCGTGATTCGTCTCTACCAGTAGTCTATCACCCGATGGCTGATCACATATTCGAGCAGGCATGGGCCCGTGATCCACAGAACCTTCCTAAACTCAAAGCCATCAAGACAATTGTAAGTTTGAGTGCTCCCTCGCCATGAGTCGGCCTAATTAATACAATGACTGAAATGCAGGTGTTTGGGGGCGCGCCTTTGAACCCTGGTGTCGGGGACGCGCTCTCTGCTGCGGGGGTGAGACTGACTCCGTTTTATGGAACGTAAGTCTCTTTCCGCAATCTCTCCGCGCTTGTGCTTGTCTTCATCTGCTTTAATTTACTTATTGATCATTTTTCCATTCGGTTTAGCACGGAGACAGGATCTGTCGGGACGTTTGTCCCCGCCGAGATACAGCAGGATGAGTGGCAATATTTCAAGGTGTCCCCTCATATGGACGTAGAAATGGTTCCACAAGAAGGACTTGACGGAGTATTTATGCCGGTTGTTTTGGTGCGTACTGCGCCTTCGGAATTGTTTTCACTGTATGCCATATGTCGAGGCTGGTCCGTCTTGACGAATGAGTCCAGGCATCTGAGACATTTAGTCCCCATGTTTTGAACTCGGAAGTAGACGGTCGAGGGGCCTTCATCACATGGGACTTATTGGAGGTACATCCCACGAAACCGGGGTTCTACAAGGTCTACGGCAGAGCAGACGACCAGCTTATGCTGTCGACCGGAGAGAAGGTAGAATCACCTGTTGTAACCGTTTGTTCATTTTCTGCGTTAATTCACCCTTCATCACAGACCAATCCTGTCCCACTCGGTGAGTTGGGTTCGTAGGTGTTAATGAAGTGTACAAGTTCTCACCCACTTATGTAGAGAACATCTTTGTACAAGACCCGCTCATCTCGGCGGCCATTATGTTTGGTCGGGGACGTTTCCAGAATGGTGTATTGATCCAACCGAGTACAAAAGCTGTGGTGGACCCCCATGACGAGGACTCTCTCAGCGCATTTAGAAATCAAATCTGGTAAGTATTACCCCTTGTTGAGTAGAACGACATTGACTGATGCCACTGCTCCATTTAAAGGGATACGGTGGAGAAGGTCAACGAGTACGCTCCGGCACACTCCAGGCTCTTTAAGGAGGTACTATCTCTTCAGCAATATCGCATCTCCCTCGTAAATTTATCTGTATAGCATAGATGATCCTTGTCACGGACCCAGCCAAGCCGTTGGAGTTTACCCCAAAAGGTACACCTCGACGCCAAGTCTGCATCTCAGCATACTCGGTAAAAACCTCGTTTCTACGGAAGTGGCGACTGTCCCGTACTAACACAGCCATGTCCATCAAACAGGCTGAGATTGATGCATTGTACGAGAAAGTCAAGGATTCGTCGCAAACTGAACTCATACCTCCCATAAATTGGACGGAGAAATCGACCTTGGAATTTGTGGACACTGCCATCCGTCGCGTTGTTTCATCCTCTACTGGTATAGGCCTCGAGGATGACTTGTTCCAGCAAGGGTGCGACAGGTAAATTTCCATTGCAGTTCGCTATGTGCTGGCCCTATGTCTAATAACTCTCTTATTAAGTCTACAAGCCACTTGGATCCGCAACACGATACTCCATGTATTGGGTGTCTCGACCAAAATATCTCTCCACGATGTCCCATTCAATTTTGTCTATACCAACCCTTCCATTGGCGGTCTTGGCCGGTATGTATACAAGATGATTCAAGGTCCAGGCTCTTCAACTGTGTCCGAAGTCGCCACCAACATGGAGGAGATGCGTGCATTTGTGGACAAGTATCAGCTCAAACGAACCGCCTTGGCCACTCGGGCGGGTCCTCACGCTGCCACTAGTACAAAGGACAAAGACAGTCGCAGTGACGTTGTTTTGATCACCGGAACGACTGGGAGGTTTGGTTGTCATCTGTTGGCGCAGCTCCTCGCGGACGACGAAGTTTCTTGTGTATATGCTTTGAATCGTCAGGAGAACGATAGCGGTGTTCTAGGATTGGAGAGGAGGCAGACCGACGCGTTCAATTCTTGGGGTCATGATATTTCACTTCTGTCTCCGAGAAAGCTCGTGTATCTGGTGGGGAACTTATCAGATAAAAACCTGGGCCTTGATGAAGATGTCTATGCGAAGGTGAGCGTCATGGCTATCTCCGCCTTTGTGACCGTCTGATCTAATTTCTCTATAGCTCATCGAATCCGTGAATATTGTCATCCATAACGGTGAGTGATATCATTTTAGCCACACTTTTCCTATCGGTTCGTTGTGTAATCCGATTCTGAATTGGTATACCTCAGCATGGCGCGTAGACTTCAATTTGCGCCTGTCATCCTTCGAGCCTTTGCTCTCTGGCGTTCAAATGCTTCTCGAGCTTTGTGTGCTGTCGAAGTGTGAGGGAGGACCTCGCTTTGTGTTCGTCAGTTCTATCTCCACCCTCCTAAGTTCGTAATTTCCTCGATTCAATCGTTTTCTTTGCTCCTGACTGCATACAATTCAGATCACTCGACTTCAGCGCCAGCCACAGAGGATTTTACAGTGAATCCCGCGCTCGCTATTGGGGGCGGTTATGCAGAGAGCAAATGGGTTGCTGAGCAAATCATCGTCCGCGCGACCAAACATTTAGGGTTGAGGGGCACATCAGTCCGTGTCGGGCAATTGAGCGGGGATACCAAGATGGGAGGGTGGACGACGAAGGAATGGGTACCTGCGATCGTGCATCTTAGTCAAAAGGTGGGGTGTGTACCGATAAGGAACGAGGTCTGTTATTTCCCTTCACGGTACTCGGAAATTTTGATTTATCTCCGCTCAGAGGTTGTCCTGGATCGCAGTGGACACCGCCGCGTCTGCGTTACTCGACATGACACAAAGCGCATCACACGAGCCCATCCTCCACCTCGTCTCCCCGCAACAAGTCGAGTGGGACACAATATTCGGGGCCATTGCTGAAAGGCTCGCCTTACCATTGATCCCTTACGAAGAGTGGGTCGCAAAATTGAGGTCGTCGCATCTCGAAAGCAGCTCCGTTTCGGGCATGAGTTTGCTCGATTTCTTCGAGAGAGGAAAGTTCGGGGAGCATGTCCCATTCTCTACTGACAAAGCGATCCGGTATTCCCCTACGCTGGCTCAGTGCCAAGCATTGAAACCGGAGGATGCAATTAGATGGACGGAGTACTGGCTTCGTTCGGGCTTTCTTCAGGCTGACGGAAAATGAGGGCAGTCCATAATCCGCTGATGTTCTGATGTTCTAGTGATGCTGTACTTATATCCGTAATGGAAGTCGTTTCGAGCCCGTTGATATACCTCTCGTGTGCAAGAGGTCCATATTGTGTCGCAAAACCGGCATCGGCATTATAACGCGTTATACTGCCCTAAACGGCTAGGACGGCACCCCGGGGCGGTATAACTGGTCTACCCGGACTCGAAGCGCGTTGTAACGCATGCCATACCGGCCGGTAAATCCGGGGGTTACTTCCGGGACTAGTCGCGAGTATCACGCAAGCGAGACCAGGGTTCTTCAACGTTATTTGTCACCAGGCTGTGTCCAGCTTAGTCCGGTGTGGCCTGCCTGTAAACCATGAACATTTCACTCTGGTGGTCCCTCTCTCAAAACCTCGCCGGATGAGCACGGACTATTGGATGGATGGTCACTTTCGTAGGTTGTGGCCATAGAGCGACATCGCAACTGTTCATCTGAGTGAGTTTGAGGGTGTTTTAGAGTTGGGTGGGTCAACGCGCGCATGCCTAATCGGGGAACAGAACGGTGCCACCTGCCGGCTTTATAGGCCCGATTTCAGTTTTTCGACATACCGCCCGTTGTAACGGACAATGAACGCGTTATAACGCGCGTTATTCTCTTATCGGGCGTCATCTCGCCGAGCCGGACGTGCCAACGGAACTGGGGTCGTTCTAACCCGGTTACAGCGCACGTTATAACGCACGTTATTGCGGTCCGAATCAGGTCCGGCGTTATAACCCCGGAGCCCTTTTTGCGACATGAGGCTATGAAGGAGCGTCCCACGATACTCGGTCATCGCTTTATACGCTTGGTACCACTGTGCGCATGATGGTACGACCATACTCGTCCTATCTTCAACAGAACATATAAAACAAGAGTTCCTATACACGTACACTAAGTTTCGTCCAAATGTTGCATACAACATACCGGTTCATGATCCAAGCCACCTTAGTAATAAGTAGTCCCACATAGCATCACATCCTGAGGTCCGTACAACAAGCCATATTCACAATCGATTCTTCTGCTGGAGAGGCCTTCCCTAAACGATACGCTTCCCGATGGAAGATCCAACGCTGACGAGCGTCTCGATCGCTGTCTCTGAGGTCTTGACAAGATCCTCGTCGAACCTGGAAACAACATGTTAGTCAATACCCGCAAAGCGAAGGAGCGACACAAATCGAAGACCTGGACGTACTGGATAAGTCCCTTGGGGAACACCGCAACGATTGTACTTCCTCCATACTTGAAGCATCTGAGAAACGAAGTCCACAATCAGTCCAGCTCTCCCTGAACAACATCTCACGACAAAAGTAAACGCCATGGATTTCGAACGGTGACGTACCCAAGGTCCTCTCCTCTGGTTACAGTGGCGCCCGTCTTACTCCCTTTCGTCCACTCGATCGACCCCACAAGCATAGCGCCAATCGCCACGAAAGCGACCTTCTGGCCGCTCCCGGCGTGGGTCATGTACAGAATTGCTCGTCGATTGGACGATAACACGTCGAAGCCGGGTTCATTGACCGCTTGCGGGTTCACTACACAATTCGAATGAAATAACGCACAATTAGCCAAATTATTGCGTGGGAAACGCTCGAGGTGAGGGGCGAGGACAAGAGATCGGGAATTAACGCACCGGTATAGTATTGTCCTGGCACGTCTACAATTTCTCCGATCTCGCCGTCGATTGGTGAATGGAACCTATGGTAATCCGCCGGGGCAAGCCTGAAGAGGGCGAGACTAGCATCATCGAAATATGTGGCGGTTTCTGAGTCTGCAGGGACGTTGAGCAAGTTGGGAATCGTAAAGTTGTTGCCTTTGACCCTATTGAACGTCGATGCGGTCCGAAGCGGTCCAGGAAATATGAGCGTGTGTTATTTATATCAAAAATGGGAGGTAGTGGTATGGGAAGTCAAGGTGGGAGGAGAGGCGTACCAGAATTCACGGGCGAGGGTGACGGTGGGGAAAACTGTCAGCCTGCAGTCCGCAGCGGAACAGATTCCGTTCGGGTCATCTGCATTCTCGACAGGACGAGCACCTGGTTTAAGCCGTCTACAAGAACGCATGTTAGTAATAATATTATGCATCTCAATTATAAGCTGAGGATATGTACCTGGCGAAAAAGTCATTGAAGTTGGCGTATTTGGTGTAATCCGGCTCGAGGAGTTCGGAAGTCTTGATCTTATACTCTTCTATGAACGCAGGAATAGATTGGATGGATTCGGGGGAATCGTATATCTCTCCTTGCTGTGAAGTCAAGAACGGAATTAGACGGATGTCGTACCAACAACGTCGAGCACTTGACAGGGACTACGCCACAATTGTGGCAAGGTGGCAAGGTGAAATAATAGAAAGATCAAGCGGAGACATACCCTGACAGACAACTCTTTGAGAACATTTTCGACAGACTTGTTATGTAGCAGCTTGATTTGTGCCGATCCATAGAATAGCAGATGCATCCCCAACCTGATCATCTCTCAGCATTCCCAGCTCCGAGCACCAACTCGTCCTGATAAAGAACGAACGTACCTCGGATACAGCGGCATGCTCTCAAAGAATTTCTCACCCGTCCCTCTCATCACTACAAAGTTCCCAACATGATAGTTCGCAGCCAGATTCTCCAACCCAGGGACGTATTTCTCCAGCGCGTGTAATCTCGATATCTTGTGAAGAGGCGTATGCGCAGTCAACCCTTCTGGCACTCCATCTCCTGCTGACGCACCTGGAACGTCGGCGTCTGCTGGTGCTGCTGGCCCCGATTTGTCGGATGCGTTGACGAGAACGGAGAGGGTGTCGGCTACTTGCTGATGGCTAGCGTCTGGGAGAGACTTGTCGGGCGAGTCGTGTTTCTCGATGGGTTTGGTGAGGTGATGTGCGGGGATAAGGACCATGGCGATTATTCACGAGCCTTTATTTGTATGATTGTCAGTTGAAAAGTCTAGCAAGCGTTACAGTATAAGCGCTGCACGACGGAAGTGGAGGGGGAGGGACAAGATTGTTGGTCTCCAACGGGTGTGCAATCAGGGGTTTAAAAGGATGGATATAGAACGCTATAATTGGACCATGACGTCAATTTAGCCTGTCTTTGGCGCAAGTTTGACAGCGTTGGCATCGCGATAGGCACAGAGGCACACGAAGAGAGAATAATTCTTGATATTATTCAGAGGTTCGTGGGGGCAATAGCATGAAGGAGTGACCAACAAAGTCACAGCGAAGGAGCGATTGAGCGTGTTTTAGTTGAGCCTGAGAAGCTTGGGGTTGGGCGAGAGACGCTCGTGTGGCGTAGACAGCGCGTAACCACTGTGGCCCAATATGTGTACTCAGGTGTGCTCGCTATGCGGGTCAAACAATCCCTGGCTCCGGGAGAGCAGTGTATATAAGAAGCCCGTCTATTTAATTGATCTTGAGCTCGGCCAACAGAGAAGCAGGAAGACCTGCGTAGTATTCAGGCCGACCTTGAGAGCTTGAACGCTTGCTGAACGCCCGGCTCCGAGTCCATACATTCACTGTTCCCAAAGGCTATGCGAAACAATGTGCATAATCTTGAGAATTTAGCATTGGCACTGTAGTTGACCCGTGTCACTCACATTCCATACGTAGAGCTTCACTACTCTGTGACTCCAAGTCGGCGACGATGATGACCCATGGAGACAAAGCGACAAGTATAAAATTCCTCTACTCATCGACCAATGCCTCACCACTGACCAAACCAGCCTGAAGATTTCAGACGTGCATTCAGATCGGCACCATGGTCTCAAGTTACTCCTCTTCGCCTTCAGTGCCGGGATCGTAGCTGTCAATGTTGCAGGCTCTCCCACCCCATCCTCGACCACACCAGACGTGGTGTCCCTCACTAAATGGACCTTCATTTCGAACCAGCCAACAGGAGCCTTTACTGGTAAACCAGAGACGGGTACTGGTCCTTGGTACAGCCCTGAAACCGACGACGACAACGCCAGTAACCGTGGTTGGTGTGGTTATCCGACCTCGAATGACAATCCTATCTTCGCTCCAGTGAATTACAGTAAGATATCTTCGACCGGTCGGACCATCCTGATCCATTATGTTCGTCGACAGCCAGTAGTCCTTGAGCAGGATGTCGCCCGATAATGCCACATATGCGACCGATCCAGCGGGATGGCATCAAGCCACTTGCTATTACTGTGGCCTAGAAGCGAACATCACCAATCCAAGCAATGGAGTCACGGCGCTCTTGTACATCGGCGACGTGTTCGATGTCCCTTCCGTTTGTTCACCACATTTTCCTCCAATATTCACTTACCTTGATTCATCGGCGTTGGTGCCAGAAGTGACGACTGTCAATAAAGCTGACCTCGAGTTCGTAATCTGCAGGGCCCATGATCGATTGATGTGATTGAAGATGCGTGGCAGCATCTCTATGGGAGTGCGACAAGCGAGCATAGTATTGCGATACAGGGTTTGGAGCGGACCATGACGGGGAGAAGGAACTCGGATCTCCCTTCGTTAAACCTCGCGCCGTGTCCACGACATACGGTTCATCACAAGAACAGCTCGGTGATCTAGAGAGCTGGTGTCATAGTTGCGATAGATAGAAATTGTTTTATCGCACTGAGAGGTTTAGAGTCTCAGAGCTGGTTATGCACGAGTCATGACAGTGGTCCGAACAGAGATGCTTCACAAATTGAGCAAACAAAAGCGCACCATATCGGCCCGGAAGCCCAGTAGACATTTCCCACGCGCCGGAGGCAACCGCTACGGATTGGCTCTCTCTCTCCCTCTCTCCCTCTCTCCCTCTCTCTCTCTCTTACCATCACCCGAACCACAGTGCGATACGACGAACATACTGCTACTTTCATTTCTATGGAATTAGATGCTCAACCTGAAAGGTAATGTCCTTTTGTTTTCCCATGATCCGAAATATGATCCGAATTGGGCTGAGGTTGCCCCTACTAGTATTCAACTTGAACCGTTTTTCGTCACGCCGCGATGTCCTTTCGAAATTCTTTCGAGCATTCTTCTCGTTTGTGTGGAATATTATTATGAAACCAGGCGTCAACTTCCAGAAAGCACCTCTGCACGACGTGAGAGGCTTGAAAAAAAGGCTACTCCGCCGCAAGCATTCACCATCGTTTGCCGCAGTTGGCGAGATGTGACCCTGCGTACTCCTCGTTTGTGGGCTACGTTTCGTATCGGTGACATCGTCTCCTATGACGATTTATGTAGATCAGATCAAGGGAATATCGAACACCACCTCCTCGCCCTCCTTCGATGGCTTGGACGATCTGGAGTTGCTCCACTTACCATGTCCTTAGAGGTTCCCCCACGGCAGTTGCAGGGCCGGACTCCCACAGAAACGATTCTCCGCGCGATATACCCCCTGCTTTGCGAATACTCCACTCGGTGGTACGATATGGATCTCTACTGGATCTGTGTGAGTTCCCCGCGAGTCCCGACGCCCCCGTTGGTACTCCCAAAACTCCTCCGGCTGCGCTGCCATTTTAATTCCGCGATATCAGGACCACTCCATTCCCATGATAGCAACCTTGACTTTTCGACAGCTCCGAACCTTCAAGAGGTGATGATCGACACCTTGACGATGAGTTTGGTCGACTTCATCCTGCCGTGGGCCCAGCTTTGCTCGCTCGCCTTCCACAGCGAGAATGCGACCACGGATCACAGGCTCTACGTCGCAGACTGTCTCAAAGTGCTCTCGCACTGTGTCAACCTCACTGACCTGAAAATATTCGGTGCCGACAGCTTCCCGTATTATTATCGCTCGTCGCACAGACTTGTCGGCTATGAGCCTGCCAAAACGGAAGTTGTGACTTTACCTCGCCTCCAGCACCTCAAAGTCACTACGAAAGACCCTCGCATGATCTTTGGCGTCCTTCCATTTCTGTTTTTGCCCTCCCTTACCACCCTCAAGGTACACGCCATAGATTCCGACAATTTCCTCTCCGTCGTTCGACCTATAGTTGCCGCCCATTTGCATCTGCGTATGCTGCAGGTAGCCTCTCCAATAATGCCGTCTATGGACTCCATCCTTCGCGCTCTCGTTGGCTTTCCGAATATTGTTTCCCTCATAACCGATAAAAAGGAGCTGCTCCGAGATCTCCAGCTCCACTACGATCCTACGTCCGGCCAGCTCACATCCGGCCTCGTTCCGGACCTGCAGGAGCTCTGTCTCTACTCCGCTCAAATTTCTATGAACCATAAATTCGTCCGAGACGACCTCGTGAACTTCGTCTCTTCACGATGGCGTAGACCTGATTTGGTGCGATTGGGAGAGACGGGAAAGTCCGTTATACCTCCCTTCCGACGCATTCGTCTCCATGGGTTTGTCAGAGAAGATGGCAGGGACGTTGTGAGAGAATGTTTGAGGGAATTTGTCGATGAGGGATTAGAACTGGAGTTTCACAACCATGATTCGATGGATTTGGCGGTGTGGAAGACAGCGGGGTGTCGTTGGCCGTGTGAGGTCTAGCGTAAGTCACACTCCTTAACTATCTCGTTGCACTAACTTGTTCCGACGTATTGACGACTTTCCTGCAGGTTGGTTTTATACGTCTGGTGGTGTCGTGCGACAAGATTTCCCTGCGCTGCATGTTGCTCTCCTCAGCGAACGGTGACGAACGCTTTCCACCAACCGGTCTTGTTCGATTATCTAGGCTATACAGCGTCTCACTAGGATATGGCGATGCATTACTGTAAGGGTGTGAAGAGACCATAAAGTATCGGCGAGAATTTTTCTTGCAGGGTGGGGAACAACGCACTCGAATGCAAGTTGGCAAGTTGGTCTAGCTAGCCCGGAGTCGAAATACACTGTCTGAACCGTAGTCCTAACGTCCGCCACGAGCCGCTATGTAGATGTAATCTGACAATTTCACTTTTTGTCTCAATTTTTCGATGGTTATTCGGCCCATAGCTACTACACTGGTGGATTGGCCGTCACAGAACATGAGAGAACGTCGCAGAAGGTCGTATGTGGTCGCCGTTATCGACGACAAAGCCGCGGGCCTTCCCGCGCCACTCTCTTCCTTACCGCCACCACATCCTCCAGTCCTCTGCTTGTCGCGCAATTTTATTGTGCTCATTTGCGACTATATCTCTACAATTTCTGTATACCATCTGAAGTACCACAGAACAGACAGTCAATCTAGAGGAAAAGCGTTACGATGACAAACAAATCGAAGAACCAGAAGAAAAAGCAGCAGAAGAAGGCGCAGGCTGCTAGGGCGAACGGCACAGAGTCTCCAGTCGCGAATGGGTACGTATTTTTCGACTCGAACAGTTCCTTTTCTGTGCTCGGTTTGGGGGTTTGTGCGGGTTTTGGTGGACGTATGTGGTTGTGTTCACGCGGCCGTATGCGCAAGCATTGTACCCTCTGCAGTAGCGCAAGATTCAGAAAGTGTCTTATGTGTAAGGCGGAGAAGGGATACGTGTTTCAAGGCTGCGTTCAAACAGAAGGAATGAAATATGGTCTAGCACTTCAGGCAGCGGCATGGTCGTGGGTGATATGATTTTCAGACTATTATGACGCACTCGTGTGCAAGGATATTTTCGTGCTTGTCTTACTATCTCGTCCAGAAGGCGTGTCGTCTTTTGATCTGATACGTCTACATTACTCTTTCGACCTCCATCTTCAGCCTTCGGTCTGTCGCCACCTATTTGCTGAACCTTATCCACCCTCCCCAGACACACTGACAACGAAGACACCCCCATGGACACCGAACCAACCACCACGACGACCTCAACTCCTCCACCAGAATCCACGTCACCATCTCCGACAACCAGCGCTCCTGAACCCACACCAACCACACCAGCCGAACCCCCCAAACCCAAGTCATCAGAAGAAATCGCCGCCGAAGCAGAATCCCTGAAAGAACGAGGCAACACGTTCTTCAAATCCAGTCAATACACCGATGCCATCCGTCTCTACACACAAGCCATCGACCTCCTCCCTACCTCACCGGCTTACCTTACCAACCGCGCGGCAGCTTTCATGGCCCTAAAGCAATTCCGCCCGGCACTCAACGACTGTCAAGCCGCATCTTCACTACAATCTTCTGATCCGCAAGCAAAGACACTTGTCCGGCTGGCAAGATGTCAGCACTCGCTAGGACAGAGCACCGCGGCACTGAGTACGCTGAGGGCTGTGTTGGAGCTGGAGCCAGGGAATGCGCAGGCTATTCAGTTGCAAGGGAAGGTGCTGGAGTTGGAGGCACATCTGAGGAATTTCGACGGTGCACGGGAGAGAAAGGAGTGGGCGCTGGCGAGGCTGGCTCTGGATAAGTGTTTGCAGAGTATCGAGGGCCAGGGTGGAGAGGTACCGGCCGAATGGAGGCTTTGGAGAATCGAGCTCGATCTCGCGAGGGGGAACTGGGACGCAGCGAACACGGCTGCCAAGTACGTGTCTTCTCTTCTTCCTCGCCGTTGTTTTGTGGTGTTGATTAGACTGTGTTATCGATTGTAGCGATGCTCTGCGGATGCAGCCTAACTCACCAGACGCGCTCACTCTGCGCGGTAACGTTCTCTTCCTTTCCGGCAAACTCCCACAAGCGCTACAACACGCTCAATCCGCACTTCGCTTCGATCCCGGACATGAGCCTGCCCAGCGGTTACGGAAACGCGTGAAGGACGTGGAGCGGATAAAAGAAGAGGGTAATACTGCGTTCAAGTCGAATAAGCTGGAGGAGGCGTTGGCGAAGTATACAGAGGCACTTGAGGTACGTACCTGAAGACTACGTAGGAAGTATGTCGGTGTTTAACTTTGAATTCAACCATGCAGCGGATAGGGGAGAAAGAGGAGGAAGGAAAGGGTGGGCAGATTCGCGCCACTCTGCTCTCCAACCGCGCCACCACACTCGTCAAGGTACGTCTCCTCTTCTCGAGTTTCGCTCTCTAGTTTTCTGATACTTTTCCTGGTACGCAGCTCTCGAGACATGAAGAAGCCCTCGTCGACACCGAAGCCTCGCTCGCCCTCGCGCCCTCGTCGTACAAGGCTCTTCGCACTCGTGCACGCATCAACCTGCACCTCGAAAAATACGATTCAGCCATCGCAGACTTCAAAGCCTCCATCCAACAAGCAGAGTTCGACGATATGCTGAACGATGTCAAGAGCATGAAGGTGGAGCTGAAGAAGGCCGAAGCCGAGCTAAAAAGGAGCAAGACGAAGGACTACTACAAAATTCTTGGTAAGCCTTGTCTCATCATTCACTTCCTCGGTCAGGATGCGGAGGATGTTGCTGATGCTGGACTGGGATACTTGCAGGTGTACCACGAGATTGTAACGAAGTTGAGATCAAGAAAGGATATAGGAGAGAATCGCTCAAGCATCATCCCGACAAGGGCGGTGACGAAGAAAAATTCAAACTCGTCGTCGAAGCTCATGCCGTCCTCTCCGATCCTGCCCGGAGAGAACGCTACGACCTCGGTGAAGACGAGGATGGGCTCAACGATGGTGGTGGGATGGGAGGCGGCATGGGTGGAATGTCACCACAGGATATGGCCAACTTGTTTGCCCACTTTGGAGCGGGTGGACCGGCTGGATTCGGTGGTGGCGGCGGTGGGTTTAGCAGTGGTGGATATGGCGGTGGTGGTGGTGGATCGTTCCATTCGCATTCGCACTCGAGTTATGGGGGCAGGGGACCGTTCGGATTCTGAAGAGCAGGAGTGTCCTGAGACCGGTGTGGCCCATCGGGTGGCGAGTGTGGGAGACTGGAGGAGGCCATTGTGGAAGTCGAAGTGGTCGTTTGTGCCATACGCTATACTCTGTCCTTGTGCATCTGTTTATACTCATCTCTTGTCTGTGATGTCACCCATCTGCTCTCTTGTATCCACTGCGTCATTGAATTCACATTGCCACCATGTCATGCCAACGGGTTTCTCTTTCTTCGTCCTCGTTCTGGTCCGCTCTATCTCTCTCCTGCAGATACTGGTCATTAGTCTCTTCTTTCTCTTACACTTGCTGCTCCTTGTTGACGGTCATTCTCTATCTAAATCAGCTCGACTTCCATCATTCTTGTTCTCCTGCTTCACCGGTCCATCGTCTCTTATCCTTTTTGCATCGAGTCGTACTGTTAGTGTAAAGCAGTATGCCCGATAATGTGCAGCGTGTTTTCTAGGTTCACCGGCATCGCAGATAGTTGCGCTAGAAACAGCACATTGAGATAAACAAGTGAGTCTACATATCATCGACGTATAAAGTGCAACGCGTCTGCTCCTCTCCAGAGAGAAAGCTTTTGCGGCAGAGGCCAAGTTTGGCCTGCAGGGTGTTGATGGCAGAGATCTACGGAAGTAGTGTCAATGATGACTTGTGGACTGAAGGCGATTAAAGGAGTAAGCGACTTGAACAACTCACACCTACGGCTCGCAGGGCCAACGAGCTCCTGCTGCCTCCCATACAGCCGACTCCATGCCACCCGTCGACTCCTCGTCACCCACGTATAATTCCAACTCTAACCCCTTGTCGACAAACTCCTTAAGGTACGCCCGAATTTCATCCTCAGTCCCTTCTAAACCACGATCAAAACCCTGTAGACGAAGACGACGGAATTTCGAGACGACAGGTTTCGTTCCATCCAACCACCGCGATGACACGAAGTTTCGCAAGTCCTTCCACGACCACATGTCGTGTACGTAGGAGTAGTTCCATGACGTGAGACAAAGTTCCTGGAGCTCAGGCAGTAGGTCCGACACGAGCTGGCCAGAGGTAGGATGAAAATGGGGATGAAGTTCGGGAAGCAAATGGTGCACATCTGTCGTCAAAGACGTGATCTTTGGGAAGGCCGCAAGGAAGTCGCCAGATACGGGAAAACAGGGGTAATCGTGCCTCATGGGATCTTCTATATGAAGCATACGCAAGGGCGAATGAGCAGTCGTAAGGGATTGGACGATGGCATCAAACACGTCCGTGTCAAGAAGCCAAAGTATGGCAGTCTCGAGGACAGGCAAGTGCAGAAACGGAAGGACGCCGTAGTTCATGCGACCGTCCTCGGTCGTGAAGACGAAGTGTGTGAGAAGAGGGAGAGTCACGATCTGGGTAGTTCTGGGGGTGTATTTGAAAGGCTTGTGTGAGGAAAACGCCCTGTATCCGTCATAGACTTTGAGATCCGTGAGGTTGCCACATTGCGAAAGCACGGTGAGACAATCTGCTACGAAGACATCGTCATTTTTCGTCTCGTTTTGTCCTTGAAATGCAAGCGAACGAAGCTGCGACCACGGCAGCTTGAAGTCGATCAGACCAATCGTCAAGGTGTCGATCATGACCTCCTGAAGGTTGGGAGCATCTGAGAAATCAAGCTTGTTTCCAGTGTACTGATGACCACCCTGGAACCTAAGAGTGGGGGGTGAATACGGGTCAACGATACCGATGTTGAAGTGACAGCTCAATCGGAAGAGTTTTGGGAAAGATAGCGCAGGGATCTCGAGATGCGGGGATTTTTGACACGTCCAAGAAAGTTCCATGTCGTACCAACGGGAGGAGTGATCGCAAAGCAGCCTATATATCGATTGGAGATAGTCTTCTGCGGAAGTAAGACCTCGCGATTCTGGGTTGAGATACTTGAAGACCACGGTGAGCGGAGCAACTCGAGATCGTTCAAGCCATCTTCGAACGGTATGAATCCGGTTTTGGACCATAAGGTCGTCCGCTTTGAACCCGTCGAAACGACCACTAAAACTGAATTCGCCGAAGTGAAATGCAGCCCACAAACGAGGCGTGGCCAAGGTCACGTCTCGCCAGCTGCGGCATACAACAGTGAGTGCCTGTGGCAGGGCAGTCGTGTCCGCAGGCCAGACATGTCGTGCGTATGGAGCTTTTCGTGATTTTTGTTTGGTTGCGATAAAATCTTCAACACAAATGGTGAAGATGGCGGAAAGTATTTCAAAGGGGCATCGGGGCGTGACGAAAAACGTTGCCATTGTCAAGTTCTGGCGGCAAGTTGTCACGACTGGGTAGTAGCATGGGATTCAACAACTCCGACTGATAAAGTAGCGTAACAGTAATTACCTTCTGAAAGGGATGCCCGGTGATCAGTGCTTGTCTGAACTTAGATTGGCTCTGCTAGTATAGTCGTGACTGGTGCGAGAGAGAGAGAAGAGAGAGAACGATGCGATTCGCAGACTCTGAAGTGAATACGTATTTACATCCGCTCACCGGCGCTTCTCGGAAAGAACCGTGACGTGAATGAATGACCACAACTCCTCCACAGATGGTTCCGCTCACCGACAAGAGCACTCGAGACACCCTCCATAGCTAGCAAGCAGGAACATAAGATTTTATACGCATCTCAATAACGACTCGGAGGAAGTAAAAAAAATTAGGCAGAGCGAGGACGATTTGCACTCCGGCTACACCTCGCAAGGCCAACGAGCTCCCGCAGTCTCCCATACGACCGAGTTCATGCCACTATCGTAAATCTCCAATTCCAACCCTTCATCCACAAACTCCTGCAAGTACCGCTGTATCAGGTCTCTGCTATCTCCACCCGCCCATTGCTCGATGCGGATACGTCGGAAAGGAGGTACTCCGAGTTCTCTAGCATCGTTTTTTTGCGCTAGATCACGTCGGCTCCGTCGTGATGACAGGAAATTATGTAGATCACACAAAAACCATTTGTCCTCATTTAAAATATAGCCTATGGAGAGACAAAGCTCCTGGAGCCCCGGGACAATGTCAGATACGAGCTTCCCAGAGGTCGGATGGTACTGAAGACACAAGTCTTTGTGCGCACTTAGACTGTTCGTGGAGTAGGACACGAGGTCGGGAAAGGCCTGGACAGCACGAATAATGGCAGAGTTATGGGAGGCTCGGTTTTGCGGGTCATCCCAGACATCCCAGAACAGGTCGAACGCGTTGTCTATTTGCAGCATGCGGAGAGGTGGTCGTGCGGCGATTATTGGCAGCATAGTGTCATCGAGGGTGTCCAGATTCCGGATCCAGAGTCTGAGAGATTCGAGGGCGGGTAGATGAAGGCGCGGAATAACGCCATGGTCAATGCGACTGTCACCAGTTGCACATATGAGGTGGCGAAGAAGAGGGAGAGAAACGACCTGTATCTCTTTAGCACACCGGGTTTCGCTGGAATAGTGATATCGGTTGGGGTTCTGCTTATCATCATCGTAAATCTTGAGGTCTACAAGGTTGACGCACTGCGAGAGCACGTATAAACAGTCTGCGACGTAGAGACCATCCTCTTGGATCTTGTTGCGGCCTTGGAAAGCGAGCGAGCAGAGCTGCGACCAGGGCAACTTGAAATCGATGAGGCCTATAGTGAACGAGTTGAGCATGACTTCTCGAAGGTTCGGCGCATTCATAAATTCGAGGTTATTCCCAGTGTACATTTGAGGTCGAGAAAGTGGAGGATAATCGTCTGGATCTATCAGCCCGACATTAAAATGGCAGCTCAGCCGAAATAGCCTCGGGAGGGGCAGCGGTGACATATCGAGATGAGGAGATTTCGCGCAAGACCAGAGAAGATGCATATCGAACCACTGGGATGAGTGGTTGCAAAGCATGCGATATATCGATTGGGATGTCTCTGCCAAGAGTGGTCCGCCCTCCGTTGCGTTCCAGTATTTGTGACGCTGCATGACTACAGTCAGGCGGGCTGCACGAGATAGAGCAAGCCAGTCTTGAATCTTGAACAGCTTGAAGCTGCACTTCGCAGCCATGTGTGCGAGTGGATCCATGAGAAAGGCCCGCTCGAGAGCATCATCGGCGATACCGAATCTAGCCCAAAGACTAGGCAAGCCCAGCGCAATGTTTCGCCAGCTGCGACACACGCGAGTGAGTGATTGTGGTGCAGCAGTCCGGTTAGCGACAAGTTCAGTGGGATCCTTAGGATGTCTCTGCGTAGGCTCTGGGAGCGTCCGTGTTTCGTCGATGTGTCTATCGACAACGAAGATGAAGATGGCCGAAAGAATTTCGGGTGGGCAACGAGGTGTGTTGAAGAGACATGGGGTCGGCATCCAACCTGGCCGTTCCCGAATTGTTGAATAGAACGGGGCCATTCTGAAGTAACGAGTTTGAGATCTGCAGCCTCAGTTAGTAGGTGATGGACAGTGGCAGAGATTTAGAAGACTCGGAGTCTGAAAGACTAAAGTGCAGCACTCAAGCTTGTCACGTGCCGCCGTCAATCACGCCCAAATTATCCCACGGACCCAGAGCTGACACCAGTAACCAGTTGACCGGCAACAAACGAACATTTCTCCAACATTTCTCCAGGTTGTACTTGCGACGCCATAAGCTGTTGATTATTTAGCAAGGGTTGGCAGGGTGACCAGCCATAACTCGACACGTATTTCATTTCCAGACTGGTAACATTCCATACATATAATCTTCACTAACGAACTTCCAGTCAGTTATTCTTCCTTAACGTCCATTCACCCAAACGACCACCACGAACATCCACCCACCTTCATCACTTTCCCCTCTTCCCATTCCTTCGCTCTTCGCCTCCATCAACCCACAGCATGTTCTTCACCCCCCAATTCACTCCACAACCTCGACATAATTTGCAGGGAACAAACCCACTTCTCCCCTGGAATCTTTCCCTTGCCACCAGTCATCACTCGCCGCCTCAATCTCTGTGATTCTATCCCCCTCACGGAACGAGATTTCGTTATCCTCCGCGGCTTCGTAGTCGTATATGGCAATGGCGACGACGCCTTCGTCTACTGCAGCAGCGGGTGGCTCGGGCGCGGGAGGAGCGACGGGGGCTGCTGCAGCTGGAGGCTAGAAACGAGTACTGTGGGATTAGAGAAGGGTGTATGGGGAGAGGAGAGAAGACTTACAGGAGGAGGAGGAGGCGGAGGCGGAGGGGGTGGGGGCGGGGGCGGGGGTGGGAGGGGGAGGCGCTTCAGCCTCTGGTTCAGGCTCGGGTCCGGGTTCGGGCTCAGGCTCATAAGCCGGTTCGGGAGCAGCACCCTCTCCTTGCTCGAAGATTTCGACGTAGTTCGCTAAAGGCCAATCGCGTCAGTTCATACATTCTGGGAGGTGTCACAGGAACGAGTATGGTGCGAAAGGAATGGATAGACGAAGATAACGCACCAGGGAACAACCCGCTCTTCGCTCCTCCTTGTCCGACACCACTCCACCACCCCTCATCCACCATCTCGATCTGTTCGATTATCTCGCCCTCGACGAGAGCCATCTCGTTATCTTCTGTTGCCTTTTTGTACAAAAGGACAAAAAACACGATGATTAGCACAACGTAGGCTTGCTGGAAGCGACAGTTCCAGAGAAACAACGAACCTCATACTCGTAAAGTACGACCGCCACAGTTCCCTGTCCACCTGCAGGGGCGGCATGAACTGGCTCGGGTTCAGGCTCCGGCTCCGGTTCGTGGATCGCCATCTGCGCCATCTGTAATGCCAGAACCGGATTTGCAGTATCAGTAAGATTCGACCTTCAAAGATCAACCACGCCAAAATCAGACTTACCTGAGCAACAGGAGGTGGCGGCGGCGGTGGAGGAGGAGGTGGAGGAGGTGGATGAGCCTCCCACTCTGGCTCAGGCTCTTCCTCCTCTTGTTGCATTACAGGCGGTATAGGAGGTCTGCTGGCCGCCGGGGGTGGTGGCGGCGGCGGTGGCGGCACATATTCTTCGTCCTCTGGCTCCGGCTCGGGGATACGAGCGGGTGGGGGAGGCGCCGCAGGAGCAGATGGTGGGGGAGGGACACTTCTACTGGCGGCACCACCACTGAAGGAACCACCACCACCGCTGAACGAGGGCGTGACAGCTGCAGGAGGAGGGATCGAAGCTCCCGCAGCCCGACTCGCTGCCTCTTCTTCCTCTGCCTGCTTCTTCGCGAGCGCTTGACGTTCGCTCCAGGTTAGTTTCTTGGCACCGCCAGCGGGGGCACCGCGCGAAGGTGGTGGGGGAGTTGACTGAGTTTGTTGTTCGAATGCGGCGAACGGGTTCTTGAGCTTCTTCGGGGCAGGGAGGGAGACAGGTGTCCACGCGGTACCCTAAACATGTCCAGGTCGATAATCCAGAATCAGCCCTCGCATTGCATCTCAAAAGAAAAGGAAAGGCCGAAAATGATGTCGAAAGAGTGAATAGGTACGCACCACCGGTCCAATCTTATCTTCCTCTGCCGGCTTCGTAGACACCTTACTCTCAACCACTGGCGCTGGAGCCGCAGGTACGGGTCTTGCAGCGGCAGGGGGCGGCGGAGGTGGTTGGCTCGCAGCAATCCTCGTTGGAGGCGCATCATCGTCCCACGCACCAGTCGGCGCCTTACTCGCACCCACACCTTCAGATCGAGCAGCAGAACCTCCACGAGCGGCACCTGTTCCACCTCCACCTGTGAAACTAGCCGCAGGCCTCGGCGCACTTGGGATAGAGGGTGGCTTTGATGCGGCCGCGGTGGAAGGCTTCCAGCCGGTACTTGCGGCGGCGGGTTTGGAAGCAGCTGGTGGAGGGGGGACGGACCGAAGTTGGTTCAGGTCGGGGCGACCGATGGGGACGTAGTTTGTTCCTACGGGGGCGATGGGCTCGGCTTTACGGGGTGCTTCGTTTTGGAAGCTATATTTCGCGCCTGATGCTGATTCGACGCGAGACATGATGATAGACGGGGAGACGTCGGCCTGTCATGTCAATAAAAACGCGTTGATAAGTACAAACATTGTCATTTAGAAACAGAGGATGTGAGGCAAGGAACCGAGAGGAGAAGAGCGACAGACCGCCACGGATGAAAGTGATGGCAGATAACCCGAGAATGTTCAAGCTATCGGGTACTGCACAGATTCTCAGGACTTAGTACATGATCTGCTTAGGCTATTAATTTAGTTTAGAACATGTCGCGGCTTCTAAGAGTGCCCAGATGTCCATATCAAGGTGATATTCTAAACCCCAGACTCATACACGTCGATGCTCTGGCGTCGCACTGCTCTGGAGTAGTTGCGTATGCCGCTACGCCTGGTCCGTGCCGACGTCGCAGAATGGTGCCCTACACCAGAGTGGCACTACGACATCCCAGATATCCGACTTTGAATAGATCCCTGATCTTTGAAGGTTTTAAAGAGACCAAGAGGAACCAGTGCCAGAATTAGAATGGCTTTCCAGGAGGTCTGAGAATCGAGTCCCAGGTTGACGATTGCTGGTTCGTCGTCCTTGAGCAGACCGCTCAATCTCAGCTGTGTCTAGCAAAGACATGAAAGTCATGAAATGCGGTCCATTGCTATTCAACGTTCGTTCATCCTCTGTCCAGCAGCTATGTCGCACATGGGACTGACTCGCAACCGCAGTATAGCCACAACACCTTTGCAGATAATGGCTGGATTTTCAAAGTACGCACCTCATTGCGAGCACTGATGACCAAGTGTGTGCCATGTAGGAAGCGAGCTACTGCGGAGGCGTGCGTTGGGAAGAGACCTTTCTTGGCTACCGGAACACCATCACCACACCAGTTGATCTGTACGAATTTCGGGAGTTGACTCTAAGAAATGAGAACAGATGTCAGACCTTCTATCCCCCATCCAAAAGATATAGAAGCAGTCAGAAAAGGCGAGACTTACGTTCGGGTCCACTACTCGGACGAAAGCATACTGAATCCTGTCAGAGCATTGCAGCGTCAATGTACTTCTCCATGTCTTCAGCGTGCGAATCAAACGTACTTTCCATCGGAGAACTCGTCTTCCAATTCCTCTAGACCACCATCACCTGTTGACTGCACCTTCAAATCATTCCCACCTTTATCATACGTGAAGATGGCCCAGTCGATACCGCGCGAATTGACGACGTCGTTGTACGCCTTCGCGATGTCCGGGCTGGACAGATTAACCGTCAGAGACATCGGAGCGCCTCTCTAGTATAGTTATCAGAGCTTAGGGTATTCGATATGCAGGTCCGAGCAGTGGAAGTGGGTGTAAAGGAAAAAGAGATGGTACGGCTGCTTGTCGCGGTCAATTGGCAGTGCTTGTTCTGGGTTAGGGCGATTACGTCATATGGAGGGTTACATTATGAACTTGGGCCACAACGCCACACTTCCTCGCTCGTCTGGCTTGACATTCATCTCAAATCTGATACACGAATGTCCTTTACTATTGGGGAAGACAACGCTTGGCTCGGGAAATATTCGCGTTGGCAGAGACCGAAGCGTATGACGGAGCGAAACCTGTGTTTGCTAGTCTGATGTTCTCCGTAATTGTCTTCCACGCTCAGTTCTTCTCTTCCTCCCACCACCATGTCCAAATCCGAGCAGTCGCACCTTCCCCCTTTGGTCTCTACTGGTGTCTTTTCTGTGAGCTGTTCTGTTAATATCAATGCGCCGAAGCAGAAACTATGGGATGTGTTGCTTGATTTTCCCGAGTACGGAGAATGGTAAGTTACACCTCTGTATATAGGTGTTGTCCTGGACTTCACTGAGATTCATTTTGGTTACTATAGGAACCCGTTCGTGTAAGTCGCATATGTTCTTTTTTTACCCATCGTTCTTGTCCTCACTACTATCTGTACTGGACGGTAGCCGTGTTCAAACACTCGTCGATCCTGAAACCAAGGCTCCCCTTCCGTCTCCGGCTGCGTCGCAGCCTAAAGTTGGTCAACACCTCCTCATGAAGGTCCATATCCCACCTACGATGTCCGATACCTCCAAATATCAAAAGACCGAAGAAATCATCACGCACGTCGATCACGAGGAATTTCGTGTGGCATGGAAGTACGCCACGCTTCCGAAATGGTTGTTGGGCGCAGAGAGGTGGCAATGTCTGAGTAGCCTTCCTTCCCCCGACGGAGGGAAAGAGATGACGAAGTACGAGACGAGGGAAGTGTTTAGTGGTCCGTTGGCGTATATCATGAAATGGTTTATGAGGAAAGGTCTGGAAGAGGCATTTGCTGCGATGGGTGATGCGTTGAAAGCACGGTCTGAGACTGGAGCACAGGACCAAGGAACGCTATAGGAAGAGTATAAAAGGTTTGATAGACTGATATAATGCTCTCCCCGTCAATATTATCCAGGCTACATATATGATCCAAATGGCCTAACGGTCATGGCGATAACACGGCCGAAACATCTATTCAGATAGTCTGTCTCCATAATGGCTTCATCCCAACGCGTTAGCAGAGTACAGTGTATCGACACAAACTAGATACAGAAACTCAACGAATCAAACTCCTCACATTTAAACAACCGCCTTCAATGCTCATCCGGAATAACACTTCGCCCACTCCCCTCCATGCACAAATCTCGTGAAATCAAGCCGCGTCTCCGCCGCATTCAAGATACGCGCCGTACTCGGCCTCGCAAGCGTCGTCCGGTGCGCACTCGGCACCCAAAACAATAGCTCACCCGACGTCCCTCTGACCCACCCATCTTTCTCTAGCTCATGTTGATCTCCGAATTTCTCTTCCTCCTTCCCTTCCTCCTCCCCATCCTCGCCGTCGTGTCCCTTGGTACCGACAGTGGTATCCCAAATGCGAATTGTGCGGTCGGCGGAACACGAAGCAATATAACGATCGTCGGGGGAGAACGCGACAGCATTGATCCTACTCGTATGTCCATTGAATGGACCAGCAACAATATCTCCCGTCTCTGCGTCCCATACACAAACACTACAATCCCACGAACCCGACGCGATCCGTTTCCCATCTGACGATAGAGAAACTGACACGACTTCCGCATTGTGTCCGTGGAAAGGACCCGCGATAGGCTCTCCGGTAGATGCATTCCAAACGCATAAAGTGTTGTCGTCCGAGCTAGAGATGATGCGCTCCCCATCGGGTGAGTACACGAGCGATTGGACCCAGCTTTCATGCGCAGGGAATGGCCCAACGACTGTCTCTCGGGTCTCGATATCCCACACGCGAATGGTATTATCGCGCGAACCAACTGCAACACGCTTGTCGTCAGGGGAGAACCTGACGGTGAGGATGCCCCAGAGATGTCCTTCGAAGGGCTCGTGGACTAGTTCACGGGTGCCGACGTTCCATATGCGGACCGTCTCGTCGAAAGAGCCTGAGACGAGCATTTGACTGTCAGAGGAGAACATAAGTGATTGTACGGGCTGATTGTGGCCTTCGAGAGGTTTTCCGACTAGTTGTCCGCCCGCTGCGCTCCAGATACGAATGGTGTTGTCTTCGGATCCCGACGCTATGAATTGTCCATCGGGAGAGTATGCGATGGTTGTGACTCCGTCTGTATGTCCCTCGCATGATCGCAGAACGGGTGTGTCTTCGGCGGTTCCATCGAGGCGCCACTGAATGATATTGTGATCGATAGAGCCGGTCACTAGCTGATTCCCGTCAGGAGAGAATGCGAGGGATGTGATCGAGTCTGTATGTCCAGCTTGTGGCGCATCGTCACCACTCCCATTAACCTGCAAGTCCCATACGCAGATTGTCTGGTCGACGGAGCCTGACGCCACGCGATGTCCATCAGGTGAGAACGAAACAGTTCTGACTGGACCAGCGTGTCCGTGGAACGGCCCAGCGATACAGGTCCCTGTCTCGACGTCCCATACACGTACGGTGTAGTCCGACGATCCCGATGCGACATAACGGTTCTCCTTGGGGGAGAAGGCCACAGAGTAGATATCTCTTGTATGGCCTTGTAGCGGTCCCGCGAGGAGGTTCCCGTTCGAGAAGTCCCAGACACGAACACTCTGGTCGTGCGAGCCGGTAGCGATACGTTGCCCATCCGACGAAAGCGTCATGGATACGATCCAACTCGTGTGCCCGGTGAAAGGGCCTGCGACGTGCTTGCCAGTAGTAGGATCGTAGACCTCAAACATCCCATCGCTTCTGCTCGCAGAGATATAATGCCCAACACAAAACATCCTATCGATGCCTTCAATGCCGTTCGCGTGCCCTTCAAACGAGACTGCCGCGCTCGTCTCCGTGGACGGATCCCATATACGAGTCGTGAAGTCCCTCGAGAACGCAAGAACGCGATAGCTGTCCGGAAGAAATGCGACCCCAGCTACACCGTGTTCGTGCTCAAGGAACGAAGTGAAGATGACATCCCCGGTGGTAGCGTCCCATATTCGGACGGTGTTATCCTCAGAACCTGACGCGATACGGCGGTCGTCAGACGAAAATGCGACGGACATAATTGGATTCCCATGGCCGACAAGGGGGCCCAGAACCTGGGCTCCCGTTTCCGCGTCCCAGACGGAGACGTTCCAATCGTAAGAGCCGGAGACGATGGAGCGACCATCGTGCGAGAAGGCGATGGACGTGACAGACTTTCCTGGTTTATGAGCGGCAATCTGCATTTGCAGTGTTGGCCAGTGGGGTGCGTGACCCTTTGCAACATAAAATGTGTTCGGAAGATGTGAATGATTGAGTTGGAAGACTGGGGACGATGACGGGGAGAACGGGATGGCGGATAGGTAGATATGAGGCGTGCTTTCGGCTATGGGCATCCCGAAGTAGCGCACAAAACGGGATACATCTTCGACGAGGTCCGCGAATTCTTCGGAGACAGTTCCTGGCTCCTGTAGAAAATCCAATGAGTCACATTTAGCGCACTGGTAAGTAAATAACTCACCTTCTCACTGGCCCCAGCGAGCCATTTCTTTAGCGTCGCGAGAGCAGGAGTCGCGAGGTTCATAGCTCCAATTAGACTGAGGACCTCGATCCAGAAAAGAAGTTTCTCGCGGAGAAGCGATTCCGCCTTCGCGAGAAGATCGTGGTCAAACGAGACGTGGTCTATATGCTCGTCCCAAAACCGGCACGCATAGGAAAGATGGAACGGTATCTTCTCCTGCACTCGCATGTCGAGGTCGGGGATGTGCACGTTGCGGAAATGTGAAGTCTCGAGGTCACATATGTTGAACTGTAGTGTATCGAGCATAAGACCAAGACAGGCATGTGTAAGAAGACGGTCGGCGTCGTTGAGATCTATGAAGAACGCCCCGCTCCGCTCTTTGCTGGTAAGATAGTCTCGAAAAGAAGTATGCAGGGGAATCATGGGCAAGACCGATGTTGCGTAAGTGACGTTGCTCAATAGAGACCCCATGCCATCGACGACGGAACGTACGACCTCTTGTAGTTCATCTTGCGGAGCATCAGGAGCATGTTGACCAAGAGCGATCAAGGAGTTTTGAGATAACGGCTCGAAGGATGCGAGTATTTGGCCCATGACGAATCGAAACTGTATCGGAATATCTTCGTACTTCTCAAAGTCGGGAAATAGGGTTCTCAATACCGTGTCGTAGAGTTCATCAAGTTTCTCTTGCACTCTACTCTTGCCTTTCTTATTTACAAGAATGTCGAAGGCGCGAGAGGCCGTCAAGCCTCGAGGTGGTTTCGCGATAAAATCGCATGCGACTGCAGCCCACTGGAACAACCGACCCGCCTCCTGAGCCAACTGCATGCAGTCCTCGTCCGAAAGACGAGGGGACAGTCTCGAGCGGGTGTAGAAGAGGATATCTTGCTCTGTGTCTTGAGCTAAAATATTGTCCTCCATGCGAAGGACCCCGATCTCTGGCCGATTGCTGAAGGCTTCTTCGAGGTCGCTCTCCGGTCGCGCGGTGAGGAGCATGCGGAAGTTCTCGGGAAGCTCGTGAGCACTGTTGGCTAGGGCCGAAACGAGACCTTCTCGTGTTTCTTCATCGCATTCGTCAAGGCCGTCGATGACGATGACCATGGGTCCAAGAGTGTGAAGATCCTTCAACTGGTCCAACAGGAGGCGCGTAAACAGAGATCGACAGTCACGGTTCCCTAAACGAAGGGACGTGTCCCCGCGGATGGTCTTCACCAAGGCCTTCTTGAAGGACGGATTCTCATCAGATAGGTCACGAGCCAGTGTCGTGATGGGAAGGTGAGGCGGCTGCTGGAAGGATTTGTCGAAGACGAAGGAAGATGTAAGTCTGCCCATATCCTCGAAACGGCGAGCGATTTCGTGCGCGATGGACGATTTTCCGGAGCCTGCCTGACCGAAGAGGACCAGCATGCGTGAAGAATCCGGGCTGTGGACCCATTCTTGCAAACGGTCTAGGAACTGGACCCTCGTTCCAAGGGTGCAGCCTTTGGCTGGGTTACATCGGGCTCCGTCGCCATATGGCAAATCGCGAAGCAATGCATCCGCATCTAGATGAAAACTGAGCTTTGAGTGCTTCGCATATAATATATGTGGATAAACCCACCGATCTCAGCAAGCTGCTGCGCAACATCCTCAAGATCATCTGCAAGGCGTAGCACGCAGAGCTTTGTGGTGATTGTTGTCTGATTAAGAAAAGCGTCGCGAAGCTCCCCGAGAACAGTCGTGTACTTTGTCACCAGACTGTCAGCCTTGCTTACGACGTTTTTCAATAGTCGTTTCCCTGCAAAACACAAGACAAGGTCAGTAGAGAGTCACCTTCGATATTGCGATACATACAGAAGTTTATATCCTTTGCATACGACTGGATGAAGTGTCCGCACTCGCCCGTCTGCTGAAGCATTTTAGTTATGATCTCGGCTTGTTTGGGGTCGTGACAGCGGGCTTCCAGATCCTCCGCCGCATGAACAGTATCCATCATGTCCTTCAGGGCCTCGAGTAGGGTCCGTACTTGATCGTCACGTTCCATTTGGGTGGCGATAGCCTAATAGATTTTCGGGACATTGAGTCAGTGAGGAACAAAAAGTAATGTCGTAATAGACGACTTACCTTGGGAATTGCGGACAGAATAGCCCATGCTATATTTGCATACGGATGAATCTGTCAAATACTCGTGAGCAGATGAACACTAAGACACAGACTATCAACTTACCGCGGCTATCCCGTCGACGATATTTACCAACCCTTCTACCTTTTCCATCATGGGTTCCCATATCGCATACTGGGCTTTGGTGGTGGTCACTGCACTGACGACAAGTTGCGAGTCGGCTAGAACGGTGTTAGCCGTACCCGAAATATCTTTCATGTTGTCGAGGGCCAATTCAGCGACAAAAGGCGCGGCCACAGGGGCATCCTCAGACGATGCGGCCTTCTCGGCGGATTTGGACGTCGACGCCGATGTCTTGAACATGACAACCACTTCGAACGCGCTTTGTCTTCCACGAGGATCGACATATGCGATATGCAAAGAGAACCCTATATGTCCCGCTTGATCAGCATGTCCTCTCCACTGACGGCCTCGCATACGTACGTTCGTTGAGACGAGCCTCCAGTTTCTCGGGAGACAGGCTATATGTGCCGACGAGATTCGGCTCATGCATGCTCCTTTGAGCGTAGACCTGTATCAATACTTGAGCTGTTGCATCTAGAACGCTGAAACCGGGCAGCCAGGCCTGTCAGAACCGACAACGAACGGCAAAAAAAAATTGAAACACCTTACAAGCCGCTCAACGTTTCGTCCCATTTCGCAACGCCCTCTTTCGGAGGCAACGCTTTCGTCTGCTTGATGGTCAGCGCGTGTGTGATACGCACGAAGAACGGCCTCTTCGAGAGAAAGGATACAAGTCGGGGGAGATTTCGAGCTTCGAATACTGAGAGAAAATGAGACAGATGTTCGCAAGTCTTAGCAGTGGATACGTGCCTTGTATACCGAACTTTTCTCCGTCTGTCATCACCAACAACTGTTTCCCCGACACCCCCTTCTCCGACGTCCCTTTCTCCGACACACCCTTCTCTTTCTCAGTCGCTGAGGAGCTAGACGATACGATCGTCAAGAGGAAGAGCGAGAAAAGAATCCGTTTGGCTCACCTGGCTCCCTTTTCCGACATAGTTAGAGGCCTAAAGGAAGTTCAACATTTCGGGAACATGAGCCTCGTATATGCCATGACAGAACTTATACGCACCTCGACGATGATGGCTGGCCCTACGCTACGCCGATAGAATGCTGAACACAACAGTAAGCTATTTGGTGGTTGAGAACGATGAGGAGCGAGGGCGTGCGAGACGCCCTTCGGTCGTTTTGAACCCTGTTGCTGTGTGTTACGGGCTGATATGACCTGAGAGATTCGGCCCTGTCGCAATACACCTTCCTGTGTATAGCCAAAAAGGAACTTTGGAACCAAGAACTCCTGGTTATCAAATGATACGTCGGCGATTAAAGCACAGTGTCTTCATTTTTTGTGTCCAAACTAGCGAATTCGATGTTTCTCAGTCGGGCGAGCATTGAAGCTTATTGAAGTCAGCAAACTGCATATTCTGACCAACAAGCACGGATTTTTGTGGGTATTGGACGAGCAATCCATCGAACGACGAACAGGGTGCGACTGCGCTTTGTCATGAAGATTGATATTTTGATCTGGATTCGTTCCATCACTGTGATGATCAGTCGCCAATCATATGCCCATACTACGGTAGATATCCCACCTCGTGCTTCGACAGACTTTTCCCATTTCCAAGTCGTTGATCTTCATCGACACAGATCAACGACAGGTGACTCTTGAGCGCTTGAGTCTCAGTGATTCAGTATGTGGCCAGTTCAGGGCCTGACAGTTTTGCGGTCAATGACTTTGCTCTCGCACAGATATTTTCTAAGAACTGGCTTTGGAAGAAGGCAAGAAGAATGAGACAGTGGAGGACAGGAGGTGTGGAAGAAGAACAAACCTGAACGCCTGGAAAGAAATTTCCCACCGTTACGCTTTGGTTCAGGCGCTTGGCGGCTTGGGTGTCACAAGCTGATGTGGCGCGCATCCTCCCCTTCGGGATTTGGTATCAAGACCAGTGTTTTGCACCTTCCTACGCGATGGACATCAGGGGAGAATTATACCATCAACTGGCGTGCACATAAAGATACTGTATATACATGGATAGCTCCGACTAACGAGACAGGATGAACAACAGACCAGTGGCACAGGAATAAGCAAACAGATTCAGAACGTAGCAAAGCACAGTGATAAGAGACAGAAATGAACACAAAGGATAAAATGAACGTGCCGATGTAAGTACCGAGACAAAAGCTCAGTCATAGTATATATAGAAGGAAGCGCGAATAAAACATGAAAATAAAGAGCGGAGAGCGCGAGATACCAGTGGATAGCACCAGATCGTTAATGAGCGACAATTGAACAAACACGAAGAGAATAAAAAGTAAGCAGAAACAATGAAAATATATGGTATAGATACATATCCTCCGTGAGAACAAACCAAAACGAAAGAGAAGGGAATGATATCTTGCTATACATCCTGAAGAAAGGAACGGTGGAACGAGACAGAAAACTTGCAGAAAACACGACCACATTACGATCCCTCAGCGGCCCCTGAGTCCGACACACCTCCGCCTGTGTCAGACTCTCCACCGGTCTGCGCACTGGGTGCCTCGATGTTGATAACACCCTCCTCAATATGCATATCACCCTCCTCTTCCACAGGAACGCCCTCGATTATCGCCGGAGCATGAGAAGGCTGAGATAGATCGACCTCCCCTGGAACCGCATTTTCTTCCTCAGCCCCCTCCTCAGCAGCCGACATACTAACCATCGGCGCACTCTTCCTCCTCTTCCCAATCCCTCCTGCAATCCCCATCCCCAATTCTCCGAATCCTTTCCACATATCCGACATACTCCTCTTCAACACTCCCTCCCCTCCTTTCTCCTTCTCCACTTTCTCCTTGATCTGTTCGCTGGATCCAGCAGCAGACCCGGATCCGGACCCACTCCTTCCTCTCCCTAGCCCAAACCCTCCGACATGAAAGTCCAACGAACGACCCCTCCTATCCATAGCAGGCGCCACACCCCTACTCATACTGATTTTCCTCTTCCCCAGTGCCACAGGTGACATCGCCCGTCTCATACCTACACCAATCCCACCTCCACCTTCTGCAAAGACGACTCCAGTACTAGCGGAAGCTGAAGCAGACGTCGCAGGCGATGCGGTACTAGACTGCGTAGACGTCGACGGCCTGGACGAGACCGGCGCGATACCCATAGCTTCGAGTCCTACACCCAATGGCGGGATGACGAACGAGTCGCTTCGAGATTCAGCTCGAGTCCTGCCACCGCCGTAGCCATACCGTTGTCTTCGTGTTCTTGTTTTACTACCTCCAATCCCATTCCCATTTACGACATCTTCTGCTGAAGGCAAAGTCGTGGTCGTGGGTACAACACTATCGTCGTTGAGATTCACAGGCGCGTCGACAGGGGCAGCAGCAACATCGTCGTCAATCGTAGCGGAGGACATCGCCATGGGATTGGCAGAGAAAGTGAGCGAGAGCGCAGAGGCGGAGGCGGTCTGTTGGCGTGGATAGCCGTAGCTCTGATTTCCTGATGCGGAGTAACCCGCAGCATTTCCTGCCTGTGCCTGTGCCTGTGTGGTGCTCGTGGGCGAGTCGGCGGTAGAGGGACGTCCATGACGGAACCGGGATGAAGTTGTGAAGATGGTTGGAGACGCGAAGGCGGCGAGGAGGTTGCGGGTAGGTGAACGGTTGCGTGTGGGGAGGGTGGCGGAGAATGGGCGAGGAGCTGGTATAGATGGACCACAGAGATGTTAGTACAGTCATATGTGTGTGAGTAGAACAACCCAAAGACGTACCAGAAACTTCCTTCTCCGCCCCTCCCTTGCCCAGTTCACTCTCCAACTCCAACGCCCTCCCTCCTAACTCAAGGAACGACATGTATGCATCATCATCCTCTCCTCCATTCTCATTCTCATCCACGTCCGCGTCCATATCTCTTCTCTTGCCCTTACCCTTCATACTAACCCCATCCACCGACACGACCCTTTCCCTCTCTTTCCCTCCACCCACCGCCACCCCCTCGCCATTGACAGAAGCACCAGGCAAAGGCGGCATATCAGTCGCACTAATCCCTCCCAAACTCCCACCTCTACTCCTCCCTCTCCCATGCGTATGCCCCTTACCCTTGCCGTGTACACTAGGCACCCGAGTGGAAATATCCGCTCTTGAACGACTCCTAGACCTCGACCTCGCCCGCCGACTCCTCACGCTCTTAACCTCGTCTCCTTCACCACCCTCCTTAGCTTCTGACCCTGAGCCCGTACTCCAGAGTGACGACTGAACGATCGGCGAGCCAGATATCCCCGCCGCCGTACCCCCAATCTCACCCAAGATCGGACTCAACCCCGCCCCCAACGTCGGCGAATCCGTCGTTGCCGTCCCACCCAAAATCGGATTAGCACTACTAGTACTAGTCGGGCTCCTAGCATTGACCTTCGCGGTGACCCTCGCTGGAATCCTCAGTGACGCTTTGCTAGCCCTCATACTCCGTTTCCTCGCCGCGCTCACCAAGGACACCTGCGACACTTGACTCGATTCTGAGAGACGACGGTCGTGCTTGGCCGTGGGGGTCTTCTGGTCAACGGGTGATGATGACTCCTGATTAGATAAAGCGGTCGAGGTGTTCGGTATCGCAGAAGGGTATGATGAAGGAGGGGCGGACGATTTTTCTTGTACAAGAGGTGGTTTATCATCTTCTCCCTGTTGCTGTTGTTCTGCAAAATCACCCAACCGAGGCGAAGGAATCATAGTGAGTCGAGCTTTACTCGCCACCGCGGTGCCCATGACGCCTACGACTTGGTGGTCTTGGGTATTGATACTTGCGTTATCGCGGAAGGAGTGGCCGTCGATTGTAGATTCCCAAGATCCGGAATCGTTTCTTTGTAGTTGAGATTGGGGGTCGAGGAGCGGGTCGGTGTGAGGTGAGGAGTCGATATCGGGAGTGGGTGCGGTGGGGAGTGGTAAGGGGTCGGTCTGAATGGAAACGTCCAGATGTATCGGAGGGGGTGACTTGACCGGTGACGGATTCTCCGAAGTTGAATCTAACAGCCCAGCAGCCTCCATCTTCTCCAAAAGCTCCCTCCTCTCCACTTCCCACTTCTTCCTCTCACCGATCCACCACCCTTTCTCATCCTCCCACTCCCTCCTCTCCATCTCCCAACTCCCCCGCTGCCTCTCCAACCTCTCCTTGTCCTTCCGCCACGCCTCCTTCTCCATCTCCCAACCCTCCTGCTTCGTTTCCCAGTTCTCTCTCTCCAACCTCCACGCATCCCTCTCCACATCCCAACTCGCCCTCTCCCCATCTAACCGTCCCCCAACCTCAACAGCGATTTTCCATCCCTCCTCCCTCTCCTCCTCCCACCCCTCCCTAACAACCTTCCACCCTTCCCTTTCTTCCCTTCTCTCTCTCCTCTCCCTCTCCAACTCCCTCGTCCGTTTCCCATAACTCGTATTCAGCTTACGGAGCGCGACAGCAAGCGCAGACGTGAGATGGTGTGCATGCAGCGCCGATAGTTGTGTATGGAGATGCGTAGCGATCAACAACTCGCTGATCAAATCTGCTTGTATGGACAGACTATTGCTCAAAGACGTGGTCAGGGAGGCGAGCGAATGCGAGTGTTGAATGGACGCAGTTGAGGGTGAGGGCCCGCCCCGTTCTGGTTGTGCGTCGTCGGGGAGCGAGGAAGAGGAGGAAGAAGAACAAGCGAGTGCGTAGAGTGACTGGAGATACATCTTTTTGCGACCTTCTTCGAAGCGGTGTTTGGCTTGGAGGATGCGGCGTTCGGAGTCGAGACGGTCGAGTTCGGAGAGGAGGTCGGTGGCAACAGAGGGTTTTAGAAGTCTGTTGCGTCAGAAGGAGAATTGGTGAGGAATTAGTGAACGATACAGACAAGATCTAAGCAAGGCGATGGATGAGCGAAACCGGGAGAACGATAAACGTAGTTCGTGCCACAATGTGGCCGCGTAGCTCTCTGGCCTTATTCGGCTGACCGCGAAGTAAAGTAACCACAAAACAAAAACTCGGAAAACGCACCTTATAAACCTAACGTCCGCACTCTCCCTAATCGCCGCACTAACCAACGCCTGCAATTCGCCACTACTCAGCGTCCACTGTGCAGCCTCCAACGTTAACGGCTTATACCTCGCGTAATCCTCATCTCCAATCGCACTCAGATTCAATGGCAGATCTGGGAACTCGATGGGGATTAATGGTGGGAGTGGTGGCAATGGGATTGGAGCTGATTTCGGTGTGTTCGAGTTGGAATTCGAGTTGGAATTGACTGATTTGACGGAAGCGGTTGAAGGAGGTGCGTGTTGATACACAGAAAGCGAGGTCGAAGGACGAGATGGAAGAGGCGAGTTTCGGGACGGTGTTGAGGCTCTTGGTGAACTTGACCGTGGGCTCGAAGAAGTCGAATGACGTTGTTGATGCGGGAACGAGGTCGTAAGAAGCGGAGAAGGCGACGGTGACTGATGAAACGAATCTCGTGAATTGAACGGAGGCGGTATTGATAATGAGGAGACTGGGGGTACTGTGGCGATGGGTGTAGGGCTCGAGGAGGGTAATCGTGGGGGTGGCGAGAGGGGAAGGTCTCGTGTATGTAGTTGGCTCGGGTTCGGCGATGGTTGGAGTGGTACCCGAATCGTCACGTCTTCGTCCAGATGGACTACTGGCTGTGATGGTGACGAGAATGCTGTGGTGGACGGGTCGGGAGTATGGATACGAGAACCAAAGTCGGTGGCGCTGTAGGCCGGTGGACTTTGCATGTCATGATTGAAATCTGGTTCTGTATTTGAGTACGGGCCGTAGAGGATACCAGTGGACGCAGTAGACAGTCGCGCGCTGTCGCTCGAGTGACCATGAGCTGTCGACGAAACAATTGAAGGCGCGAGTAAAGACTCCGAATCTGTTGTGGCACTCGGGTCCTCTACAATCGTTTCGGGTATCACGGCTGTCACAGGTGTTGACACTGGGATAGCAGTCTCCGTCGACGATGACCCAGAGATAATGCTCTCCGGTTCGTCCGAGAAATTCGAACCATACGACGTCTCTCGCGCACGTTCGTCTTCCCTCGCGCCCACAGCCGACGCAGCACTCGCGTTGCTTGGACGTGTTTGTCTCCTCGAACGAGGACCAGCAGGACCCAGTCTCGGTCGTTCGCGTCGAGCAGGTGAAAGTAACAAGGATGGACCAGGCTCTTCCATGGCTGTCTGCGATGATTACAAGGACTTCGCCAGAATCATCCGGTAACGAGATGGGCCTGTTGCATAGATGTTGGGAATGGGAAAAGGGCAAGATGAAGACCTAAATTGGGGAGACAGGAGAGGAGATACGGCGAATATAAGATGAATCAGAAAACCTGTACGGTCTGTGATGATGTATGACGCACCTCGTTCACAGCAAATAATCTTCAAAGCAGCTCGAGTACCCAAATATCCTTGCTCTCTTCGTCGACAGATACGACAAACCAAGTCCAGAAAAGTATTTCCGCTCAAAGATTCGAAAAAGCGAGACAAGCGGGACGACAGCAAACGTGTTGATCCCAGCTCGCGCGTGCCCTCTCCATCAAGCGCTCAGCGCTCGACATCCTTTCCCATCCCCATCCAGCTTCCCCGCCTATTTTCTCGAATCAAAGAATCATGTGTGGGCGGAAACTTCGATGGTCCGAGTCCGAGCCATCGTTTTGTGTTGAAAATCAAAATGGTGTTGAGTTTTGCCTCGCATCGTATTTGCATTTTATATGGACCCATTTTCCCGGCCCGCGTGAAATGGGCCCAAAACCCACTTGCCAGTGCACAGCGTTGGTCTGCTGTCTACAAATCTGCTGTGAGTATGTCTCTGACTCGCGAAAAATGTTGACACTATTCGATGCATTTTACAGGTCGAACATGAATATGCATGAATGCAGAGCAGCCGAGAAACCTTTATTGCAACATTTATGGATCCAGGCGCTGAAGCGGCTCCTTGATCGGGACGAAATAGCGTCCATAATGAACGCAGCCGGCGGTTGAAATGCACACCTTGTTTACGTCCGGCCTCCTTCCGAGAGTCGCCGTTGTGGTCCAAGTTTGTTCGTGAACTTGTGGCATAGGTGCTGGCACTCAGGATGACTCGTCTGGAACTTCGGGCAGCACATCAGCGAGAGGCTTCAAGAAAACCAGAGGCATCGTAGTAGGTCAAACGCATATTAATCTATTATAGCACAACGCACAACTTACACCCACCACTGACTCGTAACATTACGCTACAGACACATCGCTGCGTTACTCACCACGCATCAAGGCCTCGATTCTCATCCTCGTGACCCTCGCATCCCGCACCATATCGAGTATGTGCCCCAAAGGACTCCCCCTCTCGCCGCCTTCTTCCAACCACTTCGTCCACTCGACAATCCAGTACAGCGCGTCCAGAGGCGCAAGAGGCTGGGGCTGCTCCGGCGGGCTTGCACGACCGAAGAAGTGCGACAACAATCCGATCGATGCGTTCGAGCTGCTCTCTCTGGATTTAGGGAACCGAACGACCGACCTCAATATCGTATCATGGCACTCCCCAAAGGTGAATCCATCGTTGAACTCCACTAGAAGGTGCATATGGGCGAGTCGTATGCTCCGCCTGCCTTCGCTGATGCCGTTCTTGAGGTCGGGCAGCTTGTAGGACCCTCCGCAATGAGCGATCCCGGCGTTCTGGGGAAAATCGGTTCTGGATGGGTCGATCCATACGACGTAGGCGAAATATTTGTTGTTATAATCAGAATTTATCATGGCAGGAACGAATACGAGGCGCAAAGAGGCCGAGATACGTCTGGTGCTTGCGTCGACCTCTTCAAATATGGCTATGAAGAGTTGGTGCGTTCCTTGTCTCATGGATTTTTCGGAAGTATCTGACCAACTGCGAATAATAATCCTCAGACATCAATGAAAGTACCTTAACGAAGAGGGAGTAAAATGCGACGTACACTATTGATTTAGACGACATCTAGATAGAGGGGTCGGTGATCTGTTGGTGATGGATGGTTTGAAGAAAATCTGGAATGACGGCAAGTATCCAAGCGAGCGAAGGGCGAGAAAACCAGAGGATGGATGCTCACGAATATAGAGGGTCTGAGAGGATGAGTGATCTTCAAGCTTCAAGGCGTTGGCCTTTTATACCATTCCCCTTTATCCGAAACGGGCGAGATAACAATAACCATTATGAAATCTGGGAGGTGATGGGAAACACGGCACTGTCGTGTTTGGCATAATAAAACCAAAGAACAAGACAACACAATTTGAATAATCAGAGAAACGGCAATAACAAGCAAGCGTCGGACAAAGCGAGCTCGAGTCTGTCTGTTTCAAGTCGGGGCATTCTGGTCGGAACCCCCACCTTGTTTAGGTCTGTCCTTCTTCCCAAAGTCACCACTGTGGCTCAAGGTTGTTTTGACCTTGTTCGTAACGTTGTGACAATCTTGTGGCGTAGGTGTCCTTCACAATGACTCGACTATAGTTTCGGACACGGGAGATGTCAGACTTGTTCTACCGGGTTTCACAGGATTGGAGGTAATCATCGCAAAGACGGAAAGATAATAGTATTCATCGTGACTAGGAGGTCATCGTCGAGTTGCACCTTGAAGATCATTATAAAAAAGTAAAAGAACGGGAAGGTCAAATGGATTTGCCAGTGTGGCGAACAGCGCATCAACGACAGATCCCAAGAAACCAGAGGCATCATAGTAGGTCTAGGAACATATACTAACCGATTATACAACACACGACTTTCCACCGACCACTGGCTCATAACATTACGCTACAAACACATCGCTGCGTTCCTCACCACGCAGCCTTCTTGTCAATTCCGAGTAGAGTCGTCATCCTGACGCTCATCCTTAAGGCGTTGATTTTCATCCTCGTGTCCCCCGCACCCCGCACCACCATATCGAATAGGTCTCCCGAAGGATTTCCCCTCTCGCCGCCTTCTGCCAACCACTTCGTCCACTCGGCAATCCAGTACAGCGTATCCAGAGGCGCAAGCTGCGCGCTGGCACCACCGAAGAAGGACGACAACAATCTGGTCGATCCATTCGAGCTGCGCTCCGATCTGCACTTAGAGAATGAAAGGATCGACAACTGAATCGTCTCAAGGCATTTGGAAGATGTGTATGGCCAATCCTCGAACTCTACCAGACGGTGCATATCGGCGAGTCGTGCGGGCGCGCTCCACCTACCTTCACTGCTGCCGTTCTCGAGGTCGCGCAGCTTGTAGGGCCCCCCGAGATGAACGATCCCGTCCTGGGTGAGATCGGTCCTGGCTGGGTCGATCCATACGATGTTGGCGAAATATTCGTTGTTGTCGAAATATTCGTTGTTGTAATTAGACTTGATCCTGGCGGGAATGAATACGAGGCGCACGGACTCGGACTCGGCCGAGACATTTCCGGTGCTTGCGTCGAGCTCTTTGAAGAAGCCCATGAAGAGTTGGTGCATTCCTGCTCTCATGGATTGCTCGAAAACAGTTGACCAACTGCCGAGCCTTAATATTCCTCAGATTAAAATGAGATTATTTCAACGAAGGCGTAGAATGCGACGTACATTGAGGATCCAAACGACATATGGATAGAGTAGACTTGTCGGTGATCTGTTGGTGGTGAGAGGTGAAGAAAACCTGAAATGACGACAAGAATATAAGCGAGCTAAGGGCGTGAAAACCAGAGTAGGGATACTCACGAATATAGAGGGATCGAGAGGATGGGTGATCTTCGAGCTTCGATGCGTTGGCCTTTTATACCATTCTCTTTTGTCCGAAACGGGAGAGATAACAATGGCCATCATAAAACCTAGGAAGCGATGGCAACACGGCACTTCCGTGTCTGGCATAAGAAAATAAAACAAAGAATTAGGCCAGCAATGACAAAGCGTCAGACAAAGAGAGCGGCTCGAGGTCCGATTGGCGCCGGGATGTTTGCGGCCAACCTGTTTTGGCACTGACGTCGTCCTGGATCAAGGAATGGATTGTCGAAGCTTCGGCGATGGCAATGAACAAAGCGGTCGCGGGAAGACCCTCCGAGTCGTGTTACCAACGTGTTGCTTGCGTGTTGCGTCGTCACGATGGTTGCACGGCGGCCCCCGGGCCAGCACGTACTTACTGGAACTTGACTGGAACCATTGGCAGGCCCGGTCATCAGAGCAGAGTAGCCAGCTGAGATTCAATAGCAAATCTTCTGTTTCCACTAGCAGAACTTACAGAGAGACGCCGACCGTGAAGAAGCAAAAGGAAAACAGAGGTGTAACTTTTTTCAAGGCGGAGACCATGTGCGGAGGCCAAAGCGGATGCCGAGCGACCGGACCGGCTTGCTCGGCTTCCTTGACACTGTGGCGCCGTAAACAATATCGGGTCTACATTGATGAGTGCTGCTGCAAGTTATCCCTCGATAGCTCAATTGGGAGAGCGCAAGACTGTAATTGGAAATCATCTTGAGGTCGCTAGTTCGATCCTGGCTCGAGGGATTGCGGACCGGCCTTCGTTTTTTTCGTTGCTGGAGGAATAGTTTCAATTCGACGCCTCAGCGGGTTTTCCGAGCTTCCTACAAGCACGACGTCCTCTTCGAATCTGATACATGGTGCTCAAACTCGTACTCAAACTTGTACTTTGTGATCATGAATTATAATTGCCTTCACACGAACTCAGCATTGGAACCTTCAGCTGAGGCTAATTTGACTACTACCGCATAACTCACGTACCCACGATAGGAGCGCCTGACAACGTATAATCTGAGCACACCCCTCCGTTCACTTCTCATGTGCAATAGGTGCTAATAACGGTTGGGGATCGAACGTGGCGGACGATGTAAGAATGAATGGATACATTCCCGATCCGTATTGCCCCTGGTGTATAAGAAGACATGAGATGTTGTTAGCAGATGGTCAGGTTAGACGTCGAGGAGTGTACGCACGAAAAAGTTTGAGGGGAAGCCCTGGTCAAAGGGCAATACGTCGTCGATGAACTTGACATTCTCATCGCTCAAGCTGATACTCAAGGCCTCGATGTTCGCTTGCAGGTGCTCAGCTTTCCGCGCTCCCACTATCGGGAAGACGTACGGTGCCTTATGCATCACATAGGCGATCGCGACTGCGACGATGACGCTAATAATCAGGATATGCGACGGATGCAGAGAGAACAGTGTAAACACACCGGCCGTTATATGCTTTGCCCCAACCTTCTCAGCTACAATTCCAAGCGCGTTACACATCTTCTTCTCCGTCTCGTTCCTCTCCCAGGGTCCAAACATCGTTCTTCCTTTTTCACCGGTCTTGCGGCGGGTCTCCTCTTCCTCGTCCGATCTGATGTGACCGCCGGCCAAAACGTTCCAGAAGGTGAGGGCAATACCTGTGAGAGTTGAGGGGCACAAGAAGCATTTTTGGCGTAAGACAAATCGGTGAAGACTTATAAAACAACATGCGAGCTCGCCTTCATGCCGACACATTGGCAAAATCTCGCGCTCGATGTCGCGCTGCAAAACGGAGTACGCCGCTTGGTAGACAACGAACGGTGTCTTACCGTTCCATTTGGCGTACTCGTTCGCCTTCACTACGAACCAGGCTGGAGAATCAGAGATACCCTGAAGTCCAATGCACAGACCTAGTGAGTATGGAGAGCGGGAAACTATCGAAAACAAACTCACGAGATACAGGACTTTACCCGCGAGAACTAGCTGGTGTAAGCCGTCCATTAATTCTTCGACAGAAGTATGAAGGTCCCAAAAGTGGACAAAGAAGATATCTATGTAGTCGGTTCGAAGGTTCTTCATGCTTTGGTCGAGGCTAAGGCGCATGCTCTTGAGGTTGTTACCGACGTAGTTAGGATGCAGCTTGATGCTGGGATCTCCGCGCTTAATGCTGCTCGTGTACTAGAGGACTTCTGTCGAAAACCGATCCAGGACATCATGACGAAATGAACAGACAGACCTTCGTAGCAACGACGACTTGATCCCTTATATTTCTTTCCTGCATCCATTCGCCAATGAATGCCTCAGAAGATCCATCTTGGCTATTTACACGATCAGCGGTCAGCTCTCCAAAAGCAAACGTGAACGAAGAGGCATACTAATTGTTAGCGGTGTCGATGAAGTTTCCGCCGGCATCAAAGTAGGCGTCGAGGAGAGCGAAGGACGATTTCTTATCCGTTGCTCCAGCCCCAAAAACGGACCATTTATCGCCGACGGTGCCGCCGCCGAGAACGAGAGGGGAGACATGCAGAGCCGCGCGCGGGGCAAGTTGCCTATAGCGTCCAAGTTTTGTTTGTGGAGGTGCTGGAGCAGCGTAGAGAGACATGGCTAACAACTGGACAGTATCCTGACGAAAGGCGGGCACAGTGGTGTTTATATATCTATCAGGTCGTGACCCTAAAGGGAGCTCGTCAGCGACCGGCCAGCTTATTGATCCGTGACAATGGCGTTCGTGCTCTGCAAATGCTCGCTCGAGACACTTCAAAAAGCATAGTGTACATGTAGGAGATCAGCCCCTATTGGCCCACATCGAACCCTGAACAAACTCGTTGCTCTCTGCCCACTCCGGTCCAAGACATCGCTGCTCTCGAGTCTGCAACATCCGATCGTGCGCTGACCAAACCTGTAAATTGCGCAGCAAAGGCGTGGCTCCCACGACAAATACTTAGATGCGTCGGATCGTCGTCTACTTGCTTCACGATTGTTCATCGGCGATAGATGGTGGGTTATCCAAGCCAGTTGTTCTTGGCTTCGCCACCGCCTAATCAAAGAGTCTACTGTAAAGCCCTAACACGCCTCGCTGCGAGTCACCGCAGCCTTGTGTTTTTGATTTCCGAGTCACCTTCGACATTAACACGTCGATAAATGCGGATATCACGCGCCGACTGAAAGGATTATGCGCAAACAATGTATACAGCAGTGAGTTGACAATATCTTCAATGAGGTGAAGGGAAAGCAATCTGTAGTGTGAGGACAAAGGCTGGCTCGAGGTGGAAATCAGGTCTACAACAGAGTTCGGGTCTCGTGCGTGTTCGTTGAACAGCCTCATCCAGCCTCATCGGTGACCACTCACTACAGCACCAGTCCCCTCACACATAAAATAACCTGTCACGTAGACAAGCATCGCGACAAACAATGCTTGAACCCGAGATCACGAGATATGGTAGCCTGCTACAAATGACCTCACAGAATGTCGACTTGCCTCAGAGTGACACAAGCAGTACCAGCCTATGGACGAGCAACCAGCCATCAACAAAAAATCAGGTTTCAGCATGCGATCACTCTCAAACTTCGTCATAGGGCCCTCATCCAATACTCCGATTTCAGAGCGCGGAGATGGGCATCGAAATTATGGAATGGGTTATGGGCCAGCGTGCATAGGAGGGGGGGGGCGGGGGGCGCACGAAACATAAGAGCCGAGATGATGACGACGAAGGCAATGCTCGAAGGAGAGTGCGAAGGGGAGGCACGCAAAACGTGCATCCAACAACACTCAGTGTGTTCCAAACAAACTTTGCGAGTGCGACTGAATATCCACGTGTCCTAACTGACACGCCACGAAGCATGAGTAGTATGGGACTCACCTGTCATCTATGCGTGGCTCCATCATGTCTTGTTTGCGAAGACCAACCAGTGGATCGCTACAAGTACAAGCCACTGTCCGGCCCTTGGTCTGCCAACAAAGCCTAAGAGAAGTGACCCTATCAACGCGCGTAGTTCTTACTTTCTTCGTTCCTCGATGTCAAGAAGGTACTTATGATCGATGGGCGTGATCTGAGCACGAATGAACTCACAGACCGTTTTTCAAAGTCTTAGTACTTGCGAGAGAGATCAGTTTAGCTACAGCGTACTAACTAGAGGTATCCGGAGTAACTTTAGAGACGTTTCACGGTAGACCACAATACGTGAAAACTGGGGCAGTGGGCACCATGTTGGATTTAGCGGAGCCTGAAGTTGTTAGGAAGGCCGCGGAACCATAGGCTAAGGTTAGGAGCGTTCTGGACAACCACTCGGCTCCAAGAATTCGGCTTTACTACCTTTTCTGCTCTTCATCATCATCATCATCCTGGACAGTCCTGGACGCTCTGTGCGCATGCCTCTTTCAGAGCCCCATACTCCTGCAACCCCTCCGCTGGTTATCTGTATATATCATTTACGACTTTCCCAGAGCTATACGTCTTTAGCGATGCTAACAAAGCCCTGAAGTCATCCAAAGGCCGCCGGTGATTTTGCTGTAAGCAAGGCGTGAACATATCTTCTCTCCGAAACTCCGGAATAAATCCCCCAGGACTCCGTATCTCATCTCTGGTCTCAGTAGTCTGACATTATGCTCTGATGTTGTTCATCGACATGGCCGCCGTGCTCGGAGTAAGTAGGCATTCATCTGAGGCGCTGACTTGTGCAGTTCAAATCTGGGCTGTCTTGTCCGTTGCAGCCTCGAATCTCCTCCGGTTGACGGCGTCGTGGTACAAATCGGCGGTTCGTACTTGCCATCGACACGACTTCTTTGCCGCGGGTGACCCGCCTGTGTCAGAGGACGCTTATGATGCTCTCCGAGCCAGCTTGCGTGCGTCATCATCATAGTTCACCGGCATGCCCTACAACGAAGACCGTTCTTGCCTGCTGCGTGGCCCCAATATACTCTCTCATCATGCGGTCAAAACAGAACCGCTACGACCGAGTCGATCCGTCCGAACACGCTCTGGACCACTACGAGTATATAAGACGTATCACCTCTTGCACTAATCTCTACAAGTCTAGCTCTAATCATCCTTGTAATTCATCAAAGCTCACTCGTCGTTATCATCACCGTCGAAATGTCTCGTCCTCTTCCTAGCCGCACAACTATCCTCATCGTCGGTGCGGGGCCTGTTGGCATCTCGCTGGCTATCGCGTTATCAAAGCAGGGCGTGAATGATTTTATCATTGTTGACAAGCTTGAGCATACGGCGAATACGAGCAGGGCATTTTCGATCCATGCTGCTACTATGGAGGTACGTTATTACACACAAATTGCCCTATTCACCTCAAAATCGCTTGTTTTTGGAGCATATACAAGATCTATGTCATTGTGGTACTGATATCTCATTGGTCTGAATGGCGTAGGCTCTGGATACGATAGGAGTGGCGGACACTCTCGTTATTCGCTGTACGGCTGCCCACTGTACACACCTCTGCTCTCGGTCGGGAGCTACTCTCTTCACTATCGACTTCTACGATGCTCTTCAAAAATGCTCGAAGTTCCCTTACAGCTATATAGTGCCGCAGAACATCACGGAGGAGGTCCTAACACGGAGGTTGAATGAGTTAGGCGTGGAGGTGTGGAGGGGTGAGAAATATAGGGTCGTCGGAATGAAGGGGACAAAGGGAAGTGAGGATACCGCAACAGTAGAGTTCTCGGGCGGCGAGACGGTGGAGGCGAAATATATCATTGGGGCGGATGGAGCGAGGAGTGTGGTATGTCTTTCAATCTTCATGAACTTGATATTCGACCATTACTTGCTGATTATCACACTTACCTTCGTTCGTCAACAGATCCGTCAAATCTCCGGAATCTCTTTCAACGATCCCCGCCCCTCCAAATCATCCAGTCAAATGATAGTCGCAGATGTCCACTTCGCACAGCCGCTGCCTTCACTTCTTCCACCTTGTCACGAAAACGAGATGTGCCTCATCCCTTCAGCCACTGGCTTCATGCTCTTCGAGCCGTTCCCGTCAGAGGGCTCTGATCTCAAAGGTCCCTTGATTCGTATCGCCACCGCTATACCACCCGAGATGGGCACTCCTCCTGATCACCCTGACCTCGAATATTGGCAGGCCGCCTGGGACAAGTTTGGGCCGTATAAAGAGTCGAAGATCGCAGAAATCGTAACAAGCGCTCGGTTCAGGACACATTCTGCCGTCGTGGATCGTTACTTTACGCGTTTTCCAGGCGATACGGGCAAAAATGATGATGGGGTAAGGAAAGGAGCGGCCGTGTTCTTGATAGGAGATGCCGCACACGTACATCCGCCAGCTGGTGGACAGGGTTTGAATCTTGGAATCCGCGATGCGATCTACCTTGCACCTGTCCTTGTCTCCCACATCCGTTCGACCACCGATGATGACACGTCACTATTAGCCTACGCCAACCTGCGCCGACAACGTGCTTTGGTAGTCATCGGACTCGCCAACGGGATGTTAGATAGTGTGTTGCTCGTAGGAGACAAGATTGTGCAGATGTTGCCGGATACGATGGGGATCAGAAGGGTAGGAGAGGAAGTGCAGAGGGGTTTATTGGAGTGGGGCCTTTGGGGCCTTGGGAGGCTTGGGTGGGTGAGGAGAAAGGCGGGGTATAGTCTGAGCGGATTAGGGCATCGGTAAGATGCAGTGAGCGGGGTATTGACTGAACACTAGTAGGACGTAGGAGCATATTCGTCTTCCAGGGTGTTGTTTTGTGCGAAACCCGATCAGACGATATTTGGGAGCTGGTGGATGAGTTACTGGTTGATACTCTCCAGATACAGGAGCTTTCTTTCTATGTGTAATTAAATTCCACGACTCAATTAGCTATGCGTTGAGGGCTGTTGAGGGACGTCGAACTCGAGATCCATCAGGTGGCACTCAGCGTTGGGCCACATCCGTGGTGACACTTCGACGCGTCGCGCCAAAATCGATTTCCTTGTTCTTTTCCGATTCATCGACAGTCCGCGGACGGTGCTCTAGCCTGAGCCCTGACGAACGGACTTCACAAACATTACTCTGCTACCTAGAATGGATTGCTTGTGCTCTATTAACTTCTGATTAGACTGACGGTTCTGTTACCAAGAGACTGAAGCGCTGACCGTGCTTTCGCTCGTTCAAGCTCACTGAACCGAGCCATGCTGCACTTCGGTGCCGTCCCCCGTCTCTTGTTCCCCAGGGCCACGCTATAAAGCAGTGTAAATTGACTCGGCGAAGTATAAATACGCTAATGCACTTCTCAATAAAGGTCATCTCCTTTTCCTCGTCGCCCACCTTCAGATCCAGCCTTCCTCATGCCACCTCGTCAATCCAAAGCACCACCAATTTACCAACGCCCATCATCCCATCAACTCCTCACAGGAGCGAACTAAAAACCCGAAAACAGCATCCGTACCTTCTCCCGAGACGTTCCCTGGTCCTGTCGTCCTGTTGGATGATGATCCGCGTTATCCTCCGCAGAGCTTTCGGTCCTGGAAACGAGATAAGGACAGGAATGAAGTCACTGAGGCGAGAGGCGTAATCTATGTTGCACCGCCACCAGAGGTGAAAGAAGAGGTCGGGTTCGTGACGGGTTGGACGAGACCTGTGGGTACAGGGGGACAGGCTCAATATAACAGTAAAGACGCCACGAGGGTCAACAAGGGTGTCACTGGAGTGAGGGCACAATCCAAGAGGAAACGAATAGACCGTCCCATCGCGACAGCGACGCCACATCCAGAAATGAACGATGTCGTGGATTACCTGGCCGCGTTCTATCACCCTGTGCCTATAAAGCTCCTGCCCGCCTCGACTCTCACGTTCTCTGCTTGGATAGAAGACTCGAAGGCCAAATCGAGATCCAAACACACCTCCCAAAATCCTCGTTACATCGCTCTCAATACGCCAACCGAATCCATCCGCATTCGCACCCGTCTTGCTCCCTCATCTTCCACAGACTCAGGACCAGGTCCACTTTTTCCCGATCCACTCAACCTCGACGACCTCCTCGATGCCGCTCTTTCGATTCTTCCTTCCGACGCCTATGCCATCCTCTGCCTTGTTGCACATGACATTTATGAGTCTGAAGATGACGATATCGCGTGCGGAAGGGCGTATGGTGCGAGCAGGATTGCGGTGGTTTCGATGGCGAGGTATGATCCGGGGCTGGACGGGGCGCAGGGATTGAACGAAATACGTCCATGGCCGGCGTCCCATTTTGGCGAGCATGGAACGATTGATGCTGCTCCCCCGCCTGCCACGAAGAAACGCAAGAGTGCAACCACATCTCAAGTCGCCGGCACCTCGACGTCGATGTCCCAGAAGGATCTGGGCCAGGAGCCTTCCCAACAGGCACTGACGCCTCTCCGCGCGGCCTTTGCACACCACACTCCGACACCACATCCCTCCTCGGTCTACCTCTTCCGCATCTGCCGTACCGCTTCTCACGAACTAGGTCACTGTTTCGGGATGGATCACTGTGTCTACTATGCGTGCTCTATGCAAGGGACGACAAGTTTAGCGGAGGATATGAGACAGCCTCCGTATTTGTGTCCGGTAGATCTGGGCAAGGTGATCACTGCAACGAGTGCGGGAGCCCAGTCTGTGGAGAGGATAGAAGCGGAGAGGATAAGGGAGAGGTATGGGGCGATGATACGAGTTTGTCAAAGGTTTGCGGGGAGATTTAGGCAAGGAGATGAAGAGAGTAGAGGACCTTGGAAGGCTTTTGGTGCGTGGATTGAGGGACGCGTGCAGGAATTAGACAACGAAGACGATGACTGAAAGTAAGATACTGGCAATAATCTACCGGTGTCTGTGAGTGTCCCAAATTAGTTTGCGTTCTTGTCTCCACCAATACCGAATGAGGGGATTGAGAAGATTATTGAGATTATTCGTGTTCTCGTCGTTGGTATCATGTTCGTGGGTTTTTCTTTTCTTGTGCATAGTTACGTGTCCCGCCATCTACTCAAACCTAAATGACACTCTACCGACATGTTCTGTCATTTCGCGACCATTTATCGAGTGTCATTTGGGTTTGAGTAGATGGCGGGACAAGAAAGAGCCTGACAGCAAGAGCCATCGCCCGGGGTCATCGTGATCAAAAGTAACATAATCGCTGATGTGACCAGACGCGTAGCGTGACGACGCGTCGCTGTCTTTCGCCGCGTCTCACATCGTGTTCTTCCTAGCCTCCTTCTCCCACCATCCCCTTACGCTGCACAATATCTTATATATCGAGATTTTATAGCTATGGCGACAATAATCAGACTCGCACCCCCCAAATCCTCCACAATTCCAAAATGCACACCCAACCTCATGCCATTCCACATCGCACACACAGGCCACGCACCCATCTCAACATACTTCCGACCCAAACCTGCTCCGGTGTCCGCTCTTGATGCCTCCGCAGCTCTATCACCCAATATTGAGTCAGAGACACAGGTCGAAACACAAGCGGAAAGCCAGACGGAGACAGAAATGGAGACGCAAACCCTCACGGCATCCACCTCCGCCTCATCCACCACAGTCGTCTCAGAGACAAACTCCCCTCCCGACATAGACTCTACCAAACTCAAACTCACCGAAGACTCCCAACCTAACGTCACAAAAGCCGAAATCATCACCACGGTAACACAAGTAGTCGTCGAAACCAAACCCATCGCGTTCCGCCAATCGACAATCAAACGCCTCTCGTCCACCGCGAAACGTTTCGTAGCTTCTTTCAGAGGAAGGGCCATGCACGGCGTAGACGTCGAGCTTCCGGAAGGTTATACAGGTCTCATACTTCGTGGACCTCCGAATGGAGATGTTGATCTACCAGTGCGAGGTAAGGCGCAGGAGAAAGGTAGACGGGCGAAGCGAGGATCAAAGAAGGTTATTGAAGTGGATGAAGAAGAGGAGATGGATGTTGACGGTGGTGGCGGTGGGGAGGAAGAAGGAACGGTGAGAACGCTGGAGCCCGCGGGACAGTTCTCGTCGTTCGTGCTTTGGCATCCGGATTTTCAGGTTGATGAAGGGAGGGACGAGTATCTGAGGACGTTGACGGAGTGGATTGGGTTGGCTGCTGAGGTGTGTTCTGTTTTTCTTTTCTTTCCTTCTTTCTATCTTAGTCTGGTATTGAATATACGATGTTAAAATATCGTGGTTTTGGCATGGTTTCGCACAGATACATCGCGTTGAGGAGGAAGAGTAATGTCACCATGTTCTGCTTCTGTTTGAGACTTTTATATTTGGATTTTCTACCGTCTGCCAATTTAGTGCATGTGGCGCGGTGTGGCGCACTTGCAACCGTTTTCGCACGCTTTGACCTGTTGCGAATTCCACGACTGCAGTCCATCGAATCACACATTCCACGCCTGCATAAAATAAGCAAAACACTCAAATGCAGATAATAGATTATAACAATCGGACAGCAAGTTGCAACAACCTCCAGAGAAAAGACAGAACAGAACATAATCCAACACCCAGAGAAAATTCCGAACCACAAAGGAGTCAGGAGAAAAACAAGAGGAAACAAGCTGGCAGAGACAGACGCAGCTAGAGACAAGATAACGTATGTATACTTTCGTACAGGCAATTGATGAGCAGGGACAAGAACATCAACGTGTAGCGTATGACGCGAGGACGAGCGTAGGCATGAACGTTTTCGTGATATGAATTGAATGGAATGAGGTGCGTGAGTAAGTAAGTAGCAGGCAGAGCAGACAGTGCTCGAATGGATAAAAGGCGACAGGAGGGGCGAGGACGACGGGGTGGATATTAAATGATAGTGAGTGGATGCGATGACTATGGGACCACGAGGACCGGGTCTGGAACTGAGGATGATACGCGGACTGCGTAGTATGTAGTCCGTATGATGAATGGAGATCATGCACACAACGAAAACTCATTCATGAACCTCAGAGGAAAGCCGCAACACTTCCCAACACCGCAACCATACCCAACGCCATCTGGACCTTGCGCACCTCCACAGCTCCGCTCGTCGACTCCGAACTCGCGTTGTTCGACGATGACGACTTGCTCGAGGTCGCAGCGGAGGAACTCGCAGTCGACGTCGCAGTGGTCCTCTTGCTTCCTGTCGCACTGGTAGTAGCAGTAGCAGATGTCGCAGCCGCGGTCGAGGAAGTCGCAGCGCTGGACGCGTCGCCGCTGGCCGTCTCAATCGCCACCGTTGCAGCCGACATATACGTTGGCTGGGCCGTGAACTGCGACGCATCCGTCAGGGCACCGGTACCCCACTCAATCGTCGAACCATCGATGACGGTGCTGTTAGGTGGGTCGACGGTAGTGCCAGTGCTGTCGGTGATGGTGAAACGACCGGTCCATGTGACGTTGGAGGAGGCAGAGGAGGTGAACTGGTAGAAGTAGACAGCGGAGTGCAACGACACCGTGGGGCAGGTGAAGTCGAAGCTGGTGGTGTCGCCCGTCGCATCGACGGTGGCGACGGCTATGTTACAACGTAAACCCATGTGGTTAGAATATATTGTCATGATGGGTCGGATAAGAGAATGGAAGACGCACTGGTAAGGAAGACCATGGGGTCATTGGGACCCGTCATCAACTCGATATTCATCGACGTCCACTCGCCAGTCGTGTCAGCCTCCCAAGCGACATGGCAAGTTTCGCCCTCTGTGTAAACATTTCCGGGCGCTGGTTCCGAGGGGGTAGGGTCCGCATGGACGAGCTGAACGGCAGCAAGGGAGAGGAGGGCAGAGAGGGCAACGGTGCTGGTAGATGAGCCGAACATGATGATTTTGAAAATTTGTATAGGAGTTCGAAGACTGAAGTCGCCTGAGGTATGTTATGTTATAAAGATGGGATCTGCGTGGGGCGCGAGTTTGTACGGGTTGAAGATGATAAGGGTATGGGGTGGTCGAGCTACAAGTGCAGTATGGTTCAATTCTTGTCAGTTCAACGCTATATATCCACCATACTCCATGTCTCGGCTGCCACACGATCATTCATACGCGTGTAACTTCCGAGACAGAGCGCAATCACGAACGGCAATCATAACCAGTCCGCTCCGAGACATTCTAAGACAAAAAAACTCACGAGTAGACCAGAGGTTAATAGATACTGAGGGGGTATGTCAAAAGAGCGAAGGGGTCCAAAAGAGCGGCAAAGCCTACGCGAAAGGGAGACGAGGCTAGGGGATGAGAGAAAGATGGACGGCAACGCGAGCCCGGTTCATATAGCGGATTTTCGACGGCTAAGGCACACGCCACGTGTGGCGGATGTATTGAGAGGCCGCAGCCACATTTGGAAAGCGTGGTTGTCGATATTTAGACGTCGATCTTGGCTTGGCTCCGGCGGTGGTTGTCCGTTCGTCTTCGTTCCACCTGTGAATATAGGAGGCTTATATTCGCAACGGCTCAAAGGACCCATATACACCCACCCGCACGGGCCATCTTGGCATGAGGTCCTCCTATGTATGGGATTGTTTTTGTTCGGGTGATAGCATGACAACCCTGGGAAGATCTCTTCCGAGGCACAGCGGTAGCGCCCCGAGCCGAGAGCCTGCGCTCCGGCAATGCGCAGATTCATGTTGAACTACTGCGGGGAACGAAGACGTAATTTGGAGAACGGGCATGTATTTTGAAAGCTAGAATTACAGAGAACACAAATCGTACACCCAGAGGTGACACTTTTCTTCACGAGACATGCTAGAAGGACGAAGATCATGATTTAGCGGACGCGTGCCGGTGTTTCTAGCCCATCTTGAGAAAATACTGTGAGCTCAGCGGACCGGCAGTATAGCGCTCGTCAATGGCTGTTCAGCTAGAGATCGCATTCAGTCGACGTAGCTACCAACATATCAAGACGGAGAAAAATAGAGACAAGTCGGTGGCACATCACATCAGTACAGTGACGGTGTTACTATACCACGGAGATGCAAGCGAAAAAAGGCGTCTCGTTCTACATCTGTTAAGTACCGACTCCGAGTCGGACTGCTTGCGTCGCTGCTCAGGAGGCAGACCATCACAACAACATAGCGATAGCAATTTTCATAATGCTCTGCTAAATGGCGATCTGAATGAAGAAGTACATGTCATACGGGATGGTATCAGGGCGCTACAATGAAAGGAGAGCAATAAATACAAAGCTAGACGGTCTGTTAGAGATGAATAAGTACTATGGAAGTTGCTGAATCTCGGTGGAAAAACGGACGTACCAACAAGAAACGATACAACATATAGGCCAAACACCTTCGCCGGCAACATCAGAGTACACAAAAATAAAAACACACATCTCTAATCATAACCATATGACTGAGCCGTGACGGGTCCTTTTCCCTGAGGCTGAGGAAACCCGTCGGGCGGCCACAGGCGCTTCGCGACCTCTCTATGCGACATCGGCTTACCAGCCGCACGACTCTTCATGATATCGTAGAATACGTCCACATTCTTGAGGCGAGGGCACAGTTGTTTGTGTTCCTTCCAATCCCTACAACACAGCAAAATAGAGGATCAACAGGAGCACCAGTAAGCGTCATATCAACGGAGTCCGTCATCAAAAAGAACGTACACCTTCTGACATTCCGCACTACAGTATGTCACCTTCTGGCACCTCGAACACTTTTTATCCCCATCGTTTTTACATCCCCTCCTCATACACCACTTCTTCGCCTCCTCGCCTAGGCCCTCTTGCAACACAGCTTTCTGCAACAGATCCAAAGCTGCCCAAGCACCCTCGATGAACACGTCCTTCGAATTAAAAGTGAATGGATTGAACGGCGGGAGGTCGTTAGGCGTAAGCTTCATCGTGTAGTCGATCACGGGCTCGAGGGATTTGGTGAGGAATTGGAGGAGTGCGAGGAACATGCGTTGGCGAGGGAGTTGGGGGCGGAGGATGGCTCGGAGGCGAGGGTTGCGAGTGACTTGTTGATGGAAGGGGGTGAAGATCGTGGTGACTAATTCTGAAAAGCACGATGCGTGATTCCGTGTCAGTGTAATGATCATTCACTGTAAAGTAAGAGAGGATAATAGAACTTACTCGGCACGTCATTGTACGTCCCACAAATCGGCAGGGCCTGGTCAAAAGCAGCAAACATCCCCGCCGAAGTCAGCGTTATGAGCAGCCTCTCGCTCTCATCCTTCAACATCACGTGGCACATCATCACTACATCTCCTGTGATCCTGATTATAAGCGACATAATCGTATCGTCCATCTCTTCCTCCTGTAAGCTCGCATGGGTCGCAGCTCTCCCGAGCAAGAAGAACAGACTCTTCCACAGAACATTTGAACGTAATACCGCAAGGACAAACTCGCTGTCCTTTCCTTCTCTTTTGAACACTTTCTTCTCCTTTTCATCCGATCCTGATCCTGATTTCTGCGTGCTTTTGCACCGTATGCTCGCATCCGCGAGCATCGAGATAAGAAGATGCAAGCCCGTCCGCAATGCCCTTCCAGACATGAAACCGTTCAAAGGCCCAGCTAACTTCGAGAGGAACATGTCAGCAGACTCGCCCTTGACGCCTTCCAGGATGCGTGCAACGACGGAGTATTTTCGTGGATGAGATTCGCGGTACGTGAAGGTTGGTTCCATTCGTGGCTCGACGATCTCGCGGAGAGCTTCACAATTCACCATGAAGTCGCCGGGGTTGACGGAGTACATGAGGAATCGGGACATGATTTTGATGGTGCGATCCTTTGGTTTGTCGATCTCTCTGGAACAAAAGAAAAGGAGCGTGCGCCAGTGTTCATTAGGGTTGTGAAGGAAATGAGTTATGAAGTGACTCGAAGGTGACTACGAACTTCAGGAGGGCAGAGTCGATCCTGAACGACGAGTAGAGTATAGATGGAACCATCCTGCGTTCTGAATCGTGTGGTTCTGTGGGTTTCAACGTGGCCTCTGGCTCATCCCAAATCTAAGAATATCGTTATTTAGTCTGAACACGCGGTCATAACTGTGGCGCGGTGGCGTCTCACCCTCTCCATCATACCGTCCCAGCCCTTTGTCAGTGCGGACACCATAGTGGTTTGGACAGCCGTCTTTGGCGGCTTCAGCAGATCTACCGATCCGAGATAAAGAATTTCAAGGGGTGTGTAGTACGGGGATGGGATCTGGAGAAAGCACCATTCTCCGTTAGACCTGTCGCGTCGATGCTAACTTGCTGCTCAATCAGTCGGTACGCACCGGTTCAATAACCTCTTTCCATACATGCGCTGGCATATCGAAAGGACACGAATATTCCATAACGCGCTCCATGACACTCTGGCAAAGAGTATCGACGACGCCTGCTCTAACTAGGGCTTCCCAATCTTTACCTCCGGCTTGTGCCACACGTTGGACTACCTCTTGGGCTGGAGCAACGTCCTGCAATGGATTATACGATGAAACAGGTTGGAGTTCACCGTCTCGCGCGAGCAACTTTGAAGGCACTCACGTCGGTAGTATCTCCCCAAGAGTTCTTCCCGATGTGGAGTTGGACAACCAAGGCATCAGCAACGCGCTTTGGATTGGATTTGACCATTTTGCTCCACCGGAGCGTCTGCTCGGGTGGATGGGTGGGCATAATAATAGGATAATTTCTCGTCGCCATTGCAAGAGATTTCCGGTGTTCACGAATGGAGATGAAAGATAGGGGCGAAGTTTGAACCAAAATGATGTCGCGAGCAAAGCCTCCGGCGTTGCGGCAAACCCCGGGAGGCTTGATTGGGTATGTTGCTCCCACGTCCCCACAAACCCCTCTTTCGTGAGACGTCACCCGTGTCTTCGAGTTGTTTTCGACATCTTTGTCTAAGGTCAGTATGACACGCCCAACAGTAATCTCATTAGCTGATCAGTGGATATCATACTAATATATTTATCTTTCACTTAACTAGCGTCAAAGAGCAGCATGGACCGCGCAGAGTCCGAGTCGGCGAGTGTGGTGGCGACGCATAGCGGGCAACTAGCCTTCCCTTTGGACATACTCCTCCTAATCGTTCAAGACCTCGATATTCAAGATATCTTAACCGTCGGTCAGGTGCGCCATATCAGCAGCATTGAGTTCAATATTGTATCGACCGCTCTATTAGTGTTGCAAACACCTCTACTTCCTTACGAATGCCCGCTCTCTTTGGCATGCAATTCTCCAAACTCGCATCATCGATAATTACATCCCAATTCCGCCGCTCTCATCCTCTGAAAGTCTTCTGTCGCTTTCCACAAACCAACTGAAAGGCATCGTATGTGATGCTCTCACCCTTCGAGATTCATGGACTTCGCCCCATCCTATACCGACCCGAACATTGTCCATACCACGACCTCGGCCTGATGTCACCCCTTCGACGGTGAAGGTCGTTCCTGGACGCGGAAATAGATATGTTATAATATCTACAACGTTAACGACACTTCAGGCGGATATAGGTTTGTCAAATGAGTGTAAACATTGGCTGAGATGTCTCGACGTCGGCGCGCTGAATGTCTTGAAGGATGGCGCGATGGCAAGCATCAAGGAGAGTAGAACGGGCACTTGTGTTGCGACGCGAGTAATTATGCGGCCTCCGATCTTTACTATCAATGAGGATAGAGAGAGTGGAGCGCTAGTAGCATGTGCTTCAAGTCAAGAGTATGTCTATTCGTTCTGCTTGAAACCGTTAGCTGTACTAATAGTGAATGACTGGTTAGTGGTATCCTGACTACGATAATACTAGCTCTGGATACGACGCAGCCGGAGAACGATGCGTTCGTCGTTTTGACTGAATTTCCGACACAAGGTGATCCTCTTTTGCTTTTGGGCCACGTTCTCGCCACAGGCGACAAGGTGGGAAATGTATGGCTGTATGATACCCGCACTGGCGGTGTGATATACGAACTGCAAGACCCACAAGTACCACAAGTACGTTCGGTACCATTCAAAAAACGAATTATATGAACACAGATTGATCTTGTGCGCCACGTATAGATGAACGAGACCGTACGGGTCGTCTTACTCTCGGACTTAGTCCTGACCTTTGGCAACGCATCCATCAAGATTTTTACTCTCCCTATGCCTATCTCGGATCTTCCTCCCTCGGCATCCTTCTCGACGTCCGCCCATCCAGCCGTGTCAACTGCCAACCCTCTCGCTCCTCCCTCTCTTGACCATAATAGCACCACGACTCCGTCCCACCCCGTCCTCTTGCCGACAACGACCCACCGTTGGCGCTGGCGGCTTGATACCATCTGCGTCTCTCCCCTTGTCAGCTCCTTCCCACCCACCTCATCTTCATCTTCTCGCCACTTGCCCTTCATCAATATCCTGGTCCGTTTCGGGTCATGGTACCCTTGGCCTCTCAACATGCTACACCATTACACACTCTCGCCTTACCCTTCGTCTCCGTCCCTCGATCCCACTGCATCTGATGGGCCACAAAAGGCTCACCCAAACCCGTTCGAGACACGAACAGCTCCACAAAGCACAAGTACCACGGGCGCTACGGGAGCGAGTTCCCTCCCATCCGCGCAAATGGACCATATGGGCCCAGTCTTCGCTACTTCGACCGTCGATAATTCCACCGTTGCCCTCACTATCGATATGGACAATTTCAGGCAAGATGTCCACGACGTTCTCACTCGTTATGGTCAGACGATGGCGGCAGTGTCAGGGTCGACCTCTCGATCCGGTTCTTCTCCATCACCTTCGCCTTCCAACCCCGCATCAAGGACTGATTCGGGTTCAACCAACAAGTCTCCCGCCGGTCCAAGCACTGCCTCGAAACCAACACCAACTTCTGGCCTTCTCATTCCGACTGCAACCGCAAATATTGCTTTACCCTACTCCGATGCCCCGGTTTTGAACCACTATACGTCCTCTACGCTCGATCTGTTCGCCGTCTCGGATACCTTGGTCGGCGAGTATGGTACCGCGCTTTGGTTGGACTCGCAGATGGAGAGCACCGTGGGTGATGAATACCTTTTCAATCCCGCAAATCACGGTGCTGGTGCCAGTGGTAGTGGTGGTGGTTATGGAGAAAGCGAGGACGAGGATGGTTGGGATGACGGGGATGGAGCAGGACAGGGTGTTACGCCCAATCCCGCTGTCGGACACGGAGGCTTCGGAGGTGGACATAGACCGCAAGTGAATCAAGCCGGCTCGCAACGTGTCGCCGGAAAAGTTCTTCCTCGACCCTCCTCCCCCTGGGTATCGTCTGCCTCCGCCTCCGTCACTGCCGCCTTCACCTCGTCGACCGCAGCGGAAGAAACATACGTGTCGTATGACGGGCGGTCACAGGGAAAGCGAGGGTGGACTGGTAGAGCGAGGGGAACGACAGTGTTTGGGTTGCATGAAAGGTCGGAGGTGTATCTTTTGGGGATGAATGAGGAGATCGGAAGGGTGGTTGTTGCGTGGAAGGACGGGGGTTTGGGGGTTTATGATTATATGCCTGGGATATAATCCTGGTTATTGGATGGATAGGTGGATGGTGATGAAGACATGACGCAGAGAGAATAACAGTTGCGGTGAGAACGTTGGAATTACATCTGCACATAATTGGGACTGGGAATGAGCGGATGATTGTACGATATTTTTTGTTTGAACAAAAGGTTCTCTAGTGTTCTTAGGCGGATAGTCGGTCTTGGGATGTTACAATAAAGCATGGTTACGGTTATTGTTACTTGTCTGTTGTATAGTGATTGCAATTCAGTTACATCCATACGCCCTTCGTACATGTACAATCTTCAATCCTTCTCGTTCACGGTCTCCCTTTCCGTGGCTTCAATCGCACCGTTGTTGCAGCGACTTGTCACCGGCTTATGAAGCGATGAGAACCTGCAACAAGCGCAAGAGTCAACGATGCTGATATAAATGTCGAAAACGAATGGTGGACGTACAGCGGAAGGCGTCAACCCTAGATCGCGCAACGTCTTCGAAAAGTCCGCATGAGAGAACTGTTTTCTGTGAACCAACTGCCAATCAGACCCATGACATTCATATGGATTGTAGTAGATAGACGGAAGACATACCTTGGAAAATGCTGAGCGAACGATACTGTTTCGACGTCCACTGAAAGAACCTGTCCAGCAAGGAACTCCGCCACTTCTCTCAACGCTACAAAAACAAACCACCATCAGCACTGAACATATACCAGCTGACTTCCCCAGTAACAGCAGCACAAAAACTGGGGGAGTAAGAACCCGACTCACTGGCATCGCTCGATAAAGTGGTCGTGTACGGCTGTCCCCCACTCGCCAACCGGATCTGCAACCTCGTTTCCTTGAAATCTTTTCCCGCCGTTGTTGCCGCCGCCCCGCCACCTGGCCTTGCCGCTGCAGCAGGAGTAGAAGAGGAGGCGGAGGATTCGGGGAGCGATTTGCCTTCGCGAAGGGCCTTTTCGCGGGCTGCTTTTTCCGCGCGTTCCCGTTTGTCGGCTTCGATTTGGGCTTTGATGGCCGCGCGGGCTTTGGCGTCTTCGATTTTTTCTGCGAAGGTGTTGAACGTGTGAGGGTCATTTCGTACAAGGCGATATCGAAGATATAAGCGATAATAATGAGGCAGGAAAAATGGGACTGAAAATAGAACGTACCACGACGTTTGGCTTCGGCGTCCTTCATAGCTTGTTTGGCTTGAAGGTCTTCTTTAGCTGCTCCCATATCCTATTCCCAGACCAGACCACAGTAACAGGCCAGTCGTTATCAAAAATAGCCGTAGGATAGAGATGTGATCGAACGGGAAGTACTCACTCTCCCAGCCTTTCTTCGGAGAGCCTCATTGGCCTGTTGTTCCTTCGCCTCCTCCTTCGATTTCACCGACCTTTTCTCGGCCATCTTGGACCGGAGCTCAGCGAGCTTCTGTTTCTTCTCTTCTTCAGTCAGCGGCTTGATCTAAAGTAAGAAGGATCCTATGCTTTAGAGCTGATAGGCGGGTAATACGAGGGGAATGATGTGAACCTCTTCCGTGGATTCTTCGAACTGGTCGTGACCGCTCTTCTCGGCGTGGTAATTGGCAAGTGAAGTGTTCTTGAAGATCTTTCCACATTGCGAGCATTTGATGCTCTAATTAAGTCATCCCAACGCAATAAATAATCCCTTGATCAGCTCCTCGTTCGGACTATATAATAGCTCGCATTCAATGTGAACGTACCTTCGCCTCCACATCCGCCGCCGCCGCGACTGCAGCTCCTGCTCCAGTTCCATACACTGCCCTCAGAGCGGCCGCATCTTCCTCGTCGTCTTCATCCATCGGTGCATCGCCACCAGTTACTGACGATGGCGCAGCCTGAGCTTGGGCGGAAGGATCGGGGATGGGATCGTCGGAGTGTTCGAGGAGAAAGTCCATTGCTGGTTGAAGGCCACTATTCTTTGTCGCTCGGAGAGCCCCTGTGATTTTATGAAGAGTGAGAGTAAGAAATTTGCGATCGTGTTGGTTTTCATGATGCGAGATTATTGGACGTGGAATAGATGTGGCGCATGCCGGTTCGTAGACGGATGGGTACGCCACAGAAAAGCATGTTGATGCAAAGCAGCTCGCACCGAGTGCTGGTGACGAACAAAGTCTCCCTCTCTGAGAGCTTTGAGGCATTCCTTGTTCGCCTATCGATAGCTTAGCTGTGAGTCAATGAAGCGCTTACATTCGATCCGAGCCGGGTCGAATCCCATCGAAACGAGGACGTCTTTGTCTGACATGTTTATTCTGTTGTGATAGAGAATCAGTAGTCACCTCATATATAGAGTGCAAAAGCCATACTAGTTAAGTGGGTGGATATAATCCTGGTGTGTAAAGCTGGAAGATGTTAAGAATGATGATGGTTGATCGTGTGTATGACTTCACGCTCGGTACGCGTAAGTAATGGGCTGTAATGGGCTTCGAGATTGGCAGGAAGTTCTCACGGATGTGTGGCGTAGAGCACGAAATATTCTGAGCCGATATTTGCTTATATATTTTTTCCTCTTGCCCTTCATGCACATCGTTCGTTCAGCATGTTCTTCGCTCCATGAATGTCTACATAGCCCTCAAAATGCGACATAGTGAAGTATTTCCAGCCCTTATGGGAATCCTAGGCCGCCGACGACATATCCCCATCGAACTGCGTGTGCTGCTCGGGCGTTTAGAGGTCGTTGCTCTCCCATCCCCGTTTTCCCAAAAGTCGTAGCGACTCAACCTTGGAAATGCGTGTTATTCGCGTTGCTATGGATGGTATGTGTGATCCATAGCGGACGGACACATATCTCTGTGTGGTAGCACGTTGATGGCGGCTATTCTGAGCCTTGCACGGTGGGAAGATCATGAACTCATGATGCAGTGAACTACTTATACGTAGTATCAGGACCCCTGACAATCACCTATGAGGTTTGATCTCGGTGCGGGGGTTTGGACGGCGCGTCAGCGCCGAGGTCTGAACCGAAAACGGGGGTTTGGGGGGCGGGTTTTGGCCCGATGTATGATCCAAAAGCGGGGGTTTGGGGAGCGTGGTCAGAGGTATGATCCCAGATTCGGGGGTTTGGGAGGGTCACGGTCAGCAACGAAGGTCCGATTCGGACGAAATTCTGACCTTTTCTGCACAGAAACGGGTTCCTCATGACCATCATTATGAGCAGTTCTCCGTGAATTTGGGTCTCAAAACCCAATTCGTGGAGAACTTACCCTTTCCTAACCTTCACATAACCTCAACTTCCCCTAACCTAGCCCGGACATAACCTCAACATAATCTAACCTATCCCGGTCTCCTCTTGATATCGACTGAAACTCCGCTTGTCTTGCGCATAGCGAGGACGGCTCGGTCAAAAGAGTAGACCAGGTTTGGGTAAGGTCAGGCTATGTCCGGGCTAGGTTAGGGTAAGTTCAAGTTGAGGTTATGTGAGGGATACTCATAACATTTCGAGGACTTTCAGAAGTGGTTCCACAATGATAGAGGCCCAACTAAATTTATTACGATTTATTGCGTATTTTCGATGTATATTCTCGAGGCGGGGGTTTGCCCGCCCTCGAGCGAGGTATGATCCCAAAAACGGGGGTTTGGGAGGCGCGAAGCGCCTCCGAAAATTCGGGGGTTGGGTGCAGGGGCCGGAACAGACCTCACAGGGGGTTGTCGGGGGTCCTGTAGTATCCTGACTTTTAGCATTGAACCTAACTTATCTTCCACCTCTACTTATAAGTCTTCGTTGACTGTATTCTCAACATGCCCGACCATGAAGCCCTTCCGCTACGTACGACAGTTCTTGTAGTCGGGGCAGGCCCCGTCGGGCTCTCTCATGCAATTGCGTTGCTCGAACAAGGGATCACCGATTTCATCATTGTTGACAAACTTGAAGAGGCACAGAACTCATCTAGAGCATTCGCAGTGCATGCTGCTACTCTAGAGGTACGCTTTCTTTTCTCCAATCGCCTTGAGAAGTGTTGAGTGCTCATAGAAACCGAACAATTGTTAGGCTCTCGACTCCATCAATATGGCTCACACCCTCGCCGAACATTGTGCAAAAGCCAAGTCCCTGCACATACTCTCCCAATCCCTGTCACCGCTTATCTCGTTCGATTACTATGGCGGACTTAAACAGTACACTGAGTTTCCGTATATGTATATCGTGCCACAAAATGTGTTGGAGGCAGTGTTTACGAGGCGGTTGAAGGAGAAGGGGATCGAAGTGAGGAGGGGTGAGGGGTGGAAAGCTGTTGGAATGAGGGGATGTGAGGGTGAGAACGGCGAGGTGGGTGATGATGAGGTGGTGGTGATTTTTGATGGTGGGCAGAAGATTGTGGCGAAATATGTTATTGGCGCGGATGGAGCGAAAAGTATTGTGCGTCACTCTCACCACTCTTTCACCAAGTCACTCTCTTCTGTGAATAACAACTCACTATCACACCATTTCACAGGTTCGCCAACTTGCATGCATACCGTTCGAGGACCCACATGCATCATCATCATCTACGCCCACATCCATGTCTACGACCACTGAACAAATAATCAATGCAGACGTAACGTTCACCTCACCCCTCAATCTGCCTCCACACGATGATCAATCCTCACGGGACTACGAAATGACGATCATAATCTCCCCCGGCACATTCGTCCTCCTCGCACCATTCCCCGAACCGACTTTGTCTTCCACACAACTCCAACCTTCCAGCCGAACCGATACCAGCCATGCTCCCGGAACGAAACCCGCAACCTTCTCCTCTTCCTCTTCACCTTCCCAATCATCTACTCCGCCTCGCACTTACCGCTTAGCAGCCGCCATCCCTCCCTCTCTCGGTCGTCCACCCGATAACCCCCCACTATCCTACATTCAGGAGATGTTCGACCGTTTCGGACCCCGACTCCCTCCCGTCACTAACTCTCAGGATGAAAATGGACACGCTCTGGACGGCAGAATAAGAATCGAGAAAGTCTCATGGAGCGTGCGATTCAGGACGACGTCGGCCGTCGCGGATCAGTTCTTCACTCGATTTCCTCGTGCAGCGAATCATCATCGACAGGACGCTGGTTCGGTAGATAACAATCATTCGGGAGCTGGACAAAGAGCAGGACCTGGAGCGGTGTTATTCTTGATTGGTGACGCGGCGCACGTACATCCACCAGCAGGAGGTCAAGGCATGAACCTCGGCATTCGGGACGCACTGTTTCTCGCGCCCGTACTCGCCACTCACATCCGTCAACATCGTTCGTCGTCATTTGCTACGACTAAGACGACAAACGGATCGTCACCCCCCTCGACCGCGGATGGGAAGGTAGACAATTCACCAGCGAAGAATGAAACGATAGACGACTTGGCGCTCGAAGCTTACGCCGCTCAACGTCGCGAACGCGCCCTCTTCGTTATCGGACTCGCAAACGGAATGATGAATAGTATTGCGAGGGCGGGTGGGAATGCAGTTAGGATGGTGGGCGGATTATTTGCTTGGGTTTGGTCTGTTACGATGGGGAGGTTGGTGATTGGACCGCCTGCTACTACTTCGACGTTGGCTCCGTCGGTGCCTGAGGAGGGAAGAAGCGAGGAGAGTGGCGGCGTGCACGGTAGTGATGATGGTGCGCGTGGTACCAGCATTGAAAAAGGTAGGGAGGGAGGTAGTGAAGGGAGAACAACAGCAGGCGGTAATGCTACTGTGAGAGGTGGGCATAGGAATGCAAAAGGATGGTCGTATGAGTCGAGCAGGGTCGTGCTCGAATGGGGATTGTGGAGTGTTGGGAGGATTGGATTTGTGAGGCGGTATATTGGATGGAGGTTAGGTGGATTGAACCATCGATGAATGGGACACAGCTGCTTGGTAGGCCGTTAGTGGGGGCGGTTGTTAGGTAAAACGTTGACTCGGGAGTCGTGACGTTCCGGAACAATACCAAAATACGTCTATTTTATCTGGACATCTCCGTCGCTGGGCCTCTGATTAATGGACTATTACTGTGGCTTTCTCGCGCACGTGTACTTACAAGGAGTCTTTGAGGGTCACACATATATGTAGGAAAGACCGCCCGAGTCTCGAGTCTCGGAGTTACGGTCTCAGTATGGCGATGACGAGTAATGATGTACTTATTTAGAGAACTATTGCGGTAAAACACACCACAGACACAGAGGCGAACTTCGGGACAACTACACAACAACTACCCGCCGGTCTGATATTGTTGGATGTACAAGCCTATAATGCAAGAGTTCATAATTCGAACTGATGGAGTGAATTATGAGACTGACCTCTGGCGTTCTGCCGAGGTGCATACACATCTACGTGGCACCTTGTTCCAGCCACACATGTCAGCTCAAACGTTTGGTATGTGGTGGATAGACACGAAAACCCTGGAAGTTGCTGCGTAGCCCCATAGGACAGCGAAAGAACGCCGAGATGTCGTGTCCGTGGTGGTTTCGAGGACCAGGAGATTTCTCTCCAGCGTAACTTCTTGTTCAGGCTTAATGCCCACACATCCAGTTGGACAGGACTTGTGCTGTCCGTGCCGTCTTGTTTGAGGATTGGACTTGTGTCTGTCGTCCCTCGATTGGGAACTGTAAATGTGATGCTGCAGTTTTCCATCCCATAGTCCATGACGTGAAACTGAGCAATAGTAGACGTCTGGCCCATGCAATGTCACGAATGAACGGTAAGTCAGAGCATGACAACGAAATAGTTATCATAGATAGCCCACCGTCTCGTCCACGAAGAACCGTTGATCGCTTATAGGAACGAAGCCATGAGCTTCTGGCCATGAAAGGTTGCTCGGAGAGAAGACTTTGTAGGGTTCTGAAGAGGATACTTGGATGGATGTTCGTGGGAGATTGATGATAGGGCGGTGTTTCGGGGTCGACACGTTCGTGCCCATGTAAATTTTGTCGAAGTTTATATATGTGCTTCGGAAAGTGTTCTCGGTTCTAGGGTCGTTGAGCGAGGGAAGGTCTGTCAAGACATGAATCGCGATATAGGCGAAGACCATGGCGTCAAAGATGGAGGTCGCAATAAGGAGTATGACAGCCCAACGTAAAATACGTGTAGACAAGGCTGCTTCCAGGCCTTGTCGGAGAATTCGTTAGTAAACTCGAAACTAGAGACAAGATGACAGGTGAATTTACCGCAGCATTTCGACGGTTGTGTTTGGGTCGAGCCACGCCGATAATTGTCATCTTTGGGGAGCGAAGTGTAGAAGCCAGAGGCAGTCATGCTGAGAGAGTAGCTTGGGTATTCGGCGGTACCAGGCGATCAGCTTGGCGGACACTGGAAGCGAGACTCGGATAGGTGGACAGCGGCGAGCATAAGGATGGTGTATGGCTCGGCGGTTTTAGGGGCACGCAGGATCTGCGTTCTTCCTCTGAGAAATGCAATGGCCAGTCAGTAGCGGGAAAATGCCAGATGGTTCCGAACTGGATCAGACACGAGACGCATCATGCGATATCGATTATGGTGCTTATCTCCAACTGGCGGCTAGTAACATAAGCAGTACACTCTGCACCTATAGAGGAATATCGATGTCATTACAAGCAATTCCTACATTCGGGCATATTTGTAGCGATGTGAATTCAAGCTTCCGCCAATCAGGATCCGAGTTCTGGCGGAGGCTCCGACGCTACAAATATGCCCTATTTGATGCAGAATGCTAAGCAGTGTTATATTCTGGATTGAGTACCTGCTCGTAGTGACATGTAGATGTGGTGAAGTCGACCGCACAGCTCGTTCGGTCGATGTCAGAGATTTTTGGGCATTTCCAGAAGTTTCTTTGATCCAGACGGGGAGACTCCTTCGGTCTGTATTTAGTCAAGATGCCCGCAATCAGAGATTGGTATATCAAACACAGAGGTCATCATGTCCGCGGATAACAATGTTCCAACCGAATTTCGATGAATATAACACCGAAAGCTCTGTGCTCGGGTCTCGTTGCGCTCACGGACTATGTCTGAATATCCACAACGTCTCCAATGATGGTCATTCTCTTTACAAAGCCCTGAACTTCTCAACATGCTCGAAGGCGCAAGCCACATTATCGTAGCAAAGATCCCGTGCCAAGATCCTACTTTGCGCTTCACGGCTCCCAGACGTGCAACCAAACCCTGATATCACGATGCATAATATAGAACGGCAACTAGAGCCCAGATAGTCGCGGACAGTCATCCATATGTGTCTGAGACTGCCGTATCTAGGCGAGGACTGTACTAGAATTGAGGAAAGCCCGCGCAGGCCGATCAATGATTCAATCCATACTCAAGTGAGTGCCCATCGTATCATGTGTGTACGATATTTTCTGTGCGTAACATCACCGTTCAACCGCAATCAAAAATCCATGAGAATCACCGCATCGTGCCTATGGACAAATCGAGCCGTAGCGCGGTATAATCTCGAAAGACACAGCTGGTAAGGAAATTGTAGTCCAGACTTTATCCGCTTACATTCAGAGCTGCCATCGCGTCTGGTTATAACAACAACTGATGGACATTCAGCTGGTGTAGAATGAATTCCCCAAAGTTGTGTTCAGAAAGCTGCGTGCATCTGTGTGCATACCGACACAGTATCGTTGCGTCTGGAAGGGGCGAAGAACACAGATACATTGCTGATACATTGCTAATCCATTGTCACTCGCGTCACTTCGCTATGACAGTTCTGAATGAATGCAGAACGGCACCTGCACTAAGATTTCTTTCGCAGGTCGCAACGATTTGGAAAGACCTGCGCACATCAATAAATCACTGACAGCGAAGTGAGTGCGGTGGCCAAGTGAGTGCGGTGGCCGTAAGCCGCATGGTATGTTCAATCCATAATTCTTCAATGCGGGGGGAGGGGGGGGTTGTGGGGAACTCGGAGTCGACATACCTCAATTTCCTTTTGAGCTGGCCTGTCAGCAAATGCTCTAGACCAACACTTCCCAGCGTTACCGAAACCCTACACGAGGAGCAGACAGTACTGATACCTTTACTGGTACGTATTTTCGCACCGGAAAAGGAATCGCAGTAGTTCCATGTTGGCCGTAGTGTACCGTGACGGTAGGAGACAGGAAAGGCAATCGTTGAGAAGTCCACACTGTCTAGTTATTATGTAACACTTCACGGGTTCTTCCGCCGGCGTGCATGGCCTGTTCTTGGTCCAATCTTGAAGCTGAGTACTAGCACTAGTACTCATAAGCAACTCATAAGTGCTAGTCCATTCGACCATTTCACTCATGTACTGGGCCTCATTCAGTCGTAATGATACTTGAGTAGTAGACTCCCTAGGACTGAGATTCTAAGAGGCAACGCAATCGGCTGGCAATCAGAGGTACATAGAAAAGATTTCCCAATGCTACTAGTACTAAGCGGTACCACCAGATTCCCCGGTTCCCTTTGATTCTGAAAAAAAAGAATGCAATGTGTGAGTCTATTTCTACTGCACCCTCCTTGAACAAAAAAATACCCACATAATTTTTCGTGACTAGCCTGATATTCTTCCCAGCGCCCCTCGTCATCAGCCAACATATCGTACAACGTAATCCAATCTGTACAGGTATGTTCTACGCCTGTCCTCTCCGTAGTGAAATTGCGCTGGGAAAAATCTCCCGGTTCCAAGGTCAGATCCAAGCGACAAAGCGCTACCTGTCGAATGTAGTTCAGGCAATGCTGTACGTGCTCCCATCGGGATTTGTGGGCCTTCGCTATCTCGGCTGCAATGGTGTTGATGCAGTGTAACTCGTGCTCCATCGAGAGACTGAAAGGACGCGAAAGCTTGCCGAGGCGGATGATCCCTCCACCAGGCAACGAAGTAAGGTCCCATTCGGGCCTCCCCATCTGCACGCCAAGATCGTAGTGGACTGTCTCTTCCTCCAACATATATACTTGCTTGAAAGAAGCATTGAGACTCATGCTTCTTGGGAAATCATCCTCTATATAGGCTGCAAACGGTGAGTCTTCTCCTCTACAGAATCTAAGACCGTTACTGACTATAATCCACGGTCTCGTCATAACGACTGGACGGAGTGGTAGACTTGTAGAGATATAGTCGATTGAAATGGACAAGGAGGATGATAAGGTACGACGAGATCCCGAGAGATGCGACGGACAGTGCAATTACTCCGCCGTAAGTTAGAGCAGAGCGATGCATGGACAGGTATGTGGTTTTGACGTGCAAATGGTGTCTCTTGACTTTTCCCTCGCAGGCCTCCACTCTTGTAGGCTGCTCAGTTTTTCGTGATATCAGATACTCTGAATCCGAGGATCTTATTTCTGATCTGGCACGCATATGTAATGACCTTCTCTTCGGACCACAACAGCACATGCAGATCAGATTGAAGGATTGTTGATCAGTCTTGAGGATGCGCCGTAGCCTTCAGCACAGGTCTGGATTGCTGGGTCGATGAAATGCCGGTGCAAATTCAAAGAAGGTGTTCCAGTGAAGAAGTCTAAATGGTGCTCTTCTTTCGTCTCACTTCGCCTCAGAGTAGACTGACATTGCCTCCACCCGCACGGTCAACAACTCTCGAACTATCGAATCATGTCCATACTTTTCATATTCATGACAACCATCCTGCTTAAAGCTATTCTGCTCGCGTGGTTACGAGCCGCCTTCCATTCGCTTTCTCAGTCGGAGCTGGCGCAAGATACATATAGTGAGTTCTTAGCCGATGCTGCTATCAGTGTCCTGTGTCTAATCCATTGATGTTTCGTTCTGGGCATGTTTACGGGTAGGCTACGAAGGGAGTGACTTTCCTCGCACATGGTCCATCGACGGAGTCGACCGCGTTTCCATGTTTGTCGAAGATACTACGCACTACCAGCTCGAGAGCAGTGTGGTGGGCGATGGATTCGACAGTGACGCAGAGTGGGATCTTCTCGTGCCTGGCGACGGACTGGTGTACCTCGGCGACAACAAACGACCCTTCAGTGTGACGGTCTTTCACCAGCTGCGCTGCCTCAACATCATTCGAAAGCATCTCGTCTTGGTTGCACGGCACGAGCTTTCCGGACCGCGAGAAGATCGAAGCAGGACATTGACGACTCATTGCGCCAACTATCTTAGACAGATGGCTCTCTGCCATGCTGATCTAGACCTGGACACGGCTGTGGGTAAACCGGAGGTCTCGGTCATGCCCGATGTATACGAATGCCATGACTGGAGCCGATTTTATGAAAAAGTCGAGCGAAACCAGTACCAGTATATGACCTGGTCTTCTGCGTCTAGCAAGGGTGAGTTTCACTGGGCTGAAATTTTGTTTGATCGTTGCATTCTCACGATCCTTACCTTTTAGGAAAGAATTCAACTACGGACGGTCTTACTGACTAGGGTCAATATCAGCCTTTTTGATTGCGCGTAAGGTCCCCACCTCTGAAAGGTGTGCTGTCCTGCTGAATCACAATTCATCTATACTGACTTGACGTTGTGCAAAACGAAGATCTGATTTCCCTGTCATGGGCATGGTGGATCGTGATGGAATGGCCGAGAATGTTATAGTGTCCTATTTCTCTCTGAGTGGTATGGATTGTTTCGGAAGTTCCGAGTCACTTGAATGTCTATCGACCTTTCATATATAAGTCCTACCCAGTGAATAAATCCGCAAATCTCCTAAGACAACTTTTCACTGCTTCCGACGTCCTGCTACTATCTACCGATGCTTTTCTGGAAATCTTCCGCTATGATCTTAATGGTGTCGGCCGTCACTATCAGTTGGGTGTTGGAAGTTACCTTTGCCTCTCCAATTGGGCCGAGATTAATATGTGAGCTATCTCTCATACTCTATCTCTTCTCATAGAATAATCTCATAGACACCTCTGGCTCGATTCAAGTTCACACTATACAGAAAAGTGCCATTCCGTCTTCTGAGTGTAGCAGGGACGTGCATCTAGAGAATTCAGAGGAAAGTTGGTTTGGGGCAGCAGACGCAGAATCAACTCCCGATATCTTGGAGGAACATGATGGGTGAGTCTGGAAGATGATCTTCAACTTGTCTCTGATCGAGCCGCTTCTTCCGTACTATGCTTAGTACAAGTGAGGGGACCGCAGACTCTGCTGCCGAAGAGAATCCCTCTCTATCCCCCAGAGCCTTATGCTAGGAGCGTCGTGTTGAAAGGCGATCTGCGGCGGGCGCAATAGGTACGCAGTATCTGAAAATAAGCATTGACTTGTCTCACGCTCGTCTGCAGTACTGCTTCGTGGGACCGTGATGCAACACTCGATGGATTGTAGAGATGAAATCCAAAGCTACCTGCGATTCTGCATTTTTGTTGATGAGGACCGTCGGATATGAAGAGTGAATCTAAACTGCCACATTGCACTGCAACCTTGTATTTTACTGTATTAAGTGGAATGCGGCACCAACGTATGCGAAGGAACACGAAGTTACTCAAATCTAGTGTCTGAATATACTCGAATGGATGCGAATCTACATAGAAGGCAATCTCGTAGCGTACATACCAATATAAGTACCTCGCCGTAGCGGCCGAAAGACCTACATAATTGCAGTTATATCCAACTCTTGAACACCTCTGTCTTTCCCGCCTGGACTCGTCGTGTCAGGCATCCTACGCGGTAATAAGCCTTCCTTGGGCAGTTTCTGTGACACGCCGACTTAAGGCTAGGTCAATATAAGTACGTTCGTAGTACATCCGCGCGAGTACCGCTTGCTGCAATCGCCACCTTGTCGCCACCCATGACCCGAGCACTTGGTAAGGATTGGGTATGAAAAATCCGGGGAGGCCCGCGCCAACGTTCACTTCCAACGGGATCAAATCGGCGGATGCGTGGCAGAACTCAGCTCGTTTGGAGGTTCATAATCTACATTCTTTCCAGCATCATTCAGCTGAGACCACGACTAGACGCGACAGCTCGAAACATGCGTTGGACTAAGATTTCCTTATCAGCTGTCATCCCTTTGTGTTTACAACTTCGTCAGCGACTTGAAACTTCAATTCCCGACAGACAATAAGTAGCTCAGCAGCATTCGAGTACTGTAAGCATTCGTCGCTATGGAGCCTCCGCCGATAATCGTGTACACTCTCAAAAACCCCACTGGTAGGTGTTCATGTTACCCTTCATCAAGAAACAGCTTTGATGTTCGCTTAGCTCGACAGGTTGACGAAGCTGCTGCCCTGTGCGTCCGCGCATTTGACGGAGGTAAGATCTTACAAGCTGATGCGCAACCAGGAACATTTGCTTATTCTGTTATGTTCCTTGCTTTCTACTCTAAGATTTACTCCTAGATTCCATGTGCGGTGGAGATAGTCGGTTCCATCTCCCGCTATTCTCGTCCATGATACGCGCCACAGCATTAGAAGGCGTCCTCCACGTAGCAAATGTTAGGAATAGCGATAGAATATGTGCAGTTTCCCTTTCCTTTGGTCCAGGTCATGCTTTGTTCGGAAGGTGTGTCCTCTATTCGTATAGATTTTCCAAAGCCTTATTGTCATGCATGTCAGCCAAGCTCAGCGGGAACTCGGGTTCAATGATCTTTATGCGAGTCTTCCCACTAACGTACAGAAGTGGTGGATCGAAACTGTACGACAATCTCCCTGTCAGTATGGACTTTTCTCACTTCATATCACAGTATAGACCCACCATCTCGAAATGGCTTGAAGGAGTTTTTGACGGAAAGGTAGCCCCTGTCGTATTACCTTAGACTAGTATGCTGAGCGCTCATGACAGCGATATCACCTATAGCGATCAACATCGTGGTTCGTTAGCCTGGTCGCTACCGATCCTCCGTATCAGCGCAGAGGCTTGGCGACTACTCTCATACAGACAATTTGGAAGCTGGTAAAAATCTGTCCTGTTTTCGTGTTAAGTATTTCTCGTCGGTCAACTGATATTATCACTTTAGGCGTCCAATGACGATACTATTCTTGGCCTCGTCGCTGAACCAGAATTGGTACATAATGTTTTCTGTACTATATTGGCAAAGTATCATCGCTAACATAGATCACAGACTACTGTTTACAAACCCATGGGGTTCAAGATAGTCGGCAGTATTGATCTCCCCGGGCGGAAAGACATCCTTTCAGCCGTCTGTATGACGAAGGAACGAGTTGCGTGCTCGGTTTGACATGTGTCTACCCGGGGGATCTTGGGGATCAAGAGATTTCCATTGTTAGCGTGCCTCTGTAATGGAAGATTTGAGTCGTGCAAGTGCTAACATACATGCGCTGTGCATCACGACTGATGTGTTTGCTCTGCTGATTTACCGCTTCTCCCATAGCAAGTACCCTCGGGGTATCGTGGGTGCGAATGATTTCGAACTTCCCACCCATTGTCACTAAAAAGCCGTCATATGGTTAGGTTCTGAATGCAGGTCTGTAGCATACCATATCAGACACATCACGTCTTCGATACATCTCATCAGGATCCACACAGTCCACTAAAGCATGCGTTAGCCTGAGGACCTTTCCTGGTTTTGTGCTGCGAAATGAGCTGATTCCTCAGCCATCCACAGCTTTGTTCTTGATTATATATGAGTGTTTCCTCTTTCCTCGTCGTTGTGGTCACATACCACCCCTCCGCTATATACCTGCTACCATCAGCCCCTTGTCCCATCGCCTCTTTGTCATCTAAAAAAAACAGCATGTCAGACTCTCCAAACATCGTTTTCGAGCGATCCTTCTTCATCGGCATAATACTTGCGGCATTCATACACGGTAACACACGGTACCTGTCAGGCTACATGTATGTCACGCTAATGATACATTGGCACAAAGGGCTGGAACTATACATGGTTTCGCAGTCAATCTACTTGCTCTTCAAGAGTCCTCCCGGTACTAGACAGGCTCGCGCAGTCTATGTCATCATCGGCGCGATCATGGCGGCCCTTGTTTCTATCTGTTTTATCTCCAATGTCGTCTTCGCAGACTTCATGTGGATAGATCATCGCGACTTCCCCGGGGGACCGTACGCCTATCTCATCGCAAACAGTTCAGTATGGTGGCAAACACTAGGCACTGCATGCACTATGGTGACGAACTTCATAGGTGACGGTCTGCTCGTATGTTTGATTTTTCAAGTGATATACGACCCAGTTCCTGACGATTTCTTTACCTTCCATTTTAGATATATCGCCTTTGGATCATATGGGGAGCCAAGTGGCCGATCGCTGTGGTTCCTCTTATTGTGTATTTGGGCTCCATCTGTAAGTGACAGATTCCGTAACCATCAGGACTACTCTTACGGCCTTTACTATATACCTGCTGTTTCACTAACCTTTTTCGATACCACGACAGCGATGGCTTTCATCTCCGTGGTTCAAGGGGCTCTTCCTGGGAGCAACTTCTTCCGCGGAAAAAGCGTCAACTTTGGCGTGCCGTGGGCTGCACTCTCTGTCTCTCTGAATGTTATCGTGACTGCCCTCATCTGCACACGTCTCATCTTGATAAGACGCCAGGCAGCAGGTCATCTACCCGCAGAGTTCCTTCAGATGTACACAGGGGTTATGGCTTTATTGGTCGAGTCAGCCTTGCCTTTCAGTATTTTTGGGATCGTTTTCGCGGTTACATACGGCAGGAATCTCAATGTCGCACCTGTATTCCTCTTCATATGGGGTGATCTTTGTGTATGTTCTCGTTATTATGACCGATATTCTCAGACTACTGACTCCATGCGCTGTACCTCGAACCCTCTCTAGTCCTTATGCCCTCAATTCATTATCCTCCGAGTAGCGATGGGAAGAGCATGGTCCAGGGAGCTCACTGCCCAAGTGGCCCACACTAACCCGATGGTTTTTGCGCCACCCGAACAAGCCCACTATAAAAGTTCGGATGTAGAGGATATCGCGTTTGGCACCACGGGGTTACATTCCTCACAGAAGGGTTCAGCAACAGTAGTCGGGAGTTTAGACAAGCGCTCTAGGTCCCCACAGAGCGTTAGGGTGTTCTGATTGGGAGCTGTTCATCACGTCCGTCCTTGTAATATTTATCAATTGTTGGCGCACTAAGACTTACAGATCATCCACATCAGATATATTTCCTGTGTGTCTTTCCAAGCGCGGTGTAGAGGTCTCCGAGTGTTAATGATGGGCTGACCACTATGTCCTCTCGTACTGTTCACTGTCAATTACCTTGTCTCTCCCACCCCCGTAATGGTGGCTGAGCAACCTTCTGCCATACAGAGCCAAATACTGATATTGCTCGCCCTTCGATAAGTGGCAAGAATTAGATTCTCAAAAGTTCTTGGGCGGAAATGAACATCCCTTCGAAGAGCCGATGAGTTGATAACGACTTCCTAAGAAGGCTTGTGTCGAACTTGGAGAAGGACGTGGTAAGAGTGAATCAAAGATCAATAGCAATGCCAGTGAGGGCGCGGCGGCGACCAGCCTGAAGCTTTGAAGCGGGAAAGGCGCGAAATAAACGAGAGCGCGCCAGTCACACAAATGTCATCTTCTGTCACGGTGTGACTGTATGGCAATCCGCATCATTGGCTCCTATTGGCTCGCCACTTCCCTCCACTTCCCCGCTTTCTAATATCTCTAGACCCTTTGTATCACCCATTGTTTTCTTGCCTGACAACTGTATCGACTGCTTTTATACTGCTCGACGTCTCATCATTTCTCTTAAAGACACAACGACCTTCTGATATCGCACCCAAGCCAGTAGTAGCGGCATGGCGCGTCGCGCCCACTCCCCAGGTCCAGCCGCACTTCCCAAAGTCTCCTTCGTAAAGGTCGACGAGGACATATCACCAAAAGCATTCGGGGTCGATGATAAACAGCAGAGGAGCTATGGATGTGCGTTTCTACATCATCTATAATGACCATCTCGTCCTGACGCGACGCGACTTGTTGCCATTGTGTCGAACAGACAATGATTATTCAGAGTTCCATCGTCCAGAACCATATATCCGACATATAGGTATGTGCTCTGAATAGATGGAACTGTTGGGAGTCATTGTAACGAGGGTCTGGCGTGCAGAACCGCTGGAGAGCGAATTGAACCAGCAGGTGGAGTATGACATGGATGAACAGGGTTCGTAATCTTTCCATCTCATTGTCGACGTTCATGTATCGCAGAAGACTAATTGTCAATGTGTGTCACAATTGGTGAACAGACCAAGAGTGGCTTGAAGCGCTCAATCAAGAGCGCAAGAAAGACCAGATCGGACCCGTAAGCTACGAGACATTCGAGATTGTGATGGACCAGCTTGAGAAGGAGTGGTTCCACCTCGTGCGTCTACTATATCTTCTCGTCGACACCTTTACACCCCTCCTTAATATTATACAACACAGTCCAAGAAGATTCCGAAACCAGACATGGCCCTTCCGTCCGAAGACTCCACTTGTGCTATCTGTGATGACCCGGAAGGAGAGAACACGAACGCGATTGTGTTTTGTGACGGATGTAATTTGGCGGTTCATCAAGGTGCGTAACCATGCTTTGTGTAACGGACTACGAACAGAATCCAACATGAGAGGATAGATTGTTACGGAGTTCCGTACATCCCTGAGGGTCAGTGGCTCTGCAGGAAATGTACCGTTTCACCTGAGAACCCAGTGGTAAGTGCCACAACACACCCAATTACATTGTCATGACTCTCGGAATGTTGCGTTGACGATGTATCTCTAGTCATGTATCCTCTGCCCAAACGAAGGCGGAGCATTCAAACAAACCGTTTCAAGTGAATGGGTGCATCTCCTTTGTGCAATCTGGGTCCCCGAAACGAGGGTCGCGAACGAGGTGTTCATGGAACCTGTTACGGGCATTGAGAAAATCTCGAAGCAGAGGTGGAAATTGGTCCGTTCTCTGATTAAATCTCCTTGTGACCCTCAGCTTCCTGATATTAACATCCTTTCCTGATACGTCTCGTTGGACGGACAGAAATGCCAAATCTGTGATGTACGAGAAGGAGCTTGCATCCAGTGTAGCAAGACCTCTTGTTTCCTTGCATTCCACGCGACATGTGCGAGGAAGGATAAGTTACTCATGCCGATGAAAGCGAGTTCGGGCCTGGAGGCACCTATGCTGCAGTGTTTTTGCGAGAGACATCTACCAGTACGTGTAATACTCCATGAACCCAGCACACGATATCTCATCTACGTTATATCGATATCTAGCGCGAGCAAGCGAAAATCCGAGAAGCCGCCCTCGCAGCTGAAGGCACCACCGCTTCCCGCATCCACTCCCGCTCGCACACGCCCAGCGGCGACACCCCCATGACTGACACGCCTATCACCAGTATCAGCACGGCCTCTCCCTCTTCCCCCATACGTCACACCCTCACCGTCCCCCCACACAACCACAACCACACAACCCACCCCTCCCCCAAATCCTCCAAATCCGCCCGCGCCTACACAAAATCGTACAAACCTGGCCCTCCCATAGTGCCCTCTCTCATCGTCACCCGCATCCTGACCTATATTTCCAAGATCAGTGTGCGGAAGAAGAGCGAGTTCGTGGAGATGGTGTGTCGGTATTGGAGCTTGAAGAGGGAGGCGAGGAGAGGGGCGCCGTTGTTGAAGAGGTTACATTTAGAGCCTTGGACTGGTGGGGGTTCGGGTGGAGGTGGTGTGGGCGGTGGTGTGGGCGGTCCGAATTCGAGGGTCAGTGATGAGGAGAAGGCGATTAAGCTTGAGGTGCGTCTTTTCGTCTGACTTTCTGTAGGCTGCTGGGACGTTGAGGGTGATTGTGCTGACACCCTTGTTTTTGGTTTGGGGGATGTAGCATATGAAGAGATTGAGAGGCGATTTAGAGAGGGTGAGAACTATGGCGGAACTTTGTCGGAAGAGGGAGAGCAGGAAGTTGAGACAGACGCAGTTGGTGGCGGATATGATCAAGACGGTTATTTTCGCGCACGAGGACACGATGAGGAATGTGTTTGACAAGATTGCTGCGTGCGTATCTCTCTTTCCCCACTCGGGGTTTCCCTTTCTGACTGTTTTATCTATTTTGTTGTATTTCGTGCTAACATTTTGCTTTCCCCCCCTTTGTTTTTGTATCATTGGGTGGCGGTGGCGGTGGCGCTGTAGGATGGACCGGAACGATTACTTCAAGAACCCCGTCTCGAAAGTCGACGTCCCAGATTATCATGAGATCGTAAAGAAACCGATGTGTTGGACTATGATCGAGGCGAAGCTTGATAGACATGAGTATTGGGACTTGGCCGTTTTCAAGGTCAGCCTCACTCCAGAATTCTAACTTCCCATTTACAAGACACATAAGCTAATTACCGAGTTATACCGTACGTAGGGCGACATCAGGCTCGTCTTAGACAACGCAATGTTGTATAATAAGGCTGGAACGCCGTATTATAAGACTGCGATGAGGATCAAGGGTGCATCGGGGCCGCTCTTGGAAGACTTGGATGTGTTGGCCACGTCTGCTCCGTTTGAGTTCGGGCAAGGACCGCAGATAAAGTCACAGCTTCCTACTCCAACTATTGGGCCGCCGCCACCATCAGAGCTGCCAGGAGAAGATTCAACTTCGATGGACCATGCGCCCACTCAGCCCGAGGTCTCTGAGCAAGAAGTCTCAGAGGTCGAAGGACCTCCTGCCCCTGCAGTCCAAGACGAACCACCAACAGAACTATTACAACCAACCGAACTACATCCACTGACTGATCCTCAGCCCTCCGCCTCCCACTCTTCTCAATCCCTCACGACGTCTCACTCCACCGCTTCCTCCTCCACACTGACAAACCCAATAGGCAACCTCGAACCCCCGCTTTCCTTCCTCAACCTACTCCTCTCTTCCTCCGTCATTGAGGACATGCAAGCTTCGTCAGACTTCATCATCACATCCGCCCCATTACCTTACATCTTGACGTACGAACTCGGCGAACCCGTCCCTCCACCGCCTGCTCCTCCTACACCTCCACCGCCTCCGACACCACCACCCCAACCAGAACCTGTATTCGCACCTTCTACTGCTTCGCGTCATCAGTCTACCGCGCCCAAGGCCAAAGGTCGGAAGGAAAGAGCGATCGATAACAACCAGGACAAAGAGACGGAGACAGATGCTGTGGCTACGGTTGAGGAGCCAGCGAGTGTGAATGAGCCTAGTAGTGCAAAACCAAAGAGGGACAGGAAAGCGGAGAACGAGAGGAGGCGAGAGAAGGAGAGGCAGAAGCTGTTAGATTTGAATGCGGGCTTCAGGGCGCCTGTTGGATTGAGGACAAGGAGGGCAGCTGCGGCGGAGGCGGCATTTGAGCAAGAGGCGGCTACTGGCGGAATAGGTCAACCCCAGGTGCAGGACGGCGACCATGACGTGGGTGATGACAGTGGTCATGTGGAGGATGTGAATCGGAATGTGGTTTCGGTTGAGCCGGAAGTTGAGGTGGGTGAGGATGTGGAAGCTGGACCGAGCAGGACAGCGCCGACGTCGGAGGCGCAGGTGGAGGCTCAAGTGGAGATCGATGTGGAGGGAGAAGAGGTAGATGTCGATGTTGAGATGACGGACGGTGGGGATGCAGCACCAGCGTCTGCCCAGCTATCGGTCGAACCATCAACTCACCAACCTTCACCATCCGACGAAGCCGAAGACGAAGCCGAAGCTCCGGCCAAACAGCCAGATCTATCCGCGAAGAGGGTGGGCGATCGCAGTGGTACGAAGCGGAAGCGTCCCTCCTACACGCCCAACCAAGCACCTGCTATCCTCGAAGATGTGGGCAAGAGAGACACTTTCTTGAATTTCGATGCGGGCTGGATCTTGCCGCAGGGGTCAAGAAGAGGTGGGAGGAAGCCACCGGTGATTCAGATGCCTGCTCCGGGAGAGTCCGTTCCAAAAAGAGCCAAACGAAGTACGTCCCTTTTCTACCCTAGTCGCCGCCCTTGTCTCAATCTATTTGGACAGTCCATGCTTCAGAAGCAAGTAGGAGTCGTGATACGGGGACGCAAGAGAGAGAAACGGCTACTGCTTCCGTCGCACCTACGGAACTTGCCACCGAAGACCACAGGGAGGTTTCTGTCATTTCACCATCAAGTATCGTAGCTGTGGCGCAAGACGAACATATGGATCCCGAAGCTCCTTCAATGGAAAGATCAGATTACAATCTCCACGAGGGCGTCACACAGCGTGAACATTCCGTCCTCGCCAGTCAAACGTCTCGAACCTCGCCGTCCGTCGTTGAACGTTCGCCTTCTCCCCTCAGAACCCGATCACGTCGCTCGACAGCTCGGTCCCAAACCCAAGTCCGGTCACAAACCCAGACCACATCATCACCTAAGTCTGCAATCCCCATCGTATTAGAGCCAAATACGACGCTAGTTATGGGCGCGGACGGAAGGATGGTTCTCGAGGTCTTGGATACACCAAAGACGAGGAGGGAAAGGTATATGCAGCGGAAGAAAGGTTCGAAAGGCGATAAATCAAATGTTGCTGGCGGTAGCTCGTCTCGGGCTGGACCTTCAAGCGTGCGGTCACTTGCCTCCGTGGCGGGTCCTTCACATCTTCGGGTTTCGATGCTGGCAGTTGGTGATCCAGAGGTAGAGTCGGAGTTGAGTGCGTTGAGTGACTTGGAGGACGATGGAGCGGAGGAAAGCAAAGAGCCTGAGTTCGAAGCTACAGAAGGGTCCCCACCGGTAGAAGAATTTGAGCAGGTAGGGGCGTCCGAACCAGAAGAGGGAGCCGAACTGGTGGTGAAGTTCGTTGCAGCAGAGGCGTCGCCACCGGTCGAGGAAACTGAACCAAGGGAAGGCCATGGACAGACGTCGGAGGCAGACCCGTCAGAGGGGCATGATCCGACGGTGGATTCTGAACCTTTGAAGGGGCTCGCGCTGGACGAGGTGCCTGCGTCAGGCAAGGGAGCCACGCCGATGGAGGAGCCTACACCACCGAGAGTAGAGCCCGATGTTGAATCGAGCCCAGAGGAAGAAGCACAACCCAAAGACGAAGAAGCCGACGTTGAAATCGTACCTACAGAGCAGACTGAGAGTAAGAGTCGCACGAGGAGAAGTAGCGGAAAGAGAACGGGGAAGGGGAAAGGAAAAGGGCGAGTAAACGCACGAAGACAAGGAGACGCAACAGCAGGAACGCGGCAATCCAGTGGGGATGGTATCATCACGTTGGAGAAAGGGAAGTATCTCGACGGCGGAACTCTTGGTGTGTTGATATCTGTCCTCTATGTCTGACGCGTACGGGAAGCTGAGCGATCTGTTTTTAACGTGCAGTCTGGGCAAAGTCGCGTAGGTCCCGCCCGTGGATATCTCTGGTGGCTATACCCTGACCAATTGATCTATAGCGACATATCCATGGTGGCCAGCCGTTGTATTTGAACCGGATGATGAGGGTATCCCCGACCGCGTATTGGATAATCGTCCGCAGACGAAAGAGAAACTCCATCTTGTGCGGTTCTACGACAAGTCTAAATCCTGGTAAGTGTACGCGATACGTTCATTCTCGAAATGTTACTCACAAAACTCGACCACGCAGGGCATGGCTATCACTAGACCGTCTCTTCATGCTGGGCGAGGATAAGAGTCAGTGAATTTGGACTTGCATTTGCGAAGATACTAACCAGAGGTCTACAGAATTCGACGAGCAGTTTCTGAGCCAGAGCCCACGCCAAAGGTTCAAGAACAATAACTTGAGGTCTGAGTGTCGGGCAGCATATCAGTGCGTTCTCGGTCACTTTTATACTGCCTTCCTCCACAGGTTTTGAACTACTTCCCGCACACAGGAGCGCGATAGCCGAGATGGAAACAGCGGCCAACGGGGACTGAAAGCGACTTACCGATTCAGAGTGAATGCGTCCGACGCTGTTCTATCATTCTCTATTAGTTTGTTTATTTATGTATCACACTATGTATTTCTTGGAGCTCTCAGAGTCTAGACACATCAGTTCGATCTTAGCGTCCGCTAAACCTTTCAATGTTGCAAGTCACCCGTTGTCAGCAGATCCAGTACTTACAGGTCCGTGATGAGATCATACTACGTTCTCTACTTCGCGTGCTGAATTGGTGTATACGGGACTGGCAGGATATCTGGAGTAAGCTAATCGGAGCGGTTCTTGGATACTGTCTAAATACTACGCTTGATTCACGCAACGAAGTCTGGTGGTAGGCTCTACCAGACAACATAGCTCGCGCTTTACCCCGAATTCATTGTCTCTGTTATCTCCCGCAAACATATCGCAAAAAGGGTGAGCTGTCCAGGCATTTCGCACCCGGCCGATGCATATTTTAGATTCGGCAGTATGTCTTCATGAAGACATGAGGCCACACAAAGGCTCAAATCTCAGAAGCCAAGCTGATCAAAAGTGACATGCCATTTAAGAATAAAGGCATAGTACCCACTCTTCGTGCGTCCCTTTATTTCCTTTGGGCGTTCCCTTACTTGTCTTGTAACTCGCAGGTGTAAGCCTATCAATGATCGGGACGTTTGTGTATCCCAGCCTGCATGCATTTGTCCAGGCCAAATGGTTGAATTGATGTGGCGTTGGGTGTGAAACGAATTCGGGAACATCAACCATGCTCGCTCACATGCCACCTACCATCTCCGTCGACCGTTTATTTTGTATGAATCAAGATGAGTTCCTCGCTCATTCATCAGGAACTTGGAGCATTTTAGAGCATCTCTGCATTGACGTCTCCGTGAACATCGCGGCAATCTAGGGCAGAAGCCTAACATGATGCACGCCACCGTATCTTATGTCTGTGTGCAGGCCAATCACATAATCTCTGCCCTGTGTTTCATCGCACGGCAGTGACACGATGACACTATAGGTATTTTCCTCGTTCTTTAATGTAACCTTCCAGGAGCTTCTATCTTAAGACACCCCACAACGTTACTCTATATAAACATCCGTCGATACAGTCACGTCGCTTTACTCCTTTGCTCATGGCTTCGCCTAGCGCTACCAAGGACGTCTCTGGACTCACGGCTCGTCTGGCGGGATTGACTGTTGAGGAACAAGTCGCAGCACTTTGGGCCGACGATCCACACTCTGGTCCCACAGCGCAGCTGAATCCTGGAGGCAACAATCCGTCCGATCCCTCGGACGTGTCAGGCCGCCTCTCTAGAGACTTCCCTGATTTTCCCGAGCCAGACTCAGAGGTCGGAACAGCCTTCCTTGCCTCTTACAAGAAGGCTGTGTTAGGGCCCGGAGGTGGAGGTCCTGCCGCAGTGGATTATACCATCCGAGAGCCTCCCTGTGCTAATGTTAACGTGGCACAAAAGCAAGCCGCGTGTCCCAAAAGAGGGTCCTCTCTCTGCGGCTCATGCAAACTGGTGCAGTACTGTTCAAAGGTACATCCCTACATTTTTTACGATGTCGACGATCTCGTCTCAAGGCTGTGCAGATCTGTCAAGCTCAACACTGGAAAATCCATAAACAAGGTCTGGCTATTCGCATTTTCTGGCTTGACTTGTTTCCGACTATGTGCTCCAAATAGACTGTAAAGATCAGATTCGAGCGCCTGATTGGGAACCAATATGGTCTTTGGAAAAGCGTACCCCAGCGTTCGTATCAGACGAGGATATACACGGACCTCGGAACCCCCACTCACTTGGACATGCCTTGTATGATTTTTCATCTCAACTTCTTGATCGAGTTTGGCCAATTGTCTCATCTTCCTATAGGTGGGGAAATGTCCCAGCCGTGGATATCCTTAATCTTAATCACGACTCAGACAATCAAGCGGATACCAATTTCACGGTTGCAGCGCCAGGTGAGCTCTAAGACTTGTAACTTAAATCTGCTCTCATTATCCATTGTGACTTTCTGTGATCCACAGCCTCCGGTGACTTGCGCCATATTATCCGAACAGTGAACCAACTGCCTTCGGATTACAACGGAGAACTCACGATCGTTCTCAACGACAGAGATCCATATGTCGTAGCTCGAAATCTGCTTCTTCTTATACTTCTTGCCCTACCAGATAAGTCTCGAGGTCCCGATATGGCCCTTCACTTCTGGTATTCTGTCTTCGTGCCCATGGAATATAATTCCCAAATGACTCTCATTCTTCTCGACTTCCTCACCGAGAAGTTCAAGCTGGATGAAACTTCCCAATTATCCTCGACATCCACCATCACTACTCATGACTGCTCGGATGTAATCACATTGATGACCGTACTTGTGCGGTCGACCTACCAGATTGGCGATGCCGCCAATGAGCTGCACCGAGTCCGGTAAGCCGCTGTATGTCTCACCGTCGTCCTGAACCTCATCAGTGAGGGAAACGTGTGACCTATAGGTTCGCACCATCGCGATTGGACCTCCATCACCGCCAATACTGTAAACTAGAACCCTCTCACCGTTTGGCGTTCCTAGAGTTCCGAAGATTTGGACTTCTTCTTCCATTTGGCGCGTGTAACGCGCAATTCAACTACCCCAACCGTTTTTTGTTCGATTACGATGGGAAGTTTCTCCTTAGCGATTTTGCAAGTCCCCTTGAGTCTTGGGAGTAGGTCTCATTCCGATGTCATTCTATTACAATTCTCATTTGTTCCGCATCAGCATCATGTCCGTAATGAAGACAGGCATCGCCCATGGATCCCCCCGAGCAGACATCTTCGGCTGTCTTTACTTCTACGTCTCTGATCAATTGCGCGAATTCGCCAGGCGTTTGGACCGTTTCCGTATCTCGTTCAAGCTGTTCAACGAAGATTCCGGAGCGCTAGCCGCTAGCATTCGTTCGAATTCGCTTTCGGGACTCGGTCTTCCGTCCTCGACACGGTTCGACCGTATCGCTGTCTCAAACATCATTGACCCTAGCTATGTGGGACTTCCCCAAGTTCTATCAGACTGGGGCCCTCTTCTTAGCAAGGAAGACCCTCGTGCCACCCTCTTGGCTTATTCGCTCAATTGGCCCATGCAACATGCAGGCGCAAAGCCTGGCAGAGATGATGATATTAAGAAGTGCATGGATGTAATGCAGAGACTAGGAAAGGTGTAGCTTACTATTACTTTTCCGTGTACTCGACTACTAACTCAACTTCCTAAGCTTCCGAAACCACCTAACGCTGCTACTGAAAGCATGCTCCGTGGTTCGCAGTGCCTTACTCATGGTACCTCTATCACCATGCTCATGTTTTGTATGTTTCTCATAGCATACACGGCAAAACTTATCGTCGTTATGTCAGTCCTGACCGCAGTTTACGACAACTCGCAGGCTTTCGAGGACTATTTGGAGACATCTGGACTTCGGCATGCACTCGACGAGTCCCAGTTACGGCGCAAAATAAAGCATGCAATTGTTCCTCCCGTAAGCTCGGTTGTCTGCCTGGGTTGTACTATGATCTAAAACTTGTCTTTTCACAGCGTCTTTGCGTCCCTATCGAAGCCAGACGAAATGCGCTCCCAGAATTTCCAGACGACGAAAGCTGGTACTTTTGGGTGAGTTATCAATCTTATAACTTCTTCCAACATGGTTGAACCTCTGTTTTGTTCCTAGACTAGTGTCAGTGGGCATAGCTGGACTGAACGTTTCTTGGAATTTAGTCGTCGTTGAGATGGCATGGCGGTTGTGGCCTATCTTGTTTGTCTTGATTTCCGAATTCGTATGTACTCTTATACATATGCCGCGCGCACAATACCGCTCAAAAACCAATGTTACGAATGTCAAAAAGACAAAAGGGAAAGCAATTGCTGAGCGATTACTGGAGGAGATAAATACACATTCCGTCGTGGTAATTACATGAACAGACAAACAACAACGGGCAAAAGGTCAAGCAAAAGAGCAGTACAGGACAGCAACAACGCAGCGAAACAATGCAAGTTGCAGAAATACATGATGATAGAAATACATGATGATAGGGGAAAATAGAAGGAAGATCGAGAGAAGCATACTTGAGACGAGAAAGCAGGTGTCAGAGCAAGAATTAGGCAGACAAAGGGAAATAATGATGACGAAGGTAAAGATTGAGACTGATGGAACGGGATATATACGGATAGGATTGAAGATGTGAAGAGGGTTATAGGCGAGCGTGGTGTGGGGGCGGTATTGGTGACGATCAAGCTAAGACGAGATGCTGGACGAATGGGATAAGTGTCGCGGGTTGGTTGATGTGAGACACCGGCATCGCGTGGGGCGAGTAGGAATGCTCCACTATATTGGTGCGATGCGTGTGCTTCCGAATCAGACGGAGTCGCTGGAGGTCTGAAGCCTTCTTCATCTTCGTTACTCGTCTTGATTGACACTCGAAGGTCTGAGAATCAGATAGAATGTCAGTATCATTCTATGAACCAGAGTGCGAATATATGGATACTACTCACCATCGCGGCTTCGACCACTTTCAGGTCTTCAAACTGTCGTCGTTTGGGATCGCTTCAATATCTGCTGTGCCAATTCTGTCTATGATCCGAAAGGAAATGATAGCCTTCATATGTCGGCCTCTCATCCCCTCTCGTGAACTCGAAATCTCTGTCCCCGTACAGCTCCCGATAATCCTCGTCTGAGTCAAACGCCGTGTCCTCTATTTCCTCAACGGCGACATCGGACTCGTTGCGGACGTCGTAACGGGACCGTTCTACGTGTACTTCGACGCGGGGAGCCGAGTTGAACGCCAACAGAGAATCACGCTCCTGGAAGCTTTGTGATGGTCCATTGAGCGCCGCCGTTGCACTTGGCCACACCATCGCCTCCGTGGGCAGCTGAGGAGCCGCTTCGTGGGTCTGGCCGTGACGATGTGCCGCCGTCGTGTACCCTGACACGACATTGGTAGATAAGAACTGGGCAAGACGATCATGACGGAGGAAGTCGTCCGGTCCAAAGTCAATGTGAGCATCGCCGTCAGGTGGGTGTTTGCTCTCGTATTCTTGCTTCTCCCAGTCCTCAGACGACCCATCGCCGTCATCGCCTTCAGAGTACTCGTCCTCAGGATATTGAAGCTCTCCTTCGATGAATGGTGACGCGCTTCGTGATCGCACTGGCTGAGCAGAGTGGTGCTCGAGGTTCAGGACGTGCGTGTTGGAGGGGGGGAAGACAGGTGACGGGTGTTGTAACCGGGCCGGCTGAGGATAATCGAGGTCGAAAAAGGGAATATGCCCGGTGGGCGGGGATGTTGGACGGTATATGGGTGAAGACGGGCAGCCGGGATCGATCATCCAGGGCGAGGGAGTTCGGTGGGGCTGGTCCGGTTCGTTGTAAGAGCTAGAGCTTGAGCCTTGAACAAATTCAGGTTCAGGAGTGGGGGAACGACGACGACGGGTGTGACCAGTACGACGACCGGTCCCGATGGTGTATGGCTCGGCGTGTTTCATAGGTTTCTTCGCCGTCTTCACAGTTCTCTTTACACCACCGGGGTTCCTCCTGTCCTCGGCGGCGGGAGAAGGACTGGAGCCCCTGAAAGCGGCACGACATTGAACCGTATCAGAAGCAATACCGGAGACGTACATGGATACGTCGGTGGTGGAGGAAATATCTGAGAGTGTGGGTGACCGGAGTAGGGAGTTGACGGTCGCCTCATCGGACCTCACATCTTCAAGTGACGAAGCACGGGTGTAGGGGACTTGCTGCAGAGTAGTTGTGTTGGCCAGAGGTGAGAGACTTGAGCGTTGACTTGAAGCACCAATGGTCTCTTGCGGGAACCCGAGGAGAGATGACGATGGGAAGGGCGCGAAGCGTAGGTCCTGGAGCTGAGGTTGGACTGTGGTGGGAGTGTGGGATGGTGAGCTGAAATTGCTGGACATTGTGGGTGTGGGGCTTGGTGTGTGGCGAGCGGGGGGTGTGCGACGGCGGAGCGTGGCGGGAGTGTGGCGCTGAATAGGGTGGTGTCCGTATTACGTCATGTGTCAGGGCGAAGCGTGGCGAGCAGCGATTAATGACACGGGCTCATCCCGACATATAGTAATACACTACTCACCGATGTAGAGGTCGAAGATGAACGATGAATGCCTTTTTTGCGTTGGGAGGACGAGTGGTCGGATAATGGAGACGTAGACTTGCGCCTCTTGGGGCCACGAGAGTCCTGAACAACAGCGACACAAACAATTGGCATCGACATACAATAACCGAAATCAAAATGGGAACAGCGTACCTCAGATTCGTCGGATGATGTATCGTTGTCCTTTGGGGGCAGAACCGTCAGCCATCAGCCATGGTGTCTATGCGCCACATTGTCTGACACTCACTTCAACATGGGAAGACCTTGAAGACGAAGACGAAGGACGGGATGGGGATGGGGATGGGGACTTGCGCTTTTGACCACAGGAGCCTTCGTCGTCGGACTGTAAAGGACCTGGTGAGTAGAGCATGGGAGGTGAGTGTGAGTGTTCAACGAACCTCGGTGGCGCCACCATTGGCGGAAACGGGGAGCAAGCGGGAGGGAAGAGGGGCGACGCGACTATTTGTCGCGACAAGACGGTAGCCAACCTGGAATGATCTGAAAGGAAAAGGTTCAGCACTCAGATGAAGAAGGGGTCGCAGAGGAAGGAATCGGGACATACGAGGTGAGGAGGATAGTCCCCACGGCGCCAAAAAGGGCAGAAGCGATGTCAAACATCGTGTATGTTGCAGTTGTAAATTGTTAGTTTATATGTGTCGAGTGCAGGACGCGAGGGAGCTTAGACAGCAAGCGAGTTGTGGACGATGATGGATGCACGAGAGAAAGAGAGAAGAAGGGAGGCGCGTCTCTTTTATATGAAAGAGGACACAATGAAGGACAGGAACAGCCGAGAGCGTGTTTATGTAAGCGTATGTGGGTGGCGAGAGGTGTCAGGATTATCGCTTCTGGTGCTTCGATCAATTCTTGCCTAATCGAGCGTTCCCTTGTACCTCCTTTTTTCGTATCTGTGACTGATCTGAAACAATTTTCATCGTTTCAAGCTAGTAGAGGTCACATCAATACATCAGACGCAGTTCGAACTACTCTCTCTTCAAAGAATAAAAACAATACTCTGAGTACAACGCAGAGTATGAAGATAAGGAACAGTCGACGTCGAAAGGGCACTCACAACACGAGGCGACAGTGCCGTGCTTCGAAGCAAGCTACAGCCACCGATGCATTACAGCCTCTATGCTTTGACCTTGCTTTGACCTGTACCTCATCCGTTCATAATCCTATCTTGGTACCTATAGCTATACTCGCAGCGTGCAGAGTGAAGCAGAGCATTTCCTCGCGTTAGCCGTGAAGACCAAGTGAAGACTGACGCAGACTGACGCATGGACAAGAGTCGCACGGTGACAGTCGAAGAAAAGCTATTCGTGGGAGATAATTTGTCAGCGCACGAGAGGGGCCACCCTTCCGGAACGCAGGCCTCAATGAAGGCCCGCCACAAAGAGCCGAACTTCGCGTTTGGAGCCGTATACCAAACGCACTCGCGCGAGCAAAAATGTATCTTCAAAGCAGGGCTGGTAAACACACATCGAAAGTAAAGAAGACTCGTAGATCCCTGAAATTCCACAGGTGCCCATGCTCGTAAGTATTCCCGTGCGACTACAATAATAATATATAGAACAAACTTCCCATTCTCCAGCTAACTACAACTCTCCCTTCACATGTGTATGCTCGTCCTTCGACTGAGGCTCGGTAGCTGCTGTGGGCTCTGGAGGCGCCACAGGTGACGCGCTAATCTCAGCATCCTCCTTCTCCTCCTCGAGATCCGCGGGCGTCGTCGCCTCAGCCGACTCAGTTTCAGTCTCAATGGCTGCAGAGCCAGAGGCCGTAGCCGTCTCAGGCTGCACCTCCTCCTCATACGCCGTCTTCGCATCCGACACGATTTGACCCGCATCCCCCGTCTTCGGCGTCGTCTCCTTCATCGCCTCTCTCTTCTTCGCATCCTTCTCCTTCTGCGCCTTCAAAACCTTCAAAATCGGGTCGTCCTCCTTCCCCTTCCCACCCTTCAGCGCCTCCTCTACCGCTTCATCCGTCGCAGTCTTCTCCAAATCGTCCACATCCTTCTCTGATTTATCCTTCTTCATAGGCATATCCCTCATATCGCCCAAGCTGCCCCCGAACCCGTGCGTATCATGGAACCCCGTTCCGTGTTTCTTGATCGCCTCCTCGAAGTCGATGATGTCGGAGAAGCCACCATGCGCGAGCGCGATCTTTTGTGCTTCTTGCGCTTTCTCGATCTCTTGTTCTTCGGGGCTAGGTTCGAACTGTTCTGAGCGCGCGGCGGCGTTGGCGGCACCGAGGTCGGCAGTTCCGTCGATCAGGGAGTCGAAGAATTTGACGAGAGATTCGTATTTGAGGATACCTGATGATCGGGATCAAGGACAGGTCAGACTTCAGACGCTAGACGCGCAAGACCACAATAACGAAAGCGAGCAGGGTGGCCTATATGTTTCGAGGGCATGGAGACAATAGTGGGAAAGTGGCGTACCTTCGAAGAGAACAGGCTCGATCGAACCGACGGGGTAAACTAGCACCTTCGAGTCCTTCTTCCCGCCAACAGGTAGTCCCATCTTCTTCGACGTCTTACTCGACCAATCCTTGTGACTCGCGAACACGATCTTGTCCTTATACTTGTTTGCTAACACTCGCCACAATATGGGGACGCCCTTTGGTTTAGACAAGAGGAGTGCGCGGGGCATATCAACATTCTGGATGTGAGTGAAGCGAACGAAGTCAGAATTGGTGAGCCGTGTACGAGTCTCAACATAGACGGCGATACGCACCTCCTTTGCCCATGGCTCAAAGTCAGGTTGATAGTAGAGTTTCTTGTTGTTCCCTGGGATGTTTCGTTCGGCGAAGTAATAGAAGGAGCTAGCAGTGCGCTGGGCTCCATCGAATAGTATTGGCTTCATCTCGCTACCGCGGGGGAAGAGCTAGATAAACGAGTGATTAACACAGAAGCCTCTTGAACATCAGAAATAATGCTCAGCGTACCTTGACAGTTGGGAAACCTTGCACGCCCTGTTCAGCACAGAGAGCCTTATTCTTTTGGGCATCGCAGTCGACGGCGTAGGTTGGGATGAGTGGATGCAGACCGAGGGCAGCTTTACTGAGCTCAGGAGCCATCCGTTGACAGTGCTACGAACATTGAAGGACTGTAAGGCCAATGAGGAATTGAACAGGAGTGAAAGGGAACATACGCCACACCACGGCGCGACGAACGCGACAAGACTTGTTTCCTGCTACACGGTTAATATCCACGTCAATTGAATAGAAAAGAGTTGTTGCGCACATTATTTTTCATGACCTTCCTGAACCCCTTCGCATCGATCGGCTTCACAAGCGTATCCTTTGGCCATAACGCAGCGTTCGTAAACGCGGGCGCCAAAGTGAGTGTCCAGAGCAACAACTGAGGAAGCATGTTGGACACGTCCTAAACGAAACGTATGTTCGCGCTGACTATAAAGAGGCAACACGAATAGGAGTAGACGGGCGGTGGAATGGAAATGTATCGATGGGACTATGGACACCAGGCGGGGTTCGGTGAACAAAATGAAGAGTTCGCCACGACAAGGTTTATAAGGGAAAGATCATAAGCCCCTGGGGAGAGTCGGTGGTGGTTCGCACTGACGTGGCAGATCGTATGCACACCGGTTACGCGTCGTTGTGGACGCCGAGGATTTCGTGTCGTCTGGTTTCGCAGCGAACGATGTTAGATAGACATCAGCTCGATGGTACGGAAGCGTGTGTATGGGAAATTTGAGGGCGAATGAGAGTTTATTTGGGGACCGCGTTGGAGAGCGTCCATTTTTGGCGCGGGCGTGGGTGTTGGGAGGAGAGAGGCTGGCGGGTCCGGCTTGGGATTGGGTCGTGCTTTCTCAGACTTTGATATATCCACGGTTGTTTTCAGCCCTGACAGGTTGTTGACAAAGGATGCGAACACGTTCCTCTGATATTTACGAGCGATAATATAAATCACGCCCATGCCAGTGAGTGTGCCACACAGAGCATCGGCGCCACACAGACTCGGATACAACGCAAAAGATAACGACGACGATGTCTCAGTGTTAGAAAAGCAGAAAGAGCAAGCAGTTTTTCCATCCCTCAGATTAGATGGAACCGGTTCCAAGAGCGAGAAGCTCTTGGTGCGAAGATAAAGTCACCTAAAGCGTGGAACCCCCCCGAATTAGTGCCTGTTTGCTCCCATCGACTCTGAATTGGTATACCCAAAACCGAAACCGATCACGATAAATACACTGAAGAAAGCAAAACACACAGCAAATTATCATGAAAATCAAACCCTGCCAAAACCTCTACGTTCGACACCTCAACACACCAGCTCCCCGCTCTCCCGTCTTCATCCTTGCTGGCCAACCGCATTACGGACGGTCTGCCGAATGACTGGCAGAGCCTTCGTAAGGAGTTTGATCGCTTTCTCCTCATCTATACACCAACATAATTTGCACACCAAATAATAAGGAACTCGTGGAAAGAGAATGGGCAACTTGCAAAGACGCACCGATTTCACAGATTGCTCCATGTCGCTTTCTCCAAACGACCTCTTGTGGGTTACCCTTCGCCCTGAGGTAATGCCTAGATGGTATGATGACGAGAGAATTCTAGTCAAGTATATCAGGGTCACAGAACAAGTAATGTATACCATGATTCGAAAATTCGAATAGTTAGTGGACTCACCTTATGGTACCACTTGATAGCGTCAGGGTCTTTTTTGGGTAGAAGTGGTACGTCGGCATGGCCCACGACTTGGACCACCAGGAATACTTTCCGCATGATGGCAGCCACTGAGTGAGAGTAAGTATGTGAGTCGAGGAAGAATTGTAAGGAGAGGAAGGATTGTTTTATGGATAGACTCTGGTATCAGAAACAAACGTACTTCGCGCATCCATGAGTTCTCTCAACGCCAATACTCCCGGTCCATGTCCGATCAAAACAATATGTTTGGCGTTTGTGATCCTACACGTCCATCCATTGCTGTCAGACACACCAAAAACAGCGGGATTTGTATAGAATCTTACACGACGTAGTTGTCCCATAGATATGTCATCAGATCCCTCGTGTACTCTTCCGGTTTGCGTTTCTCGTACTGTCCGTCATCGTTGAGAGCACGTACGCAGTGTTAGGACATTTTAGAAGAAACATACCGCTCGGTTGGCTGGTACCGGTCTGGGAAGAATGTTGATGTCGAGAAGGGCGTATTTTTCATTGGTTATCCATTCGACCAACTTTCTTGAGGCATCAATCTGTGTATCAAGGTGAGTGAACGGATATGAGCTGGAATAACTAAACACGCGAGTATAATGAGGAAACGGTGATACGAACTAAGTAGGAGTGTTCCATGTGTACATTGCATTCGAGTGTGTTGGCGATTTCTACGCGAAGATCTCCACTATGGGTATCGATTCATCAGAAAGTGCGCACCATTTATGCGGGCATAAGGAAAAAAAAAAAAAACAAGACGCACAACCCATGGGTGAAGATAACTAGCACATCCTTGTCGAAAATTTCTTTCCTAAAGTTACACGGATGTTACGGTCTTCGCCAAGCTTTATGGATGAGACTCGTTGCTTCGACTTACGTGCACATAATCTGCTGAGAGAACCGATCTTGCTGCTCTTCGTAGAGGAAAGGGACCTCGAGCATATTATGCTTCTGATACATGTAGGCTTGTCTGTGCTCCTTCAATATCTCTGTGGAAATTGAACAGACGACGCAGTTAGCTCATGAAATCTGATCGTTGGTATAAATGTAGCTATACATACCGGGAATGGAGAAGGTGTTGTCTTCGAATTCTGCAATGATCGTCAACACTAATATCTCATCCACGCGCAAGGCAGTAGATGTCTACACGTACCATCCTTCGGCTCACAAGCTTTTGGATCCAAATTATGCCAATACTTACTCTGATGTACCGCGACCTGCCATACAGTCTCAGAGGCAGCCTCCGATGCGACGAGGGGTCCCAGTTCCGGTGGCGCTTCGCCAAGCAACGTTCGTCCTACAGACAACGCGGATGTTGAAGTAGCCTCGAGATTGTACCCGCCCTATTTATGATCGTCAACATGCATGGCTTTTTATCTTTAAAAATAAACCCAACACACTGACCTCCAACGCAACAACGACGCGACCGCCTGCTAAGCCAGAGAGCATGTGCGTCATGTGCGCATAGCCCGCTGGTGTGACCTTGCACTCTCCGAGATGATCGCCTTCTGCGGCGTCGAAGCCAGCAGAAACTGAGAAGAGTAAGCACAGAAATTCACATCAGGGCTACAACGATGTGCGAACGTACTGATGACCATCTCTGGACTGAATTCGATAGCTATGGGCATCACGATCCGTTGAAAAGCGTGGATGTAGTCTGCGTCCCCTGTACCTTTTTCAGGCCATGGGATATTCACGGAGCTTATGACGTAGACACGTCAACTTCATTTCGATAATTTGGGAGGTTGCTCGAGCGCTTACAATCCGAGTCCTGGACCTTCTCCAGACGAAACCATGCTGCCAAACGGGCCCGATGGGTAGAAACGCCCGCCTTCGTATCGGTGTAATGATATGTAGAGTACGTTGGGATCTTCGTTGAATGCCTTTTGTGTTCCATTACCTGGAGCAGCGTCAATTATCCTGGATTCAATAAATTAGATTCAGCCACCTACCATGGTGGACGTCCCTAAGATGCGAAAAATGTCAGTACCGAACGGGTCACATGTTTATGGTCGTCGAAGCCTTGGCTCACCAGTCTAAAATGAGTACCTTCTTGATCGGAGTGAGATTTTGCATGACTTTGATCGCGACAGAAACGTTATTGAAGAAGCAGAACCCCATAGGCCTGTTGGGCTCCGCGTGATGTCCAGGTGGTCGAACAATGGCGAATGTTTTGAGCAGTTCGCCACGCGCGACGGCCAGTGTCGCCTCAATGACACCACCACAACTGAGGCGAGCGCTGAGTGGTGTCATTGGGTGAACATAAAGAGAATCGGCCTCGTAAAACGACTCAGAGAGGGTGAATTCCTCGGGTGACATGTCTGTCAGCGTGTCAAATGGAGTGCGTCAGATACACATTCGTTTTTTCAACAAGTGATTGGTGAGAATTTTACCCCTGAGCTGCATAACATGTTCCCAAAGCGCTTCGCTGTGTACAAGAAGTACCTCTTCCTTCTCTGCCTTCCTGATCTTCAGCTTTCGCATCCGAACAAGACATTTGTGCTGATGGAACAGGTCATATATGTAGCGAATCCGTGCTGGTTGCTCTGGATGGTCTCCAGCAGAGCTCGTGTTCTCATCTGAGTGCAACATCATCTGAGGCTCATAAACATATCCCACAGTGAGGTTGTCCGGAGCCGGAGGCAAGGACTCCCGTGGCTCAGAGGGCTCGGTGGGAGCGTCTGCCGAGGCCATATTCCAGTCTTCGGAGAGCTCCGGAGGAGCAGTGCCATTCGCATCCCCATCCATGAAGGCTGTCGTCTAGTATTCAAGAAGACGGAGACACGGGCGAGCAGAGGTGAAGTGAGAGGAGCGAGGACAGGGCGAGGTTTAACGATCTACAGGATGTGGCCGGTTTGAGGCGACTGAGCGTGCTCCCGGAATTTCGAACTCCGCATTTGGCGGTGGCTGTCGGTGTGGCCCAAATAAATACGGTGTGGCACACATCAGTGGATGCTGGGACTGTAAGTAGAAGCCGAACATCATTCATGATAACATAGATCGTGTCAGAAGAGAAATTAAATGTACAATGACAACTGACATACACAAGCTGCTCTCACTAACTGATACTAAGACTCAATACAATTTTGCAGGCCGGAATCTCATTTCAACTCGGCGTCCTGCGGTCATTTTCGGTCCCCGCCAATGCCTTATTCGGAAACGAGGGCAATGATCGCGCCGGTTGATCAACAACGACACCTTCGTTCATCCACCATTGTGACTAGCAAGTTCGCCGTTCGTCGTCGTCGCGAAAGAGATCCGAATACAAGGACGGGGATCCTGGTCCATTCCACCCTCGATGGCCTTCACTCGAGCCCAGAAACGTGCGAAAACGCCACATCTACCGACAGAGCTACTTGCCGCGATTGCACGCCAATTGTCGTTGGATGAACTGACGTCCCTTTGTCGAGCCAACAGACAGTTGCACGAAATTGCCATCCGCGAGCTCTATCGGAGCATGCACATATCGTTCTGCGCGTCCAACTCCCGTTTCGGCTCAAGTTCTTCCAAGTCAAGCAAGACGGAGTTGGTTAGGGTAAAGAAGACAAACTTGTCTGAAGACATGCGTCGTCTATGCGAGACCTTGCTCGGAGACTCTGAAAAAGCAGGTCAAGTTCAATGCATTGTACTGAAAAATATCGAGTGCGTTTACGATTTATGATCTCGTTTGGAAAGCGTTTGTTAGCACTGACTTTATCGTATTATATCTATAGCGCTGCGATGTCGGACTCCCAGTTGTTGGTAGACGCTTTGACGAAGTTGCCATCTCTGAAAGTGCTCCGCATCTCCTATCGTGGGTCTTGGAATTTTCATCCACCATCGTCTGTGTCGGTCAAAAAACCTATCAATCGTTGGGAGAAATTCTTCAGTGGTGCCGCTACTCCCCTCCTCCGAACCCTCGAGCTGCACGTGGATGATATCAAACCAAGTTCCCTGCTCGCGTTCCTGCGTTTACATCCTTCACTGGAAGCTATCGATTTTCATTCGGCTGTCCAGTATAAGACGTGCGCGACGAAGGGGATCCATTCCGACTCACTTCCTCAGCTCTCGTGCCTCTCGTGCCCTGTCAACTGGCTTCGTTGGATGCCGTCTAGCGGTTCTCTGACGACTCTGTCGTTGTACGGCATAATTAAAGTCGGAACTCACGATTCGCTGCTCCTCACAAAAGAAAAATTACGTCCTTTGACAAGCATACCCAGCTTGAAACATTTATCAATCCACCTTGCGTCTTCTCCAAAGGGCACGAATTTGATCACGTGCATTGGGAGCTTTGTCCCGGAATTGGAGGAATTAGTCATTAAATTGTCCCTTTGCCTTTGTGCGGCGTATTTTTTATCGGTGGGTAGCTTCTCGTTCAATCCGCGCATCACTTCTGATCATAGGATATTGATTAACAATGTACTTGTTCAGGATATGTCCAACATAGAGTTTCTGTCCTCCTTCTCAACCTTCAAGAAACTTTCGTTCTTAAAAGTCACAGTCGATAAACGTCAGCCTCTACAACGTGCCATTTTGGCTCTTCATCAGAAAAGGTTGGGAAATGGTCAGAGATTGAAAACGATAAGCGACGAATGTTCGACACTGGATCAGATCGTTCTACAAGGAGGATGTCACGGTCAGCTGGACGCATCTACTTTTCCTGGTATTTGTCTCTGACGTGAAGTCTTCTAGTTCGCGAGATTTGGACAAAAGAGAAACAAAACTGGGTGATGGCTGGGGTGACCCAGTGGCGGCGGCCCTAGCGTCGGGCCCATATCTTAGTCCCGAAGTCAGAAAGTTGTGCGCTTTATTTACGTCTAGATTTGGCCAGCCTAGTCTATTACTTTAAGCTAGAGGGTCAAGACGGAGAGAAGGGCTGTACTCGCGGTCTCCTTATACTACGTACGTACTCGTGCTGACGTAAAGTCTTCTAACACGCGCAGACCAACGTGCCGGTTCTCTGCCCACCTTCCACTTCTTTCTGTCTCTTGCTCGTTCACCTTTCCTCCAATAAATCCCAGTTTATTTGTGCATGACATCTGAGTTACTAGTATTCATTTCATAAACATTTTTTTCCACCCAGGCCCCTCTCCCTGTTAAAATATTTGATATAAACTCATGAGGGCTACAACAGCACCTCCCATAAAGATGGACATAGAGAAGGCACTTATGGTTGCATTGACTCTATGATAAAAATCTGAAGAAATCTTCACATATATTAGATACTTTTACTGATGTGAGGTATGACATATGTAATGGTCCAGTCATTTAATACAAGAAAATACACAGTGGGCCACATTTGACTTCTCCTCTAGTGATTCAAAACTATTGGGTTTGAGGGGTGCTCGCACAATTTAGTCTAACGTCCCTACTCATATGAGTAAGCCTGACATATGGAGAGTTTTAAAAGCATTTTAGAACCAAATTCTGTGTCACTGCTAGGGCACAGAGTGCAAAGTTTCCACAATGGGCCACACAGCGATAAGGTGATGCAAGGTCCTTAGCTGTGTAATGCAGCTTTCGCCCTTTCATGTGTAACATTGGAGCGCTGTATAGAGTGTTGTGTTATATTAGCTATGCCAACGTCAGCACGAGTACAGTGCAGTCAGGGTGAACGCCAGTCGCTCGGCTCGACGCTTGTTTCAATTTGACGCCGTAGAAGGTTGCATTTGAATCTCCGCTTGCAATTCACGTACGACGTGTTCGGCAGTGCGAGCTTACACATCTTGTCCTCTTGTTGATACTGTCATATTTCGAGTTTTCACTCCCGTTTCTTAATACTGCAATCCTGAGAACTATTCGACCTGGGGTACGATTCATTCGAATCGACGTCAACTTCAAACCCCTAGTACTAATTCAGGTCGTAGGCTTCTCGTCAGCCTATTCGCAGCGAAGTTGCAGGAGGATCGCGGTCGAGCATCAGTGACGTTCCATGCGTCTTGAACAGGAGAACAAAACCCACCTCTGTCTTCCGACAGAAATTCTTAGCGAGATTGTTGAACTTGCTCCGCTGGGACGGGATGACGTTGTGTCACTCTGTCTCGCAAGCCGTGTTTTCCACGCGCTTGCAGTTGACAAGCTCTATCGAACCATCTCGCTGAAAAACATGGCCAATTCTCCTGAGCTCGGCGTCGATTATCTGCATTATCGTGTCGCCCGACTATGCGAGACCCTTTTGGAAAACCCTGTCAAAGCACATTGGGTGCATAGTCTGGAAATCAGGGATCTAGAGTGAGCATATACACGACTTCATTCCTATTGTTCCCTCCTTGATCCTCTTTTATTTTGCACAGCGCATTTCTCCCAAGCTTGCAAGGAACTTTCATGTTGCTTCAGCACACCATCGTCAGGCTACCTAACCTCACAAATCTCCATCTCGCCGATCAGTTTTCACAGGCGCGGTCCTTCCACTCCCCTATGCCGAAAGTTTGGATACAATTTTTGTTCTCCCTCATCACTACACCAACACTGCGCAAATTCACATTAGCCATGTATCATATAGAGCCGGTGGTCGCATATAACGTTATCTCCCAACATCCCTGGCTACGTGAAATCAACCTCTTCGGTGTCAGCTCTGGTCCAATGAAGTATCCGACGATAGAGTTTCCGCAGTCGAGGTTTCGCATTCATAACCTCGAGAACTTCCGAGCCCCACTCCGATGGTTATTGGATGTCCCATCCGTTGACACACTATCTACCCTGTACTTATATGGGGATCTCGTGTCCAAAGGGTTCTCACAAAGCGGAGTTTTTTTAAACAAACTCCAAGAATTCACAGGCTTGAAGTCGCTGAGCCTGGAATACCGGGAGTTCCCTCAAGTTACCAATGGGGCTATCTTGGATCATTTGGGTCAATTTGTTCCCCGTCTCCGAGAGCTCGAGATTCGTGTTTGTTACTGCGTGTGTTACCATCCCATGCGCTCAGTGAGTCTATTCAATAACATCCCCCGTCATGTATATAGGACACTGCTAATGTATCTATTCACTTGCAGACCCACATGGAGGGTCTTGTCCATCGCGTCCTTCCGAACTTTGAGGCACTAAGGACCTATACATGTATTGTTGCAGCCCCCCATTCCCTTCGTTACTCCCGCCACGAATCTGACCACGGAGGTCAGCTAAAGGAGATAGGAAATGCCTGCATGACGCTTAGACGGATTACAGACTTACATTGGCAAGATGGCGGAAGTTTAGGTTAGTGCTTCCGACTAGCATGTGTTCGACCTACGTCTTTGCTCAATGTTGTACGAATAGATCATATACTGCAGAGCTGGGTGGTCGGAGGGAAAGAGTGGGCTTTGATGGACGAATGAACTCAGCAGCGGGATGAGTCTTCGAGCGTGTGTGTGAACGATGGTCATTTATCCGGTTTCGATGCACGACGACCACTCTAGGGCTATCGATGTGAGTATGCACACTATTATCATACAATTGCTGAAGTTTGCGTTCTCACTTCATTGTCCACTCACACTTTCTCACTACACTCAATTTTGCACGCTCTTCCATGCTATACTCATCCTGTTTTGCTGTTACCGTCACATCACAATCTGCCCATCCTTCGTGCGTCGTTGTCGCGTTCGAGCACGAGAAACAACTATGCTGGTGCCACAATTTCCGCTCTTACAAGCCTTACTTAGCCTTGCTTTTTGATGCTCTGCCCATGCGTTTTTTTCATACCTATCACCGTACTATCGCATCCCCCACTTCTTGCGCCTTCGAACAGATATCAAAGATTTCTAAGTCTTTTATCCGCACCGCTAGCCCTTGCCTATGCACGCACGCAGCACCACACAATAATATTGTACTACTTCAGAGCCACATCCAGATCCTCGTGTCCCGTCTACGCAGACCTCCTCCGCACAGGCGGCTTTGTCCGCTTGCGCTTCTTCCCATGGACGAACGCGTTCGCCGTTTTGAGGTCTCGTCCGAGCGGGTCCTCCTTCTTGACCTGGTAGATGCGGACGATCCAGTTTTCTGACGTGAAGGCTTCCTCTGCAAACACGAATCGTAGACATTGGGTTAGCGATATGCATATAGGGTCCACAGGGGAGAGATAGAGGATCAGAGCCAGAGAAAGTACGCACCAAGGTAATCGAGGGTGGGGCCTTGACGGGGCATTTGTTGTCCTCTGACACGGTCGACGGGCTGCTGGCTACCGAACAATTCCGAGAACCTACGCATCACGAGGTCAGCGATACTACTCATAACAAGAGTCACAACACGATAAATACCTGTAGTAAGACATCTTGTACATCAAGCTGTTCTTCATCGTCGACGACGCCTGCTCGTCAACACGGTAATCGCCACTCGGGGTGAAATAGTTCGGCTCCTGGATCTCGTCGGGCCAGACACCCTGCGCGATACGAACCATCCAAAGGAACTTGTTGATATCGTCTCCGGAGTAGCCGATCAGACCACCGAAAATGACGAGGACGTAGTCAACGTCGTGTTTGCGGAGGATGGGGTAGGCAACCTCTTCGGTGCTGGACATGGCCTTGCCGACAGTGGCAATGTGGGCTAAATAGACGATGGAGTGATCAGTCTGACCGTCGCTACCAAATGCAGGGGCGAGATGAGAAGAACGCACTATTGTTCCAGGTGTTATTATCCACCAAAGTGGGCCTGTCAGCCATGCCCGCAATCTGGTATCCATAATCCCACCAACTCATGACGACGGCCGTCTCCGGAGTGTTCTGCCTCAACCAATAATACGCCTCCCTAAAGTCGTCGATGATACTCAACCCATCCGCATTATGGCTCGCCAACACGACCGAAGGCGAAGAGTACGCATTCGAGGTGACCCAGGTACAATGGGCGACAAAGAACAAGAGGATACCGACGGCGTTGAGGACGGCGGTAAGACGCGCGTCGATGCCGAAGATACCTTTCTGTCTGTCGGCGGCCTTCTTCTTGGATCCGGTCGAGGAGGAACCAGTGGTCATCCCGACGAGAAGCTCGCTGACGGTTTGGTTGGAGTTGGCGCCTTCTGCGGCAGCCTTTTCCTTCTTGGCTTTTTTAGCCTCCGTGTGGGAAGGGGTACCCTCGACGGCTTCTTTCTTTTCGGTAGGTTTCTCGGGCTCTTTGGGATCGATGTAGGTATCAAGGAGAGTTGAGAGGGCGATGGCTGCGGTGACGACAACGACCGGAGTGAGGGTGAGCATAAGACGGACCATGACACCAGCGAAGTAACTGGCGACGAGGGCGTAGATGATCACGAAGACGTGTTCGTCACGGAGTTCACGGAAGCAGAGGACGACACCGGCAGGGAAGAGGAAAATGAGGAAGTGAAGGTCCATGAAGAACGAAGGCCAGGCAGTAGGCTGGTGCTCGGACACGGAAGCGATGATGGGGATGTACCTGAGCACCATGTTCAGTGGAAGAACTGGAGGTATATGTATGTCTGTGACTCACTTCTTAGCATAGCCGGTGTCCCAGAGCGAGTAGAAACGACCAGTCCAGGGAGCGATGGCGCCCTTGTACGTGAGTCCCACGATGCCGATTGCGCCAACGACACCCGCGGCAATAGAGGACGCGAAAAGCAAGTTGTTGAACTGTTTTGATGAGACATGAGAGCGAACAAGCTGGACAAAGGCGACAATTTGAAGTAAACCGAAGACACCTGGAAACAATCATAAGCTACTGCAGAAGCAAAAAAGAATTATGAGGTACGTACCGAGCGCTCCCATGTGCTCACTGGTGCGCACGGGCTGGAAGCCGACAAAGGGCACTTGCATACTGGAAAGCGTGCCGATAGCGTACCAGGACGAGTAAGCAACATATAGCTTGTTGCTGAAGCGGCCCATGAGCAGGAGCGCGAGAGCGTGAAGAGGGATCATGTTGGTGATGAAAGCGTAACCACCTGTAATAACTCAGCACCAGAGATCGATATATTTCATGGTCGTCAATAACTCACCCCAGGCAGCCACCATGTAGAAGTAGAACAGAGCGGCGAGGGTGCCGAAGAGAGCGCTACCGTTCTTGAGAGCCTTGATCCAGAGGAAGAAGGTGAACATGAGAAGGAAGATGGCGATGGCTTCGTTGTCGTAAGATCCAGCTACGGAACGAGAGATATATCCGGGCACGATGCCGATGAGCGCTGCAGCCAAGAGACCGGCACTTTCATCCTTCATTTCTTTCGTGAACCTGAGAACATAAAGATCAGCGGAAGCTCGGAACAAAATCTCTCGAAGACAGTAGTCAAGCACGAGAGAAAAAAAGGAAGCACGGAAAACCAATTTCTTTTAGTGAAGCGCGGGATGTAGTCAACTGTCCCCAATGGCGTACTCGTCTGAAAACCTCTTCTTCACATGAATGAAATGCAATAACGCTCTGACGGGGATTTCGCACAATACACGTCACTGTCAAGCTGAATACACCTCCGTGTGCTCTCGGTACCTCGTAAACTTAAGACCAGTGACACCACCTCACTCGTTGTAGTTATCAGTCCGAACAGGGGCTTCTGAGCCAGGTGAGACCAACGAAATCACGAGCAGTTCTCTCCGGTGCAGGGGTAGTCGTCACCTTTATCCCGAGAGGTGGGATATATCCAAATTGCAATACCAGTCCCAAACAATGAAAGAAGCTGAACAGCATTCAATAAAACGAAACACTCACATATATGTAGCCCACGCCGTCAACGAACTAAAACCAGGAGCCAACAACACACAAATGTTGCGAATATCGACGGGAAGGTTGATTGCATGGAGGAGGCTGTAGATGACGCCGCTAGTGGCCATCAAACCGGGGTAGATGGTGCCACCGACCACACGTCCTAGAGGATACCACGCAGTAGGATCGAACCAGTTCCAGAATTCCTGTGATGTGCTGTGTGATCAGTATACGAAGTAATCTGAGTACACAAGAAACGCACGTAGAAGCCTTCTGAGGCAAGAACTCGCGTAGCTCGGCTTTGCACATACTTCCGTTAGTATATGATCCAGACAGCTCATTCGTGTAACACTCACTAGTTAAACCATGGGTCGCTACACACCACAGACATGAATTCAGCAAGACAACAGAGTGTATTCAGCCATTGTCAACGTACAATTCATGGATAATACTCTCAAAGTTGATGACAGCAAACAAACGCGAAGCAATAGCAGCCGCCGAGATGAGGCCCAAAGCAACGATCCGTACCAACGAAGTTACGTTTGTGACCGTCGCCGGGGACAAATTCGAGGGAAGCGGGTAGGCCTCTGGCATCTTGCCCAATCCCTGAGTAGGATAACAAGGATTGACAAGGGTGATAGAGGCGGCCGAGGTTAGAACAGAGTGAGTAGAACGAAGGAGAGTGGAGGTATTTAGAGACGCGCTGGCTGCGCTCTCACAGCGACGTGTCTCCCCGCCACGTGGGCTCTATTTCGAGTTCGTTTGCGCCACAGAAGCGGCGCGGATGTGGCCCGCTCGTACTTATTTATTCTGTCTCTGGACAAGTCCATGAATGAAGGATGTGATTGACAGAAATACAGTGTGTATTGATATGCGTGAGTGGTGGTATCTATGTGTACAGTGCTAGTAATCGACTAGGAACGAAAGCAACGAAAGCAGCTCGACACGACAAAGAGTCTCAGAGACATGCTCAGAGCGTTTCAGGTTTTGCTTTGTTAGTGGCTTGCTCAGGAACATCTTTGAACATGTCCGAAATAAGCTCCATGGGAGATTTGTCCGAGTCGACCATCTTGTCAGCAGCGAGTCGCACCCCTCTATTCGCCAGAGCCTGCGCCTCATCAACCAGTTCCCCTACATCAGCAGCTAACGACTCCAAACCATCTTCCTTGTCCCCCGCTTGTGTACTATCGGCGTTCGTAAGATCAGTGTGTTGCCTCGGGGAGGCTGGATTTTCTGGTGTTGTCGATGACTTCGTGAGCTTGGTGTCAGTGGCCTGAGCGGGTTGCTTTTGACCACCTGTACCTGGGCTAGCAGCACCACCCGACCTCACACTAACAGTCTGTGCCGCCGCCTTAATCTTCTCCGCGAAGTCCACCCCATATTCCTCGAGCATTTTCGAGCCTAACGAAGCTTTATCTCCAAAGAAATAAGTGGAGTTTCCTTCACCGTTGGCGATAGCCTTAAGTTGCTCCAGACGGGCTAGAGAAAGAAGGGCCGAGAGCGCCATTTGACGTTGAGCAGGGGATGGTGAGATGTCGGGGGAGGAGGTTAGGGAAGAGGCGAGCTCTGCGACTTGTTTTGAGAGGGCGGAGGCTTCGAGGATGGATTGTTTGTTCCTTGAGTGTGCAGAGTCGATGTCAGGTTGTAGTCGATAGGTCTGGCCCAAGGCGGGAGGTGGAATCATACCGGGCTTCAGCTTCACGGACGATGACGTTGTAGGTAGCTTCCGCTTCGTTGGCCTTGGCTACGAGCTTCAGAACACATTGACAGGATTAGCACGATACATCGAGAATGGTTGAGCTTGTGACGGAAGACGACATACATGCCCTTCTGACTCAAGGATAACTCGTTGCTTGTGGCCCTCCGCCACATTGACCTGCGCTTGCGTATCCAAAAGCTGCTTTCGTCTATTACGCTCGGCTTCCATCTGGAGCTCGAGTTGGCGCTGCAGATCATCGTAGGGACAAGTTGAGTGGATTGATGCAAATGTGGAAGGGTTGGACGAATGACAAACCTCGACCTCTCGATTAGCTGGTTGAAATGTTTGAACTTCGAACCGGGAGCACTCGACGCCCCAGTTCTATATCGCACAGTGGTTAGCCATACAACCGACATTTATAGAGTGGTGGGAAGCGTACTGAAATGGTGTTCCCAATGACGACGTTCAGCTGCTTGTTCAGTCCATTCCTATCGCTGATGACCTATAATCGCCACCCGAAGTCATTTCAATGTCTTACACCCCGAGCTTCATTACGTCGACTGACCTGATCATAACTGAACGACCCCAACACACTCCTCATCGCCGATTGTCCAATCTTCGTGATATTTTCATGGACATCGCTGACCGCAAAACAAGCCTTATAGCTGTCTTGCACACGATAGAAAAGCGAGCCGGAACAGGTGACTGGGACGTTGTCCGCGGTGTAACCCGGGAGCTAGTGTGCGATGCAAATGGTATGTAGATGTCAGAGCTACCGGAAAGGAAAGAGGTTCGTAGTGGGGAACGTACCTTGGGTATCTGGATGGATGATTCCCTCATGTCCAGGTTGACAATCGTATGATAAAGTGGGATCGCAATTCGTAATCCCGGTTCGAGATGGACGGGGTCTCTTCCAAGTCTGTGGCACATAGACGTGAGTTCTGGTCAACAGCACAAAGCCGAAAACAAACGAAACGAACCTCAACCGCCATGCCTCATGCCCCTGGTGTATGATCGTGAAAAACCCTCTCTCTAAGGGAAGCCGTGAAGCAGGTCGAGCAACACCAGCGACCGTACCCGAAGTAAGTCGGCGAGCCATACAAGCCTGAGAACGTGCGACAGCTAGACTACTCATTCTACTTCAGAAGAACCTCGAGGTAAGAACGAGCCGAGTATATGGTGGACGATGCGAACGACAACTGAGACCGGAGTCCGATGCACAATTGGGATATCAACACCAAGTTCAACTTGTAGTTCGCGAGTCGTGACCGGTGTGTAGTGTGCGCTGACTCCCCTCTCGGACGGCAGCATCAGTCTTTAAGTACCTCGTCAACGGGCTAACAATAAAACGCGGTCCCCAGACGCGATCCCGCGAGCGGGAAGACGAACAATGCAGCGCTGTACGAAGCCGAGCGAACGCGCGTCAGGAATGCGCGACTGCTCGGGGCGTTGTTGAACGGTATGGACGCGCAATTTACTTGCCGAGTGGCCGGGGCACACGCCACAAAGGCTTCGCGCCGTTCGCATATATAAACGAGCAAACGAAGACCAAGAAGAAATAACTCTCTCCTTCTGAATGCACGGCAACCAGGTTCCAATTCGTTCTCGGATTCTCTATTTTCTCACCCATGCCTGCCAACTAGTTAGCCAGGCCATAGGAGAGCTACTGTGGCGGACTAGGATCCTGGACAGATGGGCTTTCTCGCTCATTTAATCAATTTCATGTCTATGACATGCAAACTAAGTGACACATTTAGGTAGTCCGACATATATTAAGTATATTTACAACTATTTAGAGAGCTTGATGCAGTAAACCATCGTCAATGAATATTCTGCGACGACGAGTGGGGAAAGTGGCAAAACAGGGAAGCTGGACGCGCGCCGAAAGGGCCCGGCTATTGCCGAATGAGTGGCGAAAAAGATGTCAAAAGGCGCCACACCCCCTTGCCCACCGATTTCGTACACATAATCGTTAGACGACCAGCAGCAAGAAGTACCCATAGCGTTTTAAGATAGATAATTCTATCTGTGTAAATATTTGTGGGGTTCTGCACGACTTTCTGCGCTCAGGTTTCATTCGGATGTTTGAGAGGTGCAAAATTGGTCATTTCTCTAAAACCGTGCCGTCTAGAAGCCAAACAGTCTGTTAAAAACAAGCAGACCTTGGCAGAGGAATTATTTTGTTCGGTCTCCAAGACCATAAACTTTTTGTATGAGGAAGATCATGGATGCTGGAGCTAGAGCCTCACGAAGTGGGAGCCTCTTGTGGCGCCTTAGCCAGAGGATCCCCTCAACAAAAGATGTCCCATGCAAAAGTAGGCAACCATGGTCTGCCAGAATAATTTAGAATCACTTATGGCATGTCCCCATTTATACCACACATAGATTTCTACGAGCATGTACGCTGATATTAAAGGCGAGTCGAGGTGTCCATGTCGGTCGAGCTCCCTGCATGTGGCAAAATGGCCACACAAACCCCATCTCCGACAACATTTCACCATCTTCTACAAAATACTCACAAGAATCACACAAAATATTTTTACATATCGCACGGGACGATGTAGGCCTACAAGTAATCTAGAGCGATGAAGGCACGAATATGTGTGCTTGAAATTCCAGAAAAGTTTGTCCAGCTTCTATGTCCGTCCAGCTTCCTAGTCCGCCACAGTATTAGATCCTGCATCTTTAGTCGTATCCTACGTCGTTGACGGCCTGGCCGTTTTGCCGGCATGAATATCCTGCATGTGCCCATATTCATGTATTCGATCCTGAGCCCCTAGAAAGTATTGAGATCTGGTTCGCCTCTCCATGTAGAAAATCTCCAAAGATGGTTGAAAAGATAACCACGTCTTCTGAGGACAAATGACGAGGACTAGTGTATGGCCACATCGTTGACAAAGTGTTGTAGGAGCGGCAGGATCATGTTGGGGGAGGAGCTTATTCGTAACCTAAGGCAATCTGGTATGTGTCAGACATGCTAGATGCATCCAAGGGGAGCAGCCAAACGACGTACTCTCGTGTATTCCCTGCTACTGGTTTCCCCGTGACAGTGGCCTGGGGCCACTCAGTGTCGACCAGCCGTACGAGGGACAATGACCATGTGTGACTATTCCTCCACGGTGTCTTGAGTGATGTTGCTTTGCATAGGACCCGGTAAACACAGGGAATGTAGGGCTCTTTGCAATAAAAACTGAGGGATGGCGGCGAGCAGTTCCGCGTCGGGGAGACGTCCTTTTCACGGAACCCTATAGCATTAGCTTGAACGTCGTCCGTCGAGCCTCAAGTTTGCCAGAAGTCATGTAAAGGTGAGGCTGGGCCTTAACGAATAATCCGAGGGTAGACGAAGCGTTCATTCCATGCAGCAGCGGGTGGTAAGTAGGAGAAGGAGAGAGCTCACGGGAACTCTGACGTTTGGTTGGCACCGGGCCGTTGGTCTCTTGCCTCCTCTTGCTCTTCCCCGTCACTCGCTTTTGGGCTGGATTTTTCTAATACAATCCTGAAGCTTGTGGTCAGCTGGTCCCTCTCTTACATTCAAAAAGAGTCTTTACAAAGGGTTTCCAGGATCCACTAGGATTAGGCTGGGCTGAGGAAGTTTTGAAGTTGGCACCTCCGTGTCGCGAATTTGATATCAGTGAGCTTTGACCTGAGGATTCGTAATCTTTCTTATCGTTATTCATGACCCTTCTTCTAGATAAAGCGACGAGACAAAGAAACATGATGCGTGCGCGTTCCAGAAGATGATGTTGCGACGCGTACGGTATCTGTGCCGTGCCACAGTCAAAGTCAAGTAGGGGTTTTATGTTTCGGGTTCTGGGATGGACCCAGCCCAGAGTTTTATGAGCTGACGTCACCATGCGGTTCGAGCGTCCCACCCGAATCCACTTGTTTCCACGCCACACAAACTGGACCCCTCTGCGTAAAGGCGCGACGCGCGTCTGCCTGTGCTGCAAGCTCCTCTGAACGCGTCGCGTCGTGCTCGCTGTTACAAGTTGCTCACAGTAACCCCGACGCTCGACATGGACCAGCGTCCACCTGCACGACCGCCGGACGGTCAACAGTTCCTTTATAATATGTATCCTCAACAGAGACCCCCTCCTGTTCAGCCGAATTTTTATCGTGAACATCTTCCCCACATCGTCCCCTCACAGGGCTTTAACCTTCGAGCTCCCGCTGTCCGTTCAGTAGATTATGCGGCAGGTAGAGATGCTGGCGCGGGACTAGACGGAGTAGTTGGTCGTCGTGATGATACTGTACGTGTAATCATGTTGCGTGCAGGTTCGAGGCTCATTCGGCCACAGGGTCACGATGTCGAAGACGAGACATGGGAACCATCCCAGGCCTTTAACCACCCAAACCAGGATCCTCACGCTTTCGGTCCTGCCAATCGTGCACCGGTATGTTTCTCTAGCTACTAACGTTGTTGTTCATCTTGATCACTTATAGTGCAATTTACGCAGCCGAATTCTGACCAGCCATTGTTCAACGAAGGCGACCAGGAGGGCATCTTTGGTGACTTCCACACATTCTTCTCGGATGATGTCCCTGTCCCGTCTGTCCCGAAGAAGCAGTCAGCCTGGGCTGGTGCCGAATGCTACGATCTTGCGGTGATCACTTCGCGTGTTAACCCATACATACGGCCAATTGACCAGCGAGACAAGATATATCAGAAGGTTGGGGCGGTTTTGGGCGGTCGCACTTCAGGTGCAGTAATGGAGAAGCTACGTGAGCTTGCACAGTTTCATCAGGTGTGTTTCCTTGTTGCGTTGTCCCGCCCATGGACTCCGAGTCGCGTCCTCACTGTTGCTTTCAAGAATGACGATAGCCCCAAATTTTCTCACTTGAAGAAGCTCCTGGGTTCAAGATATCTTATACCCATTCGGTCTGTCCTTGAGGGATTGAATGACCTGAGGAACGGTGCAAATAGTGTGGCGGAGGGTGCAAAGGCTGAGAAGTCCAAGGTGAGTTGAGACAGGCTCTTTCTCGGTGTCCGTGAGTCGTCCCTGACATCCGCTTAGAAGGAAGCCATGGACAAACGTGCAGGCGAATTCTTTCGCGATTGCGCAAAGGAGAATCTCTGCCGTGCAGAGAAGCGCCCCCGTGCATACTCCGAGTCTTCGGACAGTGGTTCCTCGTCGGACGATGACTCGTCTGACGATAGTTTTACAAGTGGACGTGGCTCTCTCAGCCCGGAGCAATCGAGACCGTCAACTCCAGCGACTGGAAATCGTGACGAGAATATCCCGCCACGCGATGCCCCTCCCTCACCGTCACGCCTTCGTCATGAACAGTCCGCGGCTTTATCCCACATTGACTCCAACAACCTCGCTACCGCCTCTCGCTCCCCCACCCACTCCCCCTCCCCCTCACCTTCCGAACGCCGTCATCGCTCCCCTTCGGCCACCCATCCGAATGAAGGCTCACGTACACCCGGTGGTTCTAGTTTCCGTACGCCCTCGCATAACGGTTCGCCTCAGCAGGCATCTCGCACATCACCGCAAGGTCCTGCGGTGTCTTCATCAAGATCCTCGCGTTGTGCTGATGCGATGCCAGAGCCCGATGCAGGTGTTCATAGGTCGAAGAAGCGACGGACGGGCAGGTCTAACGCTGTTTTAGTTAGTAAGGTTTTGGAGAAACATCAGGAGGTGGAGGATCGGCGAACACGGAAGTTGGTGAAGGTTGTGCGCGAGGATAGCATGGAGCGTAATAGACTCTTGGGCCGCCTGGTCGGCGGTATGGAGACGATGATTGATCTTTACCGTCAATCCATGGACGATTGATCTAGTACGTGTTGCGTTCACCTGCTCTAATTAGTAATTCGAGTCCTTTCTTGGTCCTTCCTTGCTATTCCCTCTGTCTGGTGCTGTGAACATCTTGTACATTTACACTACACATAATCCTGTCAGCTTACTGTTCCATAGACTACTGTACACATTCTCGAGTCCTGACTTTCTTGGTACACTTCTGAATCTGTCCTCCAATGTCTAGAAAATTATGTATGTAACATTATTATGTATATATTGTAGATACATCAATGGTGAAAATACTCTTCGAGAGTAGGAGGGGGGCATCGGAAGGTATCGGAGATCTGGTTACGGCCTCGAAGACATGTCATAGAATTTGTAAGTAGGATGCCAATGCGGTAGTAGCGTCCGATAGGAGATGAGTAGACACGATGACGCTTCCAATGGTCTAGGAAGGGCCACTGGTTAAGCGCAACTGCAAAAGCATGCTCGACTTCGATACGGAAATGGGACATCTTCGCGTTGAATCTCTGCTGGTCCTCCGATAATCTGGAACCCGTATACGGACTCATAAGCTCTCTACTGATTCCAACATACGCAGGATCCCCGAACAACTGATAATACTGCTCCCTGCCTTCTGAGTCCCGTGTATAGGCCCGCTTCCGACAAGTTTCCTTCAGCCCACTATCGTGCAGAACTGCATTGTCATTTCGTCGTCCTTCGAAAGGCCCAAACAGGTTGGCAAAAAGCCCATTCGGAAGCACAACCCCTTGATACTTCATGGCATGGAAGTGCTTGTACCCGCTATAGGCGATACGCTGAAGGTACGATGGTCGGCAGATGCGGCGAATAGTACAATCGATGAAACCCCATACAGTTTCGGTGGGGGCACCTGCGGCGTGGATGGCGGCTGCGTACGCACGGATCTTTTGACGGCTGAGGAGGCGGTCGGAGTCGAATCCGAGCAGATGGGACCAAGTATCGTCAAGGAAGAGGAGGAGGTCGTTGATGACCATCGAGACGGCACAAGAGGACCGATCAAAACGAGATGTGATATCATGGATGTCGGCATCCATACGAAACCGGTAAAGTAGGATGCATAGAGCCTCGACGGAGGAAAACGAGTATCCCTCTCGGGTTTTGAAGGGATCAGGGATTTCCATGGCTTGTGATAGTTCAAGGATCTCGTCGACTGAGAACCTAGTGATGTTGATCGTGCCTGTAAGTATCTTCTCGAGAGCTCTAGAGCTGAATATACACACCCAAACCAATAGTGACAAGTGTCTGAAGAAATTTTCCTTAAATACTCCTCTGATATACGACATCCTCCTTGTTCAGGTTGAAGGTACTTGCGTAGATCGGCAAATACCATTGCGATACCAACACCGAGTGAAGATGTTTCGAGGACCCGTTCGATGATAAGTTGCGGCTCTGAGTTATGTTCCACAGCGAGTACCATCAATGTAGGGATGAGAGTACATTGAAGGAAGTAAAGAAGTAATTTAGATAGTTTTTTATTAGGCGGCATAGTGCTAGATGTGTGTGCGCGATAGGAAGGACTATTCTACTAGTACTTAGGTGAACCAGCGAAGCTGCTAGGTGCGAGTCGCTGGCTGGCGGAGCGGGCTACGTCATATGCGGTCCCATGCGGTTCAGCTGTTCCACAGTGGAGCAATCTCTGTCCAGACAGAAATGAGCTCTGGGGCCGTATCATAAAACCCCTAGTCAAAGTTATTGCCACTCAGAACCGGATGGCACGTCATGTGATCGTGGTACTCGCCCGATTGAGTCTAGGCTCGCTTTGTTCTGAGATTAGGCCCAGCATAAATTAGAGCGCGTTCGACGCGTCTGCTTTCCCAACTTGCACCCCGACTCCCATCATCCCGCATCCCGCATCTGCGCATCCTGGCTGTTCTTCCTCACTACAATAACCAAACATCTACACAACAATGCCCAAGGTACCTTCTTTCAAGACGCTGTGGGAGAGACCCTCCCCCACCTCGATCTCGAGGGCGCGCGCAAAGGTCTCAGGGTGCGTGTCATCTCTTCTGCTATATGACTATTCCATTAGTTGACATCCTCTGCCTTCGCTCTCATTCTCTATCGACAGCGCTCTCAACAGTGTCACTCGTGCCGTTCAACGCACTGCTCGGGCGCACCGAACAAGTGCATCGAGCTCGTCGGTGGCGTCTTCATTTGAAGACGCCTCCTCGTCTACGGATCAGTCCTCCCAGGTGCGTCGCCTTTCATTATCTCTCTATACATCATTCTTATAGATTGTTTTTATCAGGACATAGAGACTCCCCGGAGCACCATTCTCTACGGGAAGGACACAGACAGTTCGTCTGAGGTTGATGTTGAGGTGTGTGTCACGGCCCTTAGGTGTCCCTACAGTATCTGACGACGTTATTGTTCGAAGGTTGTTAGCACCTCATCACCAGACGATCAGGAGGTGCGTACTACATTCGGTAGCTGTTTCGGTCCACAAGCCTAACATATTTCACAGACATCGTCCGGTTCCTCGTTCATCGTGCCCGCTACCCCCTGCGATGCTGAAGAGTCCTTCGAGTCCTTCACGCACCCAACCCCACCCCCCGAAACACTGTACGAGACCATCGCGTCTCGTTCTCTCCGAGAACAACCCGACGTCGACACACGTCTCCCCGTCAACCCCTTCGCCGACTCCCACGCCACCCCCGTTATCAGCTACTACGAGCACGATACTGTTGTCCAGAACAGTATCAACATCCAAGAAGAAGAAACAAGCCCCCTGTCATACACCGACCTCGCCTGCAACACCGGACTTGTCGATGCCTGGACCACGATCTCCTCCTCATCGAGTGGCGCACCCCAACATCCCAACGAACCTACGCTTCCTACACTCGACTCCCTCTTCGCGAGTGGCATGCTCGTCGACCCCGGAGTCCTCCCTCAGGAGGTCTTCTTCAGCTCCTCCAACATGAAGCGCAAGCGTACGCCCGAGGATGAGGACGAGGACCAGTCGAGCGATAGCGATCGCGCTCCCGACTACCACTACGCCACCGACCGCCCGTCGAAGAGGCGCGCCACCGCCACCTTCAACATCCCCAAGCTCATCGTCCCCGACCATCCCATCTCCATCGAGGCCGCACGTCGTCAACAGGAATATCCTGTTGGAGCTCAGACACACTATGTTGACGTCTTCATGACGTCCGACAATGAGTCTGACTCTGAAGCGAGCTCAAGCAGCTCGTCCGACACATCATCCTCTGCTGCCTCGTATCGTGGTCGTTCTCGGGTTCGAAGGGCTCGGGATTTCCGGAGCCGTCGCCGCTCTGCGGCCCCTAGCCCTCCCCCTTCCTCCTACGCTGCTAGCAGCGTCTCGGGTGACTCTTACAACCTCTCTTATCCGGAGGTCTACATCAAGTCGGAGCCCCTTTTCTAGTTTCTTCTTCTTCTTCTTCTTCCTCTGTGTCATTATCCTATGCATGCTCTTCCTCCGTTCTCGTGTTTACCGCTACCTTACAGCCTTGCTATTCGTGTATCGTGCTTTCTGTGCTCTATCCCTGCTCCATCTTCCCCTTCCTAGTCTCTCCTCTATCTTCTCCCCTTCTGTATCACTAACCTGAATGGGCTGCCACACACTGGCTACCCTCGGCTCTTTATTCCTTCACACTATAGATCTGTTGCAGTTCCTGCTTCATGCTTCCCACTTCCTGCTACTCGACGCTCTTGACTCTGCCATACTCTCCATCCGCTTTCTGTTTTCGTATCCTAGCTTTAGCTTTCGCTTTCGTTTTCGTTCTCAGTGCTACTGTATTATTAGTGAAATTACGGTGTGTCGCTAGTACTGTACGTCGTTACTACACCACTATTCAATCCGTCATCGTTGTGTTATCGAATAAATGGGCCACATTGGCGCCAACTTAAATTTCTTTGATTTATGCTTGCAGTGGGATTGTCTTCTGCACAAGCACCGTATCCTGGTGGCCACCAGGAGCGTGTGTTTCAAATAAGTACAGGAGATGCTCGTGGGGATCCTGAGGACTTGTGTATTGGGCCTTACTGGTCGTCTTTCGAAATGCCTCAAGTCCCAAAAAGCATACTGCGTTGCAAGGCCGACTAGCTCAGCTGGTTAGAGCGTCGTGCTAATAACGCGAAGGTCTTGGGTTCGATCCCCACGTTGGCCATAATGACTGCCAGACTACCGTAACGGACCGACGGTAGGCGGGCACTCTATTTGCTCTTTTTCACTCATACTGTTAGGTTTTTATGTCCACTCACTACTGGTATATGTATATTCTTCGTTTGCTCCTTTGTTTTCCACGGGCTCAGCATTCGATGAATACGGAAGTACACATTGATTCCACGCTGCTTCACAGGCCAATATCTACTTCCGTTGAACTAAATTGAATCGCCAGATCATTCATAAACTTTCCCGATGCAGAGTTGTACAGGGCTACGCAAGCACCGACTACGAAGATGACCTAGCGACGGCATATAACGCGTCTTTATCCCCGCTCTCATCCACCAAAGACTTCAAGAACCCGTCTTCCTTCTTCAGAAGCTCGCTGGGCCTATCGAACTCGACCTATCACAAGTCCCGGTAAAAAATGAGCTTAAAAGTCCTTCTACAGGGGAAATGTGGGGTCGGGTACTCACGATCTCGCCAGCGTCGAGCACCATCTGAAACACGAGGCGATCAGCGTCAGCGGAGGGAGGGTGAGAACGGTGGGAGATGACCTACGATTTTATCTGCGTCCATGATAGTTTGTAGACGATGCGCGACGGTGATGACCGTCACATCTTTCTTCAATTCCGTCCTCAGCGACTCTTGGATGACAGCATCCGTTTTATAATCAATCGCGGACGTCGCTGCAGTCCCAACAACGTTAGAACGGTAGTATTTTCACGGAAGGAAGATAAAAGAGTGCAAACCTTCGTCGAGGATGAGCAGTTTGCTCTCGAGCACCATCGCCCGAGCCAACGCGATAATCTGACGCTGTCCGACAGAAAGATTACTCCCCCCACGCGCCATGTGAGTGTCAAGCGTAATCATACTCTCCTCTCCCTCATTTTGGACAGAGAAAAGTCCGGCGGAACGGAGAGCGGAGTTCAGCGTCGCATCGTCGAATTGGTCGAAAGGATCCAGGTTGCGTCGGAGGGTGCCACTCAGAAGTTCAGGCTAGTATGCGTTGTTAATGATGTTTTACAGATGCGTGTAAATATAGGAAGACGGGCAATACTCACCACTTGAGGGATAATGGTGATATGGCTACGGAGTGAGTCCAAGTTGACGGAGGAGATAGGCAGTCCATCGTAATACACCTCGCCCTCGGTAATGATGCAACGCAGCAACGCTAGAGTCAACGAACTTTTCCCGCTACCGGTACGTCCAACGATTCCGACTCGTTCTCCAGCTTTGATCTCGAAGGAGATGTTATCTAGCACTTTAGGACCGTCCTGAATAAGAAATCACATCCGAATCAGTACTCTATCCTACTGTGAAATTACTCATAAATGGATAAGGTCTTCACAGCGGAGTATCGTGCGCTCAGGTTTTCGACTTTTAGTTCGCCACTGGAAGGCCAGTACGCAGGTGGAAGTCTATCCTCAGTCGGAGATGGCTCTTGCTCAATGACCATGTATTGCTGCAGACGCTCGAGACTGTTTCCTGTTGGCACACGCACCGTGATATCAGCACGAAAAAGCGCGCTCAAAAGGGAAATGATTTCGTACCATTTACTTCGAACTGGTTCAGCTGTTGCACAAACCATATAATCTGCTGGCCAAAGCTGAAAGCCAGCGCTATATGCCGACAGGGCGAGAGTTTCAGCAACTTACGAAAAAGGATCGAGGCTGCAATTGAGGGTGCTTACTCAAGGTGAAAGCGGCATTGGACGTGTTGACATTCGTGTGTCCATATACGTAGTAGAAGCCCAACGCAGCGGCGAACATGCTGCCCATACCGTTCACACGAATGCTGATCCATCTGCAAAAGTCGAGACAGAGTTCAACACTTAGGTTTGACATACACGCATAGGCAGGAGGGTGCGTAGGGATTCGTTCTTACTTGCTCAAGTCGTTGAAGACCCGATTCGCACGGGTGTATTCATCGATTTTGGCGGCGGATTTGAGCAAGGTGGACTCCTGAGCGCCGTAGGCACGGATAGAGACTAGGAAACCACCATAAGCATCGAATCAACGAAGACATAAAAGCTACGCCAAGATAAAACTTACTGATCCCTTCGACAGCCGCACCGAAATGCGCTACTACCGGTGCTTTCGCCTTGCTCATTTCTCGCTTCACCGACAGTTGCGCCTTCATGTAAATATTTCCCAGAGTAACCCCTAAAAATATGTTAGATCATCGCCTCGCATGAGGCTGATGCGATGTCGAAAGGGCGTACCGGCAGCCGCGATGACTATCCCGACGAGACCTACTCTTGGGGTAAAGATAAGGATGACGAAAAACCGAACAGTGAGGACTACCGCGACTTCGAAAACGGAAGAAAAACCGTCTGGAATGACGGAGTCGACTAAACAATACTTGTCAGCGACTAGGATCATCTAACGAAGACGTCCTAGCTATAACTCACTTGCGGATACATCCAGTGTACATCTAGTGATGATGCGAGCTACCGGCGTTTTGTCGAGCCATCTATCGCATTGTTGTATCAGCGAACGAGTACGGGCCCTGAGACAAATGAGATACAGACCTCAGAGTCGTTCTCAAAATGCTAGAAATAAGCCTCCGATGAATCATGCCGGAGGCTCGTAAAGCACCCTTGAAGAGGATCATCTGTGCGATAGCATATACCACGGACATGCCTGCACAAAACAAAATATAGAGAGCCAGATAGCTGACGAAGGATTGAGCACGCTGGAACGTATATCTTTCGAGTCCATCAAGATACTCACAACGTGACATTAACATCTTCGGGACGATGGGTCAAGTATTGATTTGCCCATTGTCCGAGGATCCAGGGTTGGAGCACCTCGATAATGCATTCGAAGATCGTCGCCAGCGCGAACAGAGACCAAAACATAGGGCCGCCCAGTGCCTCAATGTACATTTTGACTTTCAAAATCGTCAGTTGAGCACACGCGACGGGAAAAAGTCCAAAATACACTGACATGACTGCCAGCTGATGTGACCCTCAGCTGTCTCCTCTTCGAGGACGAGCTTCCCATCCTTCTTATCTTCCTTCTTCGATGCCTCTTCATCGAGGTCAGGGACGTCGACAGCTGCAGCAGCCCTCTCCTCCACCTCTTTCTCCTGTCTGGCTTCTTCCCTGAGTTTCCAGTTCTTGGCTAGAGCATCTGACATCGTTCCTTGACTGAGAATTTGACCGTCTGAACCAAGGGATACGACGAATTCGGCGATTGGTGCTGTGATACTGACGTTGTGAGTCTGTTTCAGCCCAAAATAGCGTTAGAATTGGCGTGTATGTTAGGGTTTGGAAAGCACGACACACACCACTAGAAGTAACGTCCTTCCTTGAACAAGAGGACCAGTAAAGCACTTTTCGACAATCCATTTGGCCGTGTGCACATCCAGCGCGGCAAGAACCTGCGAGGCCCGTATGTCAACGTCGAGCCGTACAAATCGAGAGCATAGACCTTACATCATCCAACAAAATGATCTCCGCAGAAGAGTAGACAGCACGCGCCAGTGTCACTCGAGCCTATTGTAAATAATGAGACTGACACTCTTTCACTCGACGAAGTGCGTTACTATACTTTTTGTCCTCCACTGAGTGTGAGGCCCCGCTCTCCAATTTCAGTTTCGTCGCCGGCATCGAAGAGGGATAAATCATGGGTAAGACCGCACTGATGTATCACTGCGCCGAGAACAATGAAGTTCGATGGGCCTTCCTAGCAGACTTATTATCTGATTAGAGGAGAGCGCACCTTGAGAATAGCGATCCTCGTTAAAGAGAGAGTCGAAGAGAATATTTTCCTACCCGAAGACATTGCTAAAATCAACGGCTATTATCTTCGGTTGACGTGAGGTCACCCACCTTGATGGTGGCATTCATGACCCAAGATTCCTGCGCAGCGTACGCCACGCCTCCGGCTCTTGGAAGATTGAACCACGAATCAGGCCCAGATTGTACAAAGTGCATCTCGCCTGTTTGACGCAGTCAATACATGTTCAATTGAAGACATTCGTTGGACCATCGGCTGCTTACCCAGAAGTGCCATCAGAAGCGAGGTCTTCCCGCAGCCTTTCAGTGTATATTATGATTGAGCGAAGAAGTACATGTCTGGACAGCAGAGAGAAACAACGCACCCGTGGGCCCGACGATAAGGTTTATACATCCTTTCTTGAACAAAAGTTCTTCCTCAACGCGTAGCGTGAAGCGCCGTTTCGACGGCGTCGTGGCCCCTGAGTTGCTCTCATTGGACCAAGTAAACGATGCGGCTCTAAATCCGATCTCATTAGTCTCGATAGGCGTCACCATGTCCGAGAAGGTCTCGCTTTCGGGTGCGAATTCGTCTAAGAGCTCAGTCTAGTAGTAGAGTAGAGAGCAAGTCAGGCGCGAGGGGCCAGGGGGATTCAAATCGGACAAACCTCTGTCAGGAAGTCTGTGATACGGTCGAGAGAGACTTTTGCTTTGATGACCGGTGGTACGAAGAAGAGCGAATGCGCCAATTTGGTCCGCAGAATATTGAATACTGTCGGGAAAGCGAGTTGATCAGACTGTAGCATGTGAGAGGGTGTCCAGATGACTTACGTGCTATGGATGCGAAGACAGTGGCGGCTATATGGCTTGCTCGTCAACAAGCCCATACAATTCAGACGAAATTCGAGTCATACCGTCTAAAACTCCCTTCATCACCAGAGCCTATCAAGGTGATGAGTTCATTAAAACCAGTATCCCAGAGTCGAACGGGTGTGCCACTCACATAGAAACTGTAGGTTGCAGCCTCGGTCAGACATGGGATGATGAACCTTGCATCATATACATGGTCAGAGTTTAGAAACCAGCATACAAAGCCAGTAAAATGAGGATGACGCACTGGCAAGACCTCGTTAACAACGCCAGGACTTTGTTCTTGAAGAGCCACTCCAGCTCTACTTGACGCTTCTCGTTGATGGATTCGCTCATCTTGCGCTCCCAACCGAACATCTTTACCATCCTGATGACGCTGAGCGCTATTTAGGAGTGAATCAGTGGATAATAATCCTCACGCAAAGGGTAGAATACTTACTTTCTGTGACGAGCTCGACACGATCGTCGCTCTAAGTTACAGTACATCTGTGTTAGACGATCTATATCATTGACGACCGAAATTCTTACCTTTTTCGCCATCTCTCGAGAGACATTTTGTAACAGCTTAGCGAGGAACCTCGGAAGAGGTAGTCCTAACAACGTAATCCCAAGCCCTGCCAATGCGCTGAGAAATCACATAAAGCCACAACGAAGTTAGCACTCGCACATCCTCATACAGGATCTGATCACATCACCTCCACCCGAGGAGCTTGTACAGAAAGATGGTGGACCCGATGATCCCGATGGGTACAGACACGAGAATTTGTAACACGTCCATACTCCTCCCGAGCGACTGCAAGTCGGCGGATATCAAGTTGTTCATGCGTCCGACAAGACTCTTCGAAGTGGCAGGTGCAGTTGTGGGAGGTGTGATAACTGTAGAGTCTTCGGACTCTTGGACGGTCGTACCCAAGTCGGAGCGAGCTTCAGCAGTCTCCGTTGGTTGCCCATCAGGTCCACCCGTAGATGTGGACTCAGCATCGATAGGCGCTGCAGTACTCTCCGAGGTGACGGGTGTGGTCGTCCCAGAGGGAGATGTCTTCTCGTCGCCACTGATGTCCGCAACCATCCGAATCCGCAACGCGTGTTGTAGGACCAATTGAGTGAGAATTGACTCCATACGCACGATTATGATCGAATTGATTTGTTGATAGTTCTGCATGAGCACAACGTTGACGAACGGCGCAAGGAACAGCTTGAAACGGCCACGTTATCGTTAGCTCCAGAAATCTTATTACAAACATTTTAAACGAGGTGGAACACACTCACGGAGAGTGCCCAAACCCAAGGGCGCACGATCGCACCCTCCCCAGATTTCTCCAAATACATCAAGAGTTGCCGAAGGACATAGGGCGACAAAAGTTGTGTACCCGTCTGACACGCTATAAGGAAGCAGCTGGTCGCGAGCTCGCGTCGGAAGACTACAATTAGCCCAAGCAGCATACGCCAATGGCCAAAAGCTTTCTTCGCTTGCACTTTTCCTGTATCGTCTACTTCCTCGAACATTTTCGAAAGTGGATCGCATTGGGGAAACGCGATGCGCACGAGGTTCTTGACCTGATCTTCATCGGCTAGAGGAGGCAATTCTGACAAGGGTAAATGGAGAGCATGGTATGCCTTCCAGACGAGCTTGTCCAGGTAGATGAAGAGGATACGGGTCAACGGCGAAGCCGTCTGCACTGGGTTCGGAGGCGTTGGATTCTAAGGGTGGCGACGGTGTCTTTAGAATCTGGTCAGCGTCGAACTCATTGGATATGTGCTTACAGCAGGGTCGAAAGGGACATATTTTCTAGGCGTGAAGAGTGGCAGGAGCACCCCAGTGAAGGTGAGGACACAGAAAATGGCCCACACCAGCGAACCGTGCTCGGCAGGAGACTCTGTGTACGTCAGGAAGGGGACAATATCGCGGACAAAGAGTACGCCCCATGCGATCGCCAGGATGAACCTGGCATGGCTGACTGCCACTGATAGTCTCTCGGAAAAGATAGCGAAAAAAGCAAGAATGCAGTTATAGATCTGTCAAAATGAGTCAGCGCGTCAATCTGGCATGAGAGAAGTGGCGACTGACGAGGGTAAGGCAGAAGGATGCAATCGTTCTTCTGTTAGAGACATCGGCAGTGAGGAACCAAGATATCGAGAGGCCGGCTACTACAACACAACCAACGAGGAGACGAATAGCTTCGGATGTGAAGATTGGCGCTCCACCGTGAGCAGTGACGCGTCCGTTCAGTCCCTTCACGTCCAGAGGACTGATCTGTGTGTCACTTCTCCAGGCAAGGCAGACAGAAGACTTGGTAACGAGCACCAGGAAGGAAAAACAAGAAACGTATAAGGGGATAACCAAAGTGTCAGACCACGGGCTATCGTCTCTGGACCTGGCTGCTTCAGAGACATAATGCTCGGCCTGCTGGACCACAAGGGTCGAGTTCAACATAACAACAAGACAAAATTTAGGTTGGACAAGCACGAAGTTCGCCTAAACGTGGGAGATATGGAGTCGAAGCAGGATGGTACAGCAGTTGCCGGTCGTCGAGAAAGGAGTCAGAGGGTTGATATCTGTGACCTGAGTTAGGTGCATGCTATAAATAATTGAGCCACCATGAGCTGCATAACGCACGCTCTATAAGTAGAGTCCAAATGAAGACGCGATAAGAACTAGTATTGCATCACACGAAGGTCCGAGCTCAGATGGGTTGAGATGGGCTGCTGGCAGCGGGCTTTGCTGACCGCGATAATACGACTCTGTCAAAGCTCTCAGCCCTGGTATTGCTAGAATGCAGAATTTTCAGCAGCGTAGATGCAGAAGATGTCATACCTACATTCCAGTGTACCTGACTTACGATAATGTAGTACAAGTCGACAGGTTGGGTAGGTCGGAACGTTCGAGGCGGCACCTACTCCTGTCACGCGTGGCGCTGCAATCAACCGTTCGCGTGGCACCCTGAGAAAGTGTCCCCGTCTCCGCAGGTCTCCGCTCAACTCAGCGACGTTCAAAGATTGATCCTGACTGTAACCCTTCATTCATCCTTTGCTCGCCAAGGAACAGGACATTTGTTCTCCCTGTGCTCTCCTTTCTGCCATCCAGGCTGATGCGATGGTGCAAACACGATCACAGAAGAGAACTGAAATGATTCCTCATCTTCCCGTAGAACTTCTTCTCACAAAGATCGCCCGTCTCTCCTCCCAAAAGGAACTCGTACCTCTTTGTCTTGCGAACTGGCAATGGCATGACATCGCGATCAGAGAGCTCTATAAGAGCATACACCTCTGTGAGACATGTAGACCAATTTTTGTAGAAGGAGACGAAGACGAAGACGATGAGATCGAGAATATTTCAGCTGAGGCACCAACTACGAAGTCACTATCGGAGCGACTCCGTTGTCTGTGTTGGGAACTTTCGCTTGACAGCTCCAAAGCCAATCTTGTGGAAGAAATAGATATCAAGGAAATGGAGTAAGCCTCTCGTTTCATCCAGCTGCCCGTCACTCTCCAAGTCCGTAAATTGATTTATCCCTTGGCTCCTGTTTAGGAGCAAAACAGTCACCGGCGAGTTACGTGTTGAACAAGGCCGTCAAATTCAAGAACTTGTCCTCGTGCTACCCAACTTGCGGGAGCTTGTGCTCCTGTACGTCCCCCAAACTAGACTAACATCCACTCGAGCTTCGCAGATTGAGCTGGTTCTTTTCTTATGTCATGGTGCACACTGCACTACTTATTCACCGTCGTTGTCTATGTCAGTCACAAATCCGACATACATTACCTGGATGTCACCTTCACTGATTGCCTTCAATCGTCGGAAAATACGAACATATCGTACACACCCTTACCTCCACATCGCTACACGTGTTTCACTGGTTCCATACAGTGGTTCGATTACCTGCCTAGGCGAGAGACCATCGCCGAGATAGTATTAACCGACAATACAAGGGGTTTCTCCGATCTTCATTGCATGGTCGGTCTTCAGTGCTTCACAGGGTTGAAGTCTTTACAAATACCAGGATCCCTGTGGCAATACACGCCCTGGGATATGGACGTAGCAGGCTACCACGTTGTGAAAGCTATGACTATCATTAGCGAACATGTCCCTTAGCTCAAAGAACTTGTATTGTGCTACGACGAATGCCCATGCAGGCTCCTTGTGGTACAAGAGGTTCTTGTTGCCTGACACTTCGGTCGTTTAAGCCTGCTGATGGTATCCACTTTTTTAACTTGGCCTTGTAGTCCGCAGAGCCTCCGACGAAAGTCTACTTCAGAGCGCTCATTTCACTGAGAATGGAGGTCATCACTTCCGACTCGGGCCCCCTAATGTTTGACTGGGGGGAGGATGGGCCTAAGCACTCGGTTGATGAAGATGTCCTGTCTGATCATATCCGTAGCATAGGAGACAGCTCCCCCTCCCTACGTCGGTGCGCAATCATCGACGGTTGTCGAGGTCAGTGTTATCCGGTCGAGTTTCACTTTATGGGCGACATGTTTACTCTTCTGTTGTAGGTAATGAGTACTGGGTCCGTGGAGAGAGTGGATGGACTTTGGCGTGAGCGCGCGGTTTGATGGTCCAAAATGGTCACAAAGATGGTCTGAATCGGGTTTCTCATTTGCTTTCCTGGTTCGTCATCACTTCAACTCGCTGGCCAGAGTTATTTCTCACACCTCCGGACGCTCATGTACTTGCTTTGATTTGGTCATTTTCTGGCTTGTTAGTAATCTTCTTTTCATGCGGTCCATGTCAACAGCCTTTCTCACCCATCTTTGTCGTGCCGCCGTGTTTTCCGGGGCCTTGGGCCACTGGTACTTTGACCCCGCCTGATTCTGGTCGATTAAATCAGTATTTCTCTCCATGATATTCGTCTCCAACTTCCATACCAGCAATATTGCGTGCTCCAGGATTTGCTTTCCGACTTTCATCCGCCCTATAATAAGGGACAACCGTGTTTTGACCGTGTTCTCAGCCCTAAACGTTCTTCGCCATAAAAATCAGCTTCATATGTTTGTATTTATCAGGGATTTAAGCTGATGGCCTACCCTTCTACCCGTCTACATGTGCGGCATGCAGAACGATGATGAGCCTCGGGGACGGGCCACAGTGGCGCGTGATTTAAACCCCGTCGGAAACATCCGGACCGCTTGCCGGCCGTGGTCCGTCAGACTCAGATGGGTTCCCACAACGCCACCTCTTTCCTAAACCACCACCATCCCTGTCGTCTGCCCCAGCTCCTCGACGCAATCTACCCACAATCCTGTCCAGACAGAACTTAAAGCTTAACTCAAAACAGTTACCGCTGGTAAAGTAGCTTCGTATACTGTTTCACGGCAATTATGGCACCCGGCACGAAACGCACGTCGAGCGGAACCATGAAGCAGGGCACCCTCTCCTTCGCCGCAAAGCGCACCGGTTCTGGACCGTCTGCTTCTACAGCAAAGTCTGGCAAGAAGACCATCGGTGGCAATGCTAGTCCTTCGGTCAAAGTTGCCACGCCGAAACCGACAACCGCTACAATCGAGGTGGACAGCAGCGAGGGAGAGGATGACTTGTTGGAAGAGTACATCAGCAGCGAGGATGAATTACCGATGACTGTGTCAACGGAGCAGAAGAAGAAGCTCAAGGGCACGAAGCCAAAATCAGAGGTGGTCAACTCGGGAGATGGTTTGGAGAACGCCACAGCTGCTGAGACAGCCGAGGATGTGAAGGACGAGGTTCAGGAGCCTGTGATGAGGGAGAAGCTGAACATGGATGACAAAAAGTGGAATAAACAGTATGGCCTTGCTAGGGTGAAGATGGGAAATTTGAAGCCTGGTGCGTTTGCATTTCCTCAATTAGCTCTATCCCCCCTGACGGATCTGGTTTTGATCAGTTCATTGTGAAGGCGACAAGAAAGTACACCATATATTGCGAGTCTTCGACATGTACGTCAAATCACCCTCTTTTCCAACAACAATACTGACGTGATTTGGTATTTCTCCAGGTCGTACGAATACGGACCATTTATTGGTGTAACTCGTCTCGAACGTTGGGAGCGCGCAAATGCTCTTGGTCTAAATCCTCCCCCAGAGGTTCATCTCGTTATACTTCTTCGTGGCACCGCATATACTGACGTGTGCATCCGCTACTCGTTTGTTCGTAGATCAAAGAGATTCTGATCACGGAGCAAGGTGTCAACGACAAGAAAATTAGAGAATCAGCGCTCTATGGCATGGTGTAGATTCTCCTCCACTGTTCTTCACCATTCGCGGTTTTCTATGTTTCCTTCCTTGTCCGTTATTTGTTGTTGACTGTTAGTCGTCCACCGGCCGTGCACCGGCCGTCCACCCATTCTCTGTCTACGTACTTTTCTCCTCGTTGTTCTCTTCGTTCTCGTCCTGCCGTTGCTGTTCGCTTTCACTTACCTCTTGCTCGTCGCTTTGAACTCTTGGACCCGTTCTATCGTCTGTACATATGAAACATTCTCTACTGCTGATCTGAATATCGTGTATACAATACTAGCTGCTGCCTTCCATTGAACGCTTATGATAAGAATAACATTCTGCAGTCGTGCCTCGTGAACTCCGCGTTATCCTTCAACTTCGGACGGTGTATGCTTCATCTACGAAACGGAAGTTGCCCAATAATATAATCGAAAGAAAGAACAAAAACGACACTAGAGTCTGTTACATATTACATGAGTGCGAATGAGATATGTACAGTATATATGCATGCGTGGAACGAGATCTCCATCGTCATATCATCCAAGCTCGCCCGTCTTGATATAGATGATCTCCCGTAAGTCTAAATACCCACATCCACTCTCGAAATCTCAGCACCCTACACCCTACACCCCTCATCCATCACCCATCATCCATCATCGATAGTGAGCCTCTACCCCCTCCTCACGAACGCCGCAAAGTACTTATTCAAGTCCTCCATCGCACCCTCCAGTGGCACGACCGTGCCGACGTATCCATCCGGCCTGACGACGACGACGGCGCCTTCGTCCCCGATCCCGTAGTTCTTGTACATGTCGCCGCCAATTTGTTTCTTGGCGCTCGAGTCGTCGAGGAGGACTCTGTATGGGAGGACGGACATGGGGGTTCACCATGGGAGTGAAAATAGCGGGGATGGTTAGCATAGACGTTGCCTGAAATCTAGGCATATATGGAGGGAGAGGGGTCTCGCGAGAAAGAAGGAGGAAGAATGAAAAGAAGGAGGATATAACGTACTTCGACCAATGCGGCCTAAACACCTCCGGCACCGCCGTATGCACAAACGTCTCCTTCTTCCCCATACAAACCACCAACACATCAAACATCTCCGTCCCCTTCCTAGCCTTCCTCCCCATCCCCTGATACCACCCCTTCTCGTCTCCCTCCATCCCCTTCGCCAACGCCTCCACATGCTCCACCCTCCCATACGTCCTCTCCGCCTGCACCTTCGCTCTTGTTCCCTTCGCATTCGCTGCGCCTGGGGCCACCGGCTCGCCTAGACCTGCGAATACGAGGATCTTGAAGCGAGAGTCGCTGGGACAGAGGTCTTGGATCTCGAAGGGACGTCTGTCTGCGCCGCGGAGGACGATCTGGGGGATCAACCGTTCGCCGATGATGAGGTTCGAGGCAAGGTGCTGGTGCGTTGGGGAGGTTATGGCCGAGGGTGCGTAGTGTACACCTATGCCGGATGTGAAGAGCCCGTAGGTCTGGAAAGCTCTAAGCGAGGGAGACGGGCGCAGGGGAAGGAGGAAATACGGAGTCAGTGAGGTTGGGGGTGATTTAATATCAGGACGGATGAGACGCACTCGAAGAACTCGGCGTGTGTGACGCCTTCTACTAGATCTTCACCGTCTGCAACGACGTCCTCTATTTTCGGCTTGATGGAGAACAGCTTTGAGAACTTCTTATCAAAGTCGATAAGGTCTTGTGCGTATTTCCGTCGCTCGAATTCATACTACATAACAACAAGGTGTGAGCAGCGAACGCGGATATGGCGGAGGAATGAGGAAAAAAGGAAGAAGGGAAAATGCGATCACGCACAGTTTTGAGCACAGATATGTCCGCCCATCCACGCAGGACATGCGTTATTTTCCAAACTACCATATCGACGCCACACATCACTCAATCAACCAAGATCTGACAAAAGACGAGGAGGGAACATACCGAGATTATGCGTATCGTTCATACTTGCGTTCATCCCCTGGCCCGCTTTCGGAGAGTGCGTATGGCACGCATCGCCCGCGATGAATACCCGATCCGACACCGAATACCGCTCCGCCACTCTCTGTCCAACTGTACCACAAAAACAAAAACAAGACACATCAGGTCCGGCATCGTACCTCACGAACGAACGATCAAACTCACTACTATAAAGCGCCCACCACTCCACGCCCTTCTCCATATCACCATCCTTCACCTCCATTCTATAAGGCTTAAAACTCCTCGCCGCAACCTCCAACAACTGAGCCGGCCCAAACCTCCCCAGATCGACCCTCCCGCTCTCCGGGTCCCTCACATCCACGTCCGTAAGCTGTATGTACAAGCGGATCTTGTCCCGCTCGCGCGGGATGATCATGCACGAGCCGCTCAGGGTGTGGATCGCGCATCGGTTTCGGACGTCGGGGAAGTCGGTGGAGGGGTGGATGTCGAGGACGCCCCAGATGTATTCGGTTTGGGAGCCGAGCATGGGGATTTGGAGGGATTTTCGGGTCCAGGAGTGCGCGCCTAGGGTTGGGTGGCGGGTGAGGTGGGGTGGTGGTGATGGGGTGGATGCATGGATGGGAGAGAGGAGAAACGGTGAGTCGGTCAGTTGGTCAATTGGTCAACATGATTTCATTTCTAGCCAGAGCGGACGCACCATCTGTGCCAATGACGAACTTCGCATGCACGATCTCAGTCTCGGGTTCTCCAGGCTGTGGTGCCAGCCTTTGTAGCTTGACCTACATCACACATCGCGAGGCCCAAGAGCAACAAACAAAGAGTCAGTAACGGCCTAAAACCCATCCCTCTTCATTCCCATTTGTATCTTCCCGCATCCCCGTACCCACGTCCCGCAAAGAACCTCTCCCCTCCGCCCCCCTCCTCACAAAACGAAATCCCCACTCACCATAACAGCATAATCCTCCGCATCCCTCAGCCTCTTCTCATCCGCAGTGATCTCCAAAATCTTCGGCACCACCGGCCTCTCCACCCTACAATTATGCTTCTCCATCGACTCGAGGAACATCCGTTCTATCTCGCCTTGGTGCAGGATGGCCTCGAAGGGGAAGCGCGCGTTGGTCGGGGTGATGTCGGGGGCGCGGCCTGTGCACTGTGGGTGGGAGGGAGCGGAAGGGAAGGAGGGAGAGGGTGAGGTGGGGATGGGAGGAGGTGGGATGGGAGAGGAGGAAGTGTTGCGGTTAGCCAACTGTCTAACTGTGGCACACCATAAACGAGACGTGATAAACGTATGATGACAACTTACCTCAAGCCCACCATCCGGACCAGGATTATAAAATGCCTAATAATCGCCACATCCACATCGATAGGAAAAAAAGTGGTGGTTAGTTGTTAGAATACCAGCGCCATCTCAAAGTTCAGGTCGAACCCGAATAGGGGCTAACGAAGGTAGGAAGGAAGAGTACGACAGAGGACTCACGGCCATGTGAAGCTGAGCTGCATCTTCGAGTAATGTATCTGCTAGGCCGTAGCTCTGTTAAAATACACAATAGCATAAGTCGTTGGAAAATGTGAAGAGTGCGAAGGGAGACAGGAAAGGGTGAAGGCATGCATGCTTACCTGCAGAACTTCGATCGTCCGCGGTTGGATCCCGTCCGCTTGGCCGGCCATCACTTTCGTCGGTCTGTTATACAGAATCGGGATCAGCATCGGGACCAGCATCGGGATCGACGTTCATTAATCAGTAATCATTTCGTGTATGCTCCTTCATGAGCAAGCGAGCAGCGTTCCGGTCAGGACACATTAGCAGGAGCTACGAGCATTGCTGATGTCGCTCTGATCAACCTTAGGTCATGGATCTTTCCGTCAACTGACGACATGCCGGCCTTAGAGATCATGAAGGGCCCCCACACGCACAGGTATCCTCACCTCGCCTTCCCCACCATCTCCGTCCCTCATACCTCCACCCCGCGCACCGTCACCACAACCAACATTCACCCGATAAATACTCTCCCAACCAAAAGAAAGAAAGAAATACAAACACCCACCTCTTATCCACAATCCTAACATCCACACCCGCCATCGCCAACGCATTCGCAGCCATAACACCCGCCGGACCAGCACCGATGATCAGCACGTCCACTTTACTCTCCACCGGGGTCGCGCTCGAGCTGTTTACTTCGGAGGCGGAGGAGGAGTTCGCCATTTTGACGCTGTTGGTCATGTAGTAGGAGGGGAACATGATGGAACCAGCGCGTTGTGGAGGGAGAGGAGGAAAGTCAGCTTAATGCGAATGTCGGAGGATGGGAGAGGGGAAAGAATAATGAGTTTAAGGGGGTGTAGGCACGGAGACGGATGTATATTTGTGGTCGAGGGGGGAGGAGAGGTCGTGAAGCCGGCGGGAAGAAGAGAATATTAATACAATGGAGGTAGGTGTGTTCAGCCAGCTCACATCGTAGCTACCTATTACCTACATACCTCGAAAAATGTATTACCAATACGGAGGTAAAGTAACGACGACGAACACTCCGCGAACCAATAGCCTTCGGATTCAAGCTGGACGGGTTCGGAGGTAAGGTGGTTACGGGCGTTTGATATCCTTTAATTTTTTTCGCTTTGAACACCTGCGGCCGAGGAAAAGTGAATTCAGGGCGTCAGTGACAATCTGGGCGGATCGAGACTGCGGGGGAGGGGTCGACGTTGGGGTGGTGAGGAACTGATGAAGGTCGCGATTGGTTACACGGGCTACGGAGTGAGCGGAGGGGAACGGTTGGAGGGTCGACGGGACGGTCTGGAGGGCTCGAGAGTAGGTCGATTGTCGTGTTAATTTACTCGGAGGATGATGGGACCTTTGTGTCAATGCTCGATACGAAATGCGAACAAACGGGATCCGAATCCAAGTCGTCTTCGAAGTTCGTGTCAAGAGCAGGAGAAAGACGTGGCGTACGGCGGATAGACGAGTTACTTATAAGTATGCGAGCACGCCTGGAAGGTAACGTACATAGACCGGAGCATTATGTATCCCGCCACGATTACTTCGAGGACAGATGGAGGTCTTGTCCTGCAGAAATCAGCGCTAGGATGCGTCACCCATGACCCCGCTGACCACGTCGCGCTCGCGTCAAACCCTGCCTTTCCCGGTCTCTTAGCCCCCACCATCTAATCATCAACAGATCAACCGCGACGGATTTGTCTGTAAATCATGGATCATGGAACAGCTTGAGAACGCGTGGGAGCTCGGGATACGTGTTTGGAGATGTGGGCTGGCTGGAGAAGGTGTGGCGTGCAGAGGATGAGTTAGGGAGTTAGTCCGGGTACCGATAAGGTACCCAGGTTCACCCTTCTGTCGGATGTATGTGTCCTGGAAGAGAAAGGAAGAAGGAGAATTGGACAGATGTGGGAAGAAGCCCAACGCGGTTGCACGGACACTGGATGTTGTGCATGGACGGAAATGGGTTTGGCTTTCCCTCCGTTTTCCACGCTCGTCACGGTAAGCTATATCGAGCCCTTCAACTTTGACCAAGACGAGACGACGTACACCTGTGACAAGGGACGACTTGAGGTCTGCAACGGAGACTACGGAAGACTATCTGCACCGTCTTTGCAGATAACAGATGATAGCAGAGCAAAATAAATTTCATGCCAGAGTATTATACAGTACATATGGTTCCCGTGAATTAGGTATCGGTGTCAACTAGGACCAAGTGCCATTAAATTTAGAGCGGCAGTGCAAACATTTCAAAATCCTCGACTCAGCTTGCTGTAACATACAGTGATTCCAGACCAGTAAGGTCACGAAGAAGGCACGAAATGGTCGATGGGATGGGCCACATAGGTTTGTTCTCGACAAAGACACACAACCAGCTCAGAAATGGTTTGATGGCCGTGAGCGGGAAGACAAGACAACCGGAGTGGAAATATGTCGGCCGGTAGTGCTGGCCACGCGCGAGTAAGGAGGGTGGTCTGAGCGCGAACGGCGAAGTTTCGATGACGCAAGTGATTCTTGCCAGTGAGTAGCCCTGGTATTATCCGTCCAGTTCTGAACCGAGGATAGAAAATGGCAAAGCACTGGAAAAATGTACACATGATGCCTGTGGGCTAGGCGCCTACGAGAACATCTTCTCAGGACTCACTGAAAAATATCAGGGGCGACAGCAAGTAATGTTAAATAATGAGAACAGGCGGTCCGACAAACTTACCTTGTTGGCAGTCAACAGGTTACAGGACTCTGTACACGTACATATCATACCGACATCTACACCACCGCTTTATTTGCGCGCAGTGCATCCATCAAACTCTTCATCTGCTCCCCCAACTCCATGAAGCGCTTCTCCATCTCCCTCTTCGCCTCCTCACCGCGCTTCTTCGCCTCTTCAGCCAACTCCACGAAACGCCTATTCATCTCCTCGTCACGCCTCTTCATGTCTTTTCCCAGCTTCGCCACATTCGCTTCAACAGTCTCAAGTCGGCCTTCGAGCTTGTCTACTCGGTCATTTATTTCAGAAGAGGCAAAGTAATATGTCGTGAGATTGGTTGCATTTGAGTATAGACACAGTCGGCTTGGACATACCAATTTCCTCGGCCTCGACCTTTGCCCTCATCTTGTAAAACCAGTCCGGGTATTTCTCCTTCGCTCTTGCCCTGTGTTCATCGGTGGTGACAAGTAACTTGAAAAAAACGAGCTCTACGCTTTCCGAGAGCGAGGAGATTTGGATCATGGAGATTGAACGGAGATGGTCGAGGGAGTCCAAACTGTTTAATAGCCCTTCGGAGCTGCTGCCCTGTCCGACAGAGGTATCATACCCGCCAGTGTCATCGGTACACATCGAGTGGTCAAAAGATGTGTCCGCGGGCAAGATCTCGCGAGGCGTTGTGGACGTGGGTGATGTGAGAGCTTGAGAGTCCCACGAGCGAACGAGAATCTCGTTGATTTGACGAGTAAAACGCGCATCTTCTGGGTTGAGAGAACTCGAAGGCCTGCCAATCTCGGGACGGACGCTGACTATGCATTGGTTCGCGGAGACGTTCAGGACACCCGTGATGTCCATGCTCTTTTCTCCATCAAGGTCGGACACGGCGTGCGAGAGCGGTGAGCGTCGATAGACTGAGTAGTGTAGAGAATAGCAACGTTTGAGGGGCAAACGCTTGGAAGAGCGACGATGCTGAAAGAATATGTGAGCGGCGGAGGGTTTGGGCGAGACCGTTGACATTCGATCATTCATCGTTCTTGGACGAAAAAGACACCGTGTATGTGCGTCTAGAAGGTCATTAGCAGTGAGTCGGGTTTCGAGGTAACAGCAATAGGTTGGAAGTGTCACGGCGGTGAGAGTGATGGCGGTGGAAAAGAGAGGGGCAACGGCCGGTTGACTTTGAAGTTGATGTGTGGCGCTAAGTTGTTCGAGCGCCAAACTCGCGGTTTTGTGGCATCGCCTGGGCCACAAATGACCACACCCAATTTTCTGTCTATCGACATAAAAGTTCCGCCAGTGAACCAGCATCTTGTCTAGACTATAAAGCACATTCGTTCTGATTGTAATTCTACATAGGCCTGATTATACAGCTCTGATTACACGTCACGATCACCGCCCACTCGTCTCTAACTCGTCTCCACGCCTCAAATTCACTCAGGCCTCCACTCGCTCAACCACACGTTCCTCGGACCTCTACATCAATCAACACAAAAACGATACCCGTCAACAACCACACCAAGCAATAAATCAACGAAGGGAGGGAAGGGCTGAAGAAACACTCACGGCAACGAACTCTTCCCCCTAACCAAAAACTTTCCATTCCCAGGTTTCGCAAGCACCTCGTTCGTCTCTCCGTCATAGACTACTTTTCCGCGCAGGATAGTGTAGCGCGGCCAGTCTTCGAGAACGAGGCCTTCGTAGGGGGTGTAGTCTGCGCCGTGGTGGAGCTGTTGGGACGGACGAATTAAACGGTCAAAAGAGGAGATGCAACAGTCAGATTCGAGTTTTGGACAGGGGAGCGTGAGAGGATGGGGGCGCGCGACGAACCTTGGATTGCGAGATGGTGTACGGCTTGCGTTTGTGTGCGGGGCGCCAGATGATCAGATCTGCGTCGCTTCCTGGCTGGATCGTTCCCTCTACAGAACACGTACAATTCGTCAGCCGTTGGCAAAAAATCGACCCCCCCTTCCGCCCGGCGAGTGTCCAAAAGAAGACAGTGGACTCACTCTGCGGATACATTCCATCTGCACACAAATGTACCACATTTAGTATCCGCTGATTCGCATGGATAATTCTTGCCAGGAAAGAAGGCTTGAGGAAAGGAACGTACAAAGCTTCGCGGCGTTGGTCGAATTGAGCTCCACGAACCGCTGCGGCGATATCCTCCGCTTGAGCACGCCCTCGCTCCACAAGATCGGCGTCCGCGTCTCCACGCCCGGCAGTCCATTCGGTATATACCTGAAATTGCCCAGGCCGTGTGCGTGTTTCGTCGGGTCCGCTGTTAGGCCGAGCTGTTCGAATTTACCATAGCACATAGCACCACAAAAACACGATCAGTAACGATTCGAGGTTCAAGAGTGAGGATGAATAAGTAGAGAGTTGAATAAGAAGACGCACCTGTTTGCCCCTGGGATCATTAAACCGCGTCGGCGCATGATCCGACGAAAACACCGTAAACGTCCCATTCGCAAGGCCCTCCCAAATCCTCTCCTTATCCCTCGGATCGTCCCTCAACGGCGGCGCACAAACGCACTTCGCACCCTCAAACCTCCCCTCCTCCCCTTCACCCTCTCTATGAATACCCCCCGTGCGCATCGCCCGCCCATCCAACACCGCATAATGCGGACACGTCTCCGCGTACACGGGCAGGAGCCTAGTTTGGGCTTTACGGATGTGGGAGACGGCGTCGGGGGCGGAGACGTGTACGATTAGGATGGGGGTGTCGAGGAGTTCGGAGAGGGATAGGGCGCGGTGGGTGGCTTCGGATTCGACGAGGGGGGGACGGGAGGTGCCGTGGTGCCAGGGTTGGGTCATGCCTCGGGATTCGAGGGATTTGGTCATCCAGTCGATGCTGGATGGGGTGGAATGAGGCGTGTGAGATGGAATGGTTGAGGGTGTTGGAGTTGAGAGTGAAAGAGTTGGGAGTGAAGGAGGGAGGGGAACTTACACGTCGGCATTCTCGCAGTGCACCATGGTGGTCACACCATACTTCCTCGCCGCAAGAAGCACATCCAGAATCTGTCCATCGTTCAACTTCAACGCCGCGTACGTCATATAGATCTATCACACACAAACATGGTCAGTACAATCATCTTCCACCCTCACCCTCCACCTTCCACAATTCACAAGTAAGAACAAAGAAAGACCGACCTTAACACTCGTGATCCCCCGCTCCACCAGCGCCGGCAGCTCGACATGCATCTGCTCATAATTCGGATCCGTAACGATCAGATGAAAGCCGAAGTCGCAGAGCGAGTGATCGTCGGAGAGTGTATGGTAGTTGGAGGCTGCGACGGAGAGGGAGTCGCCCCGGTTTTGGACGGCGAAGGCGAGGATGGTTGTTGTTCCGCCTGGAATTAAAATGTGAAGAATTTGGGTTATGAGTATGGAGACCAATTAGAATAGGGGAGTGGAGGATAGGACAGGTGAGAGGAATGAGGAAAGATGGACTGTAACGTACCGGCGAGGGCACTCCTCGTCCCGCTCTCCCAGTCGTCCGCGGACTGGGCACCAAGTGCCTTCGCAGCCGACTGTGCGACATGTACATGACTGCATTCCAATACACCAAACCATCAGCATTATTCCTCAAACTCCAATAATGGCCGCAAGAAAAGGAAAAATGAACGAAGGAAATGGGGAAAGGAGAGCGCACCTATCAACCCCACCAGGCGTAACACACCCACCCTCCGCATCAATCTCCTCTACACCCTCCTGCGGCGGTATACCCACCATCAACAACACAATCTTCCCATCTCTAATCCCTATGTCACAAGGGACCTGGTCCGAGGCTGTGACGACGATGCCGTTCCGGATGATGAGGTCGAGGGGGATGGACATTCCTACGCTTCTCTGGGTCTATGGTTTGGGATCTGGAAACTGAAGCTGAGGCTCCGAGTACTATTATCGGCAGCGGTGCTGGCTATAGCTATGGCTATGATAGTGTTGGTATGGAGAGCGATAGCTATGGCGGGTATACCAAGCTGGAGGATAAGGTGTGAAAGCGCGTTCCCGGAAGGAGATGAGGACGTAGGTGCCGTTTCTGAATTAATGAAAACGGCAAGGTTAGCTTCGGCTGAAAGTCGCGATTGGATGGAGGAAGGAGAAGGGTCGGGACGACTAACCAAAAACACAAACCGAGGAAAGCCAGGGACTGAGGAGGAAGGAGTGGGGGGTCAAATATCATCCGCCCTCGACTCTTTCTCAGTACAATGGCCAATCTGGCATGGCACGGCCTATCACAAGGGAGGAACTCGACCATGCAAATGCAAAGAATAACGAGTTCGATGGCCGTTCGACTGAGCTCGCTCGCCGGGAGTCAGCGCAGACCGTCTCAAGGACCGAAAGTCGTTCGCCGCCGCTCGTTCAGTGGCAAGTTCAGGATCAGGATCACGAACGCGGGGATCTCGTTTGCGCATCCGTGCCGTCCAAATTCAATCATCGCTCGCGTGGGCGGCAACTCCTGGCAATGCAGCAAGATCTCGATCGACTCGTTCAATGCGGCATCGTAGATCGCAGGCACGGGGCACGGCAGACCCGCTCCTCTGGAATTTGCAGGACGCCCAAAGTGCGGCTCGGGTCCACTCCTCCATAACCGGTGCCACCGAGTCCGTGCTGGAGGAACGCCGTCGGGGAACGACATGAATAGCTCGCCGCGGCTGGCCGTGGCGTACTCACAACACAACACCACCAGCAGAGCCACGAACAGCGCCAGCATCTCTGCCAAGTATCAGAGTCCCTGATCGCCACTGCCGACAAGGAGCAAGGGCAAGGAACTCTGACATGAGATTGGATGCGTAGGATGCGGCATTGGATAGGGGCCCTTGCGGCGATTTCCCCGCAATGGCAACGCGCCAATGAGCGGACATGGCATGCTTCATATGTGCACGGCCAACTCGAAGTCAAACGAAGTCAAACTGGACTCTAAGCTCGCCAGGGTGAGGCTATAGCGTTTTACAACATACGACTCGCCACGTATGGCCATCGCAGTACTTGCACTGTGATGTTTAGCAGCGGCGAACGAGCTTGCCTTGTAAGTAGGACTAGATGGGACACTGGTTCACTACGGTGACGGTAGGACCAGCCAGTACCGTGCCGAGCTCGGTCATCTCACATCTCATCTCTGTGAGAGCCAGCTGAGGATCTGCCCAGTGCGGACTTGCCAATGGGGAGCGCCTTGGACGTTCGAGCGGTGAGAACGAGGAGACGAGGATAGGCGGCGGCGTAGGGCTACTGACATAACATAACTTGCCTGCCTATGATATCAGGTCCTTTCAGAGTTCAGAGTTCAGAGCAAGGTCAAAGTCGTGACTTCTGATTCTGCGTACGTCTAAGTGCTCGTAGGTGCTCGTCTTCTCTTCTTGCAGTGCCCGGAAGGATCCCATTGGCACTTATCGACTGCAGCTGCCTCCTTGGTGAACGCACCATCTTGCCCTCTCACCCACATCTACCCACCCCCTCTCCTCCGCCACCCCTCTCGCTCATCTCCCCCCCCCATTCCCCCCCATTCCCTTTGCCTTTCCCCACCCCCTTTCACTCCCACCCACCCCCACTAAACCACAATGCCCCGCCCCCTCCGCGTTGCCTCCGCCCAAGTCGGCCACATCGACCTTACAACACCGCGCTCCTCCATCCTCTCCCGCCTCATCTCCCTCCTCGACCAAGCAGCAGCCCAATCCGTCCAACTCGTCGTTTTCCCCGAAACGACATTCACGACATTCTTTCCAAGGTATTTTTTGGGCGAGGCGGAGTTGGGGAGTTATTATGAGAGGGATGGGTTTCTTGAAGGCGGTGAGAACGTGCCGAAGGGGGTAGAGGGAGAGGGAGGAGAGGGTGGGGAAGAGGAAGGAGAGGAGAATGTGTTGAGGACATTTGTGTGCCATGCGGGCAAGTTGGGGCTCGATGTCGTCGTGGGTTACGCGGAGAGCACGCCCGACATCGAGGCGTTGCGGAAAGGCTTATACACCCCTTCCTCGTCCTCTTCGTCACCATACCCACAGGGTTACAACACGTCCATATACATCTCTGGCTCTACTACTCCTTCTCCTTCTCCCACCAGCACTGGTACTTCTGCTCCCACCAGTACGAGTGCGCCACTGCCTCCAGTCCTCTCGAAATACCGCAAAGTCCACCTGCCCGGAACCTACGAGCCTTTCAGCACGGACCCGAAGACTACGAATCAGTTAGAGAAGCGGTATTTCAGGCCTGGGGACTTGGGGTTCGAGGCGTTCAGGGCGCCGGGGTTGAAGGCTAAGTGGCCACCAGCACAGGTAGAGGGAGATGAGGTAGAGGGAGATGAGGGAGAGAAGGTGGAGAAGAGTCCGATTGTTGGGATGTTGATCTGTAATGATAGGAGGTGGGCGGAGGGGTGGAGGTGTTATGGATTGCAGGGGGTGGAGATTATGTGTATTGGATATGTGAGTCTCATCGTTTCTTTTCAACGTTCCTCGCTCCTTGTACCACTAAGTGCTGACGTTATGTGATGTGGTGTCGTGGGTTTTTTTTTTGTTGGGGTGGATTGCGGGATTAGAATACGACGGCATGGGCGCCCGAGCTGTGGGGTTCGTCGCCGGATTTGACGAGGGAGCAGGCTAGGGAAGATGCGATGGTGCGTTCGTTCGTCTTTCCATCATCATTCGTCTTTCTTTTGTCTTTACCGCGTCGCTTCGAGGTGGCGTTGATGGGTGGTGGCGGGCCACACGAACTTGTCTTATAGCTCACATCGTATCCTTTCGTGTATGTAGTTCCACCATAAATTGGTCGTTCAGGCGAATGCGTACACGAATTCTAGTACGTCGCTGTCCTATTCGTACCATGAATTTCCTACTCAAAACTATCACCTACCCCTCGCCCCTCGCCCCCACCCCGCCCTTCCCACCCACAGCATTCTGCATAACCTCCGCCCGCACCGGTCTCGACGACAACCACTTCGAGCTCATCTCCGGCTCCATGATCGTTTCTCCCCAGGGCCGCATCCTCGCCGAAAACAAAACCTCCTCCGACGAACTGATCGTTGCTGATGTTGATCTGGACGAGTGTAAGCCGGGCAAGGCGAAGACGTTTTGTTTTGAGAGGCATAGGAGGGTGGAGTGTTATGGGAGGATTGTGGGGCAGAGGGGGGTGGTGGAGCCTCCGGAGGAGGCGTGAGGGGGGAGGGGAGGAGGGAGAGGCTCATAGTGTGCGTATTGTTATGATTATTTGGGAGATCAAAGACAAGGTTGGGAAGGTTTATCGCAGGCCGGGGCTGCGATGTCGTCGAGGTCTAGAAAACGTCGTGTCTCCCTATTTTCTCTTTTTTTAACGGGCTGTTTGTGGTTCTCTATCGCGTGCAAATGAAGATTATATCTATTATCTCACAAATGTTCGTGACGTTGCGCCATGCTTATATCGCTTACTACTTACCCCCGACGGAACGGTGCGTATGCAATGTATCTCAGACATGAATTTAAGATTTGCGTGTTATGACGAACGCAAGCAAATCACCCGAAGTCGGGGATATATCTATAAGCCGTCATCGTCGTCTCAGTCGACGAAGCTTGAACGATGCACAACACCATGCACGACGACGACGACGAAGACGCAGGCCCTTCGGGGTGTTTCGTCGGGGGTTCGTCGGCCTTGAGTCGGTGGCGTGCTCAACGTTGGCCTCGAAGATTTGGGCGGCGCGTGGCCAATCAGGCGGGCTCCCTTACGGCCGAATCATCCATCGCATCCCTTTCACCTTTCCCTTCCTCTCTCTCTGCCTCATCCCAGCCCAGCCTACCCATCCGTGCTCGTGTTCAGCAGTCCGTAACATCGCAAAAAGATTTAACTCTTGGTTTATTCAGGACATTAGGAATCGGAAGAGGGACTTTAGGAAGAAGAAGAAGAAGAAGAATAGGAAGGACAGGGGGAGCGCCTGCCTCGCTTGAAGCTTGAAGTTTTGACGGTTGCTCGAAGTTTGATCTGCTCTTTTCTTGATTATCGACCGCCCGACCGAGCGACCCGTACGAAACTCGAATTCGCCAACTCCCACAGTCTATAACTCCTACGCTTAGACGCCCGCGTTCTTATACCCTCTGACTACTACTATGCCCGAACGTTCCTCGGAATCACCACAGGCGGCTTCGGGTCCCAGTCCGCCTGCACAACAAAATCAGACGGCGGCGAGCGCACCGCCTAGCACGAATGCGAACAGTGGAGGTACGGGAGGAGGAGGGACAGGAGGTGGGACTGCGGTGGGGACGACGCTGCCTGGGTTTCCGCCGTCGACGCTTTCGAGGCCGTTTCGGTCGAGGAAGAATAGGCCGTGCGATGCGTGTGTACGTTCTCTTTTCTTCTTTTTAAGAGTTTCGAGACGTGATCTTCGGCTTGGCTTTTGCTCGAGGTTTTCGTTACCCCCTTTGATTTCATTTCATCTCGTTCTTTCATGCAACCTTTGCATTGCTTTCGCTCCGTTTGACTCTTTGACTTACGACTTGCTTCTTTCTTTGGGGTTCGTGTGGCTCGTTGAATGGAATGCGCATCTGGATACACAGAGAAAAGCAAAGACGAGATGCGCGATACCGGACGTAGGACCTCCCTGTGTCGAATGCCAGTTCGTGCTCTTTCTCTTTGCTCTTCCCCCCTTCAGTTCTATGTTGCTGTAGAAAGCTCATCGGGACTGACCTACCTCTCCTAAACACCTGCGACACACCGAATAAAAACGACCTCGAACGCGACCTGCTAACTGACCGCAAACTACCCCACCACTTCATTGGAACATTCAACGCTCGACAATCAATACTCGACACTCGACGCTCAACCCCACACTCCACCTAAAATCTATTTTTATCTCCTCTTTTCCCTTTCCATCCACGTTATCAACCCCACACTCGCACGCACGCACGCACACTCAAATCACACAAACCACATTGAATTGCACAATCAGACAAACCCGGAAAAACTGCACATTCGACGAACTGCCCCCCGAACGCAAAAAACCCGCCAAAAGACCTCCTCCTCCGCAAGACGACACGACCCTGCCCTCCCTCGCCGGACCTTCGCGTCCTAACGGCCATCACCACCACAATCCCGGGAGCGGTGGATTCGGAGGTAGTGGATTAGGAAGAGGAGGAGGAGGAGGAAGTGGATATGCGAGTCCAGGAGGAGCAGGAGAACCGAGTAAAAGACAGCGCACGTCGTCTGATTTGGAGGGTATGCATGCGTTGATGGAGGCTGCGACGCAGGCGGAGTATTCGCCCTATCAGCCGAATGCGAGATATTTACCACATCCGACGCATTCGAGGACGAGGTGGAGTTATGGCGCAGGTGGGGGGTATACTTCCTATGGCGGGATTCCTCCCAGTGCAGGTTCAGGAGCAGGAGGGGGAGGGGGAGGGGCGATGCCCCATGCGAACGAACCGGCGAGTTTCGATCTGAGCGTGTCGGAGACGTTGGCGCCACATGTCATCACGGTACTCTTAACGGACGATCTGTTGCCGATTGGGACGCGACAGGCGGGGCCGGAGAGTAGTCAGGCGGAGGTAAGCGGGAGCGGAGGGGGAGGAGGAGGAGGAGGGGGGATCGGTGGGGGCAAACAGAAGAGTGGGTATATTAGACAGATATCGGTGGATAGGAGTAAGCCGCAGGTGAGTTTTTGGTTTTGGTTTTTGGTTATGTTTTTTTGGCGGTGGTGGAGGTGGAGGTGCGAATTGGGTGGCATGTTGGCATTTTGTCATTTTATCATTCGTCGTGCCATTGTCTGGATGCTTTCGCCATTCATATCCCTTATCCCCTCTTCCGCCGCGTTCGTTCCATCCTTCGTTCTATTGAAAACGAAACCCGCGCATCGCATGCGTCCGTTTCATTATACCTCCCTTCGGCGGCGGCGAATAACATGCCACTCACCTCTCCCCCTGTGCTGCACCCGTTCACTCACGCGGCGTGCTGTACTCGCCTACTCACGCGGCGCCCTGCACTCGTTTACTCTTACTCACGCGGCGTCCTGTGTTTTCCCACTCGATCCAACGCAGTATATCATATTCAACCATAAGGCGGATCGTGAGTGCCTCCCCTTCTTGAGTGAGCGTCATGAGCCGTGCTGATGATGTTGAACCCGTTTGCTCTTGTTTGTGTACCCCTCCTTGTCCCGTCCTCATTCGTACCCGCGTCTTCGTCCCCGTCCTCATTCGTCCTCGTCTTCGCTGTTATCTGCCGTTTGCTGTCTGAACGACCTCGACCCTCACCATGGACTATCGCCGCCACCTGAACCTCACCATCCTCACCGATCTCGATACGTGTGCTTATGCGCATGAATACGGACACGACCATAATCACCTGTGCGCGTATGGCCACGACTATGATTCTGACCACGACGACCCCGACTCTGACCACGACATCGCCCACGACTCTGACCACGACATCGCTTATGACCCGGCTCATGATCCCGCCCACGACATCGACTACGACCGCGTCCACGTTCTCCCCTACCTAGGCCGTCTGAACGCGCACCCATCCGACGAACAACTCAACCTGATCCGCGCTGCGCTCTCGATGCTGAACCCCCCGCCACCCGAGATCCATCTATTACTGACGTACCTGCACATGTTCAACGCCGCGTTTCCGGTGCTGATTCCCCCGCCGGCGCCGGCTTCGATATCGCAGCAGCAACAGCAGCAGCAGCAGCGAAGGAATACGGGGACGGGGATGGGTAACAGTAAGCCGTCGACGCCGAGTAGTGCGTCTACGACGCCGACGACGACGCCGACGGGGACTGTGGGAAGTCAGCAGTCTTCGCGTTTGCAAGGGAATGCGAATGCGAATGGGGTTCGGATACTCAATACTTCGCCTGGGGCGTTCAATAACACTGAGACCGGCAACAATAACAACAACGATTCCGGAACCACCTCCACTTCAAACCAGTCCAACCCCTATGCTTCTCTACACCTCGAATCCCATCTCGACCCTCTCCTCCTGCGCAAGATCTACCTGACCACCCTTGCACACACGCCCCTCTGGCGTTCCTCGTCGCGCAACGTCCGCAAGATCGATTTCACGGGCAATGGGGGCGGGTTCGGGGGCGGCGGATGCGGATTTGGGGGTGGGGGAGGGGAGGAGGAGAGGGCGGTGGGGAGGCTGGTGGGGGTTAGTGTGGCGCTGTTGGAGGCGAGTGGGAGGCCGGTGTTGGATGCGGAGGGCAGGTATTTGGGGTTGGCGAAGGTGTGTTTTCTTTCAAATCCTTTACCCTTGCTTTTCGCTCCGTGAGGGAATTGGTGAGAGGGGACGACTTTGTTGTTGACGTTGGGACGTAATAGACGATCGCGCAGGCGCAGCTGTTGGGGCTGCATATCGACTGTACGACGTGGGCTTTGCCGGCGTGGGAGAAGGATTTTAGGAAGGTGCTTTGGTGGGGGCTGAGGATACACGATGCTTGGTGAGTCGCGTTCTTTTTTTCTTCCATTCTGTTTTCTTTCTTTTCTGTGTGCGAGAGTGTGTTCCCTTCGCCGCGTCCATGTTTTTCTTTCGTTATCACCGCGCTCATTGGCTGTGCGCCGCGCCACGTCACTTGTTCTATCTGAACTTTGCGCCCCTCGTCGTTCTATCTTTGCTCTGCACTGCCTCGAGTTCTCATTCCGCCCGTTCCGTCCGTGCTTCCTGGTTTGGAAGGACGGGCTGAAAATGGCTTACTCGCTGGGAATCCTCATTGGAGAGAAGATGGACGGGTGAGAATTGAATGGGAGATGGGATCTGCGGGAAACCTTCTCGGGAGGCCGTTCTGGAGCGTGCAAGACTTCCTATCGTCATTCGTAGACACCGTTGTATGACCGGTACTGCGCGCCTAGTTCCAATTCTTTGAATTGCTTGGACGGCGAGGGCAAACACTACAGATGTACAGCGAACGTAGTACTATGCTTACCTTTGTTAGACCATACTCACCTCAACTCTTGACTTCCTTGTACAGGATGTCCTTCCTCAACTCAAGACCGTCACATATACAATCCTCGAATCAGAACGTCCCGCTCCCAACCATCCAACAAATAACCACCATCACGTCGCACTCGCACCCCTGGCCCGTCTACTCCGACTCTCCCTCAAATGCCAATAACGACCGTGCTCGCCCTATGGACAGGTCTTTCGGACAAGTACAGTCTCAGCGTGAATCACGCTCGCCTGCGTCGGCTGCGACGTCTCCTTCATCTGCGTATGGAGTGTCGGGCGGACCTGGAGCACGATCGAGCGCTGCACCTTCGCCGATCGCTACGGCCACGGCAGCTACCTCCAATCTTGCCATCGCCCCGCATCCCAATCCCAATACTCTCGCCTTCCATCAGCAACAACAACTGCAGCAGCAGCAGCAGCAACATCAGCAGCAACATGACCTGACAGACCCTGCGTACCAGAACCCGACCCGATCGGCAGAATCATTCCTGCATCTCTGTCGCCTCTCGCTCCTCGTATCGAATTTCCAGGAGAGGGTGTGTACATTGCAGAGTGAGACGCTGAGCAGACAGGAGAGGTTGGAGAGGGTTGTGGAGGTCGAGGGGAGTTGCGCGAAGTTGTTGGGCGATGTGAGGAGGGAGTGGGGATTCGATGGGGCTAACTCGGCGGCGGGGAAGGAGACGGGGGCGGGGGAGACGATACCTACGGGTGTGGCATCGTTGATGACGTGCTTGCTCGGGTTTAGGTGTATGTTGAGGAGGATATCGATTGAGTTGAATATTGGACTTGGGAGCCCGTAAGTCGATTTCGATTTCGATACGACGGCTCATCTGACGGAATTGTCATTGTCAGGTTCACACCTGATCCGGAGACGTTGGAAATTTTCCGGGAGGTGGTGGATTATGTGGCTTCGCTTCCTGCGCCTGCGTACGATGGCTTCTGGCTGCCATGTACGTGTCTTCCCCTCCTCTCACACACAAATTTACGGATCTTACTCACCCGATAAACTACTTGCAGATGTCGGGCACATTCTCTCCTCCCTCACGTCCTCACTCATCCGTCTCTCCCTCGCCACAACCTCCACTCCGACCCCGCCCGAGTCAGCATCGCACTCCCCGTCCCTCTCTCCACACCATCATCCTCATTCGTCATCGACAACGACCCTCCGCGCCTCATTGCACACGAACCCTCTCGTCCTCCTTTCCAGACTCATTGCTACCCTGCACACAGCGTACGAGAAGTACGACTGGGACCTCGCAGAACCCGCGCTGATGAGGGCGGAGAACGTAGCGGCGTGTTTGAGGCCCAGCGTAGACGAGTTTGGAAACGTGGTGGCTGCTCTAGAAGGCCGGTTCGATCTGCCAGCCGCCGTCGAGGCGATGGGCGGAGTGGCCAGCGGTTCCGGCGCCGGCAATGTCGGGGGTAGTGTTAGCGGTAGCAGCAATGCGGACGGTTTGGCGCCCATGGACCTCGACCGGGGCAATATGTCGGTAGGCATTGGCGGGATGGATGCTGTGACGACGGGGAACGCGGGGCTTCAGGATGTCAGTATGGAAACCGGGTGGGACATCGATCTGAACGCATTGGGTATGGACTGGGTGGACGAGATCATCGCTGGGGTGGGGATAGGCAATGGATGGGCGTTTGGGATGGGTACGGGGTTAGGGCCGGGCCCAGCGCCGGGACAGGGACCCGTCGGTGTTGGTGTCGGTGTCGGGGGTGGCGGTGTGAGTTCGTTAAATGGAGCGCTGGGGCCTACTCCGAACTTATCTAATACGAGTCCTGGAGCGGGGACGGCTGGTGGGAGTGGGATGATGGTGGACGGAGGAGGACATCATACGCACCATGGCTTGGGGAATGGAGGGGCAGGCTTTGTCCACCCGCATGCGCATCAACTTCATCATCCACAACAGCAACAGCAACATCATAGTCATCATCACCCCGGAGCGGGAGGTGGGCCGTACGGGATGAAGGTCAACGTCGGTGGCGGCCCTATCGCCGGCCCTGCGAGCGCCACTCCCGTTCCTTCACACACACAGCAACAGCAGCAGCGACGAAGGGCGCAATCACAGCACCTTCAGCATCCTCAGTTTGGGAATAGCCAAGGTTCTGGGGCGCAGGGTGGAGGAGGGTCCGGGAGTGGGGGGTATGTGTAGTGAGATGAGTGGTTGTTGGCGTTGGGGCTTTTCATTGACCCCGGTTGATTCTGTTCCGTCGTCGTGGGTATATATGAGGAAGACATGCAGGGAAGGAAGGATATCCGGTGCTCTACGCACCTGTACTAATACGCGTTGGAGCGCAGACGCGGCACTGGGGCAGAGGGAGAAGTATCGCGCGAGGGGGCTGGCGAGAGGCAGGGGGGAAGCGGGGGAAGAGGAAGAGGAAGAGGGATGAACACGGTCGTAGACGACAGGATCCGTCATCAACTCCTCTAGCCGACCTCGGCGGTGTTCCTATATTGCGCTCGGCTTGAGCGGCGTTTACCTCGAAAACAGCCCGGATTGCACGCTGCGGCATGCACTCGCTTCCTCTCGACCGTGTGCGAAAACAGCTGAAGTGCACCGTTTCGTCCACCACCACCGTACATACTAATTATTTTTTCCTCGTTCGCTTTCGTGCCTGTTGTCCTCACTCTATTATTAGCGTCTATCGTGTATGTTTCTCGCTCAAGGTCTTTCTATATGTATTTCCGTCATCTCAAATGGCCAGGAAGGGTTTCGTGGGAGGTTCGAACGGGGATTATGTATATGGTGAGGAGGAGTTCCATCCGTCCGTCGGTGTGCGATATGCCGTCGGTTTGCCCTTATATACTTATCTCTCTGCGGCGTCTGTCTCGCTCGGAACTTGACCTCGAGCTAGCTCGATAGGTGGCACAATGGCTCCGAGGAAGACGTGTTTTTGAACGTTCCGGGCCAGCTGTGAAGCGGTGCGCTCAACAAGCGGGCATGCAAGTCATGAGCCACTGTACCGGATGGAACGAAGGCGGATCCAAGCTCGCCGCTGCAAGAACTCACGAAGTCTTCTCTTTGTCCCACCTTTTCTACTGCTGTTGGCATGGTCTTATGCATGAATGGAGCTTGTGACCTCTAGCATCGAAACGGGTGGCACCTGCGTGCCAGCAAGTACTGCCTTTCCTTTGTTCAACCTTCCCTTATTCAAGTTTGGGCGGCGTGGGAAGGATCTTTGTGTCATGTTTTTGAATCTCCGCTCAAGGTTTAAATGACACAAAGCCCTCACTTTCGCATCCTCCCAACTCTCTCCTCTCAACTTCTCCCTCATGTTGGCGACCTCGACGAACTCACCACTAGGCTTCTGTCAGAGACTTATTCTAACTCGGGCTCAAGATTCTTCCGTACTGGCGCCATCGGCGCACAAAATACTGTACGTCCCAGCAGTTAGACGACGCTTACATAACGTGGGAACTCCCATTTGGCGGGAGACTCGCGCAAAATTGGCGGGGGCGATGGGCCCCTTGGGACACCGGACGTCGCCTAACGTCTGGGAGGTACAGTACTGGAGAAACTACCGCCTCTGCGTCGTCTCCCAGTTGAATTGCTCACAGAGATTGCACGACACTGTCCTCAACAAGAAAAATCTTGCCTTTGTCTCACTAGTCAACACCTGAAGGCCATCACGACAAAAGAGCTCTATAGGAATATTCGCCTGTCTCAGCCTCCGACTATGAAGGTCTTGAAGCTTTATGCTTTTCAGGTTCGAGTTCACAACTTGTTCACATCGCTCTCGAAGAGCAGTGCGAGAAGAGGCTTCGTTGAAACGTTAGAAATCGAAGGTCTTTGGTAAGTCTGCATCTTTAACCCGGGGTTGGAATGTCTGCGAGCATCGTGTAGACTGAAACTCGACTCTTGTCTTCATACAGGGATGGGATCTTTTTCGTGTCTGGAGATCCCAATACGCGCCTCGTTCACCTCATTACAGAGATGATCGCAAACCTGCCAAACCTCATGACATTGACATTTCTGTACGTCTCGCAATAAAACCCCTTCACTTGATCCAAATGTTTCGTTCTTTCTGACTCGTCCTCCGACCCGTCTGACCTCCGACTTGTTTATGTATCGTAGCCAACAAGACGACTTGCAATATTGTGATGCCCGCGTCGCCGACTGCGACGACAAGAAAGCTACTGAAACGGACCGTGTGCCTTCTTCTCCTCCTCACCTTGCTTGTTTCACTGGCTCGAGCAAATGGCTCAAGTGGCTCCCTAATCGCAGTCGTCAAACTATCTCCGAACTCGTCCTTGTCGATAACGATCCTGACTGGACCGCTGGCTCTCTAGAGACTCTTGTGGCTGATCTTAGTGACTTTACTGGGCTGGAATCGCTACACGTTCAAGCTGGCTCAGGCGCCCTCAACGATCGTCTGTCCCCCTCTGCTGCTATGGCCTTCGTAAGCGAGAGAGTTTCGTGGCTTAAGGAATTGACGCTATGCTACTACGATCATTGTCCATGCCTGTCTCTAGCGATGGAGGTACGCTCTTTTTCATCCTTATGTTTGAACTATCGAGATCAATACTTACTGTTATATTTGCCTCTTATTGATTATCAACGAAGGATCTATACCCATCTGCGAAGCCACACTTTCCAGCGCTCGTTTCTTTAAGAATCAGAGTTTTTGAACCTTACAGTTTGTCGGTTTGTAGAGGCAGCCATGTCGTCAGGACGGGAGCTATCACTGCTTCAATTCGCGTAGTAGGAGAAGTCTGCCCGAAATTGGAACGCTGTACGTTGATCGGTGGCTGCGGAGGTCAGTGTTTCAGGTCCAGGACATTTCAGCACTAATTCTCTGGCTCTTTTCTGCACATGATGCTCACCTTCCGTTAACCAGATGATCTCAAATGGGTGCGTACTAACGGGTTGGGCAAGAAAAACACCTTGGAGTTGGAGAAATCTGAAAAGCGAGATGAGGACATCCTTCAAGCTGGTACGTACGGGAGATCATCGTGATATGAGGAATAATATCTTACTTACTTTGCTTTCAGCCTTTCTGAGGTCTCTGGGTTTCGCCCCTCGTACGATTCATTGATGTCTCTTGATACTGTTCATCACTATCACCTCCGCTATTGGTTGAGTTTTCTTAGCGAAGCTCTAGTAGGTACCCCTCTTATATTATCTACGCCCCACCCAAGTATCGAATCTCCTAATTCACTGGCATCCGCTTCCACGCTGTAGTACTTAAGTACTACAATCTACGGTTTATTATAATTCAAATTGATCGTTGTCGCCCTATGCAATGTAATATCTGAGAAATTGAATGAGCGTAAATGGTTCTAAAGAAATGGCCCGAGAATCGATCATTGTCACTAGAAGGCACACATTTCCGCAAAGTAAGCAGCAATGTTTCGAGAGACGTGCACTGTTCTGTAAGGAATAGAAGATTGAATTTGTTTTGATGGCATTTTGGGCGCACAGACATTTTGTATGCGCTCAGCCGTCGTCCTGCCCTCTGCTAGCAAGGACCACCTGAGAAACTTTTGTAGTATATATTTGTTGTCGTGATATGTGGCACTTGTGTGGCGTCGCCGTGTCAGCGAGAGCGTGAGAGATTATTGCGTGTCGCATTGGATCTCCGCTTTATTCTCTCCCACAACTCCTCACCGGGCCGCTCGTTTCCTGTTCACTGTTTCTTCACAACCTCGACTGCATCATCGACAGGCTGGCAAGTATGGATACTCTATATCTTTATCCTACACTCCGCGACTACGAAACAATTCCCCATCAAAGGCAGCTACCGCATCTCCCGGCTGAGCTGCTCACCGAAATTGCACGGCACTCTCTTCAGCGCGAAAAAGCTGAGCTCTGCCGCACTAGCAAACAGTGGAAAGAAATTGCCACAAAAGAGCTCTTTAGAAATATAGAACTTCTAGTACCTTTCTTCCATGATGCTAAGATGCTTCAGACTATGCAGACTTGTACTCGGTCGTTATGTCAGTCAATGGTGCGGAGCAGCATCAACCGAACGTTTACTAGTACACAAACCCTGGCCATAGAAGGCTATAGGTATGCTGTTACATTCACGTTATCTCAGGTGCTAAGGATGCCTCGACAGTAGACTTACCGACTCTCGATTTGACTTATTTAGCGAGGTGCTCTTCGAAGCTGACTCGGACACGTCTACACCGCTCGAACCCCTGATCGAGGTCATGATCACCAGCCTGCCGAATCTCAAAAGGTTGTCAATTATGTACGCCTTCACATACCTCTTGATTTCCCCATACGCCTGTCTTCCTCGACTTTCTGCTTGCTGACATTTGTCCTACCCGATAACCCCCGGTCAGCCGACTGAGAGACTCGAATTACATGTATCGCGAAATTGACCGCAACATCTTAGGGGACACTTGCACGAGAAACCCCTTACCCTTATCCACACCTGGCCTTATTGCGTTTACTGGCCCCAGCGCATGGCTCAATCGTATTCCTAGTCGACACACGATATCTGAATTGGTACTCGTCGATGAAAATCGCAATTGGTCCTCCGCATGTTTGCAGAAACTTGTGAAAACCCTTCATGAATTTACTGCACTAAAATCATTAGAACTGCAGACTAACCCGCACTCCCCTGATGACGATCTATACCCGTCTTCCACTATGGCTCTCATCAGCGAGCAAGTCCCTTGGCTCAAAGAACTGACATTATGTTATTACGACTTCTGCCCTTGCTCGTCCCTTGACATCGGAACGGTAAGCACCTTTCCCCGCGTATCCAAATGGTAAAGCCGAACATTTATATTTTCTACATCATTTATATATGTAGGGTATACGCTACCAGAAGCCCGATTTTCCGGAGCTTACCTCCCTGACATTGAGAGTGTTCTCGCCAATCTCATCTCTCCGGGATCCTTTCTCCTCCGCATGTGGTAATCACATCACCCCAAACACGCTCCTCGATTTTGCGATATACAGGTTAGGACAAGCTTGTCCAAACCTGACGTGCTGTTCATTGCTCGGCGGTTGCGGAGGTCAGTCATATCATCTTATGCCATTACCACTTCTTTCGCAACATACTTATTCTCATCCTCATCTGTAGCTGATTTGCACTGGACGCGTAAGAATGACGATACATCATGGGACCCTAAAGCCGTAGTCAGAGGTAAGAAAAGATGGGAGGAATCACTTAGCGATCTCATGGCTGGTACGTGCATCATTTCAGTAACGGTGCGAAAACCTAGCTTACTTTGGCTTAGGTCTATCTGAGCCCTCGAATGTTAAGGCTCAAGATGTCTGGTTCCCCACGAACGATTGGGCCTCTCTGGATGAATTTTAACTTTCTTGGGGTGTACATAATGGTGGGCGGTCGGAGTCTGTACAACATATAGACAGGCTGCCGGGGGAGCGAATGAACTTCTCTGAATGTTATATTACTCGGTCCTGCCTCATTCCTGAATGGCTAGTATAGCTGTGTTTTTTCTGCGTGTGGCTCTCTTTGTATGGCGCGGTTGTTGAGCAAGCCTGAGAAAGCCAGCACGCGGTGACGTGACGCGGTGCCAGCAATATCTCGAACTGGACGCGCCGCAGACGCGTTCAACCCACTGTCATTGCCCCTTCGAGATCCACTGTTTGACCGGTCGCTAATCATACTCGAACTGCATGTCCAAAGACGGGAGGTAGTGACTGGTATATTATCCAGCTAAGTATCTACATGGTAAACCGCACAGCGTCAACTTATACATTTTTCCGATCTTCATTCCCCTACGCCATTGCTTTCACCGTCAAAGCTCCTGAACAATCCTCACCACCTCCTCCGCACACCCCCACGAACATTGCCATCCCGCACCGGAATGTCCATAATTATGAACGACCGGGATCTTCACCTGACCCGAAGCAGTCGACGAAGGAAGGCTGGCGGCCAAATCATCGCCGCGCTCGAGTCTAAGTCCACCTTCGCGCGCCGGCCGGAACCCGACGACGTGTTTGAGGATTATGTTGTCGAGGAGGGAGGAACTGAGCGACTGTGTTGTGGATGGGAAGGGGTTGAATGTGGAGGGCCGGAGGTGAGGTGGGCAGAGTTCAGGGAAGAGGAGGAGTGCGCGTCGTTTAATGTCTTCTGCGGTTTCAGGGCGTGGGTCTTTGCACCTATCAATAGAAACGAAGTCGCATAATAAATATCAAGCGGAGGGGGTATAATATTCAAGGTAAGAGACTCACCAATCCCCATTCTCCCTCGTCCCGCCGATGATAACCTGTCCGCTCCTCCGTGGAATAATATACGTCCTCTCCCCTCCCTCTCCGCTCGCGTCGTTCAATTGTCCGACCTGCAACGTCCGACCTTCTTTGATCCAAGGTGCGTCCAAGACCACGACTTGGCCACGGACGGGGTAGACCGTCTTATCGTCCACGTCGCCGAGTGTGAGGGAGCCAATCCCTGTGCAATTGATGATAGCTAGCGGGGTAGGAGACGATGACGGGAGATGGTTTAGGGCTGAAGTGAGCGATGGAAGGGGTGTAGCCAGGTGGGTGTAAGTTCCTCCGAGTGAGGTGAAGAGGGCTAAGAGTTTGTGGAGATAGGGCGTCGTATCCATCGTGAGAGATGTGAAAGAGACGGCATGCTTTGCGAAGGCAGGTAGGTCTTCCTTTAGAACGACTTTAAACTGAAAACGATGATTTCAGCACTGATCTACGCTTTGATCAAGGTAACAGAGCAAGTGGGACGTATCAAGACTCACGTCCGGCAAACCCTCGAAAAGCTCGATATGTTTCTCCCCTTCCGTTCCATAAAACTCCCTCTGTGTCAACCTCAAGATCGCACTTGCTTTTCCCTCCTCCGCTTCCTCCTTCATCATGACCTCAAACGTCCTCATGTCCAGCCTCCGCTGCCGCTCATCATCATCTGCCGCAAAACTAAGATGGTGGGCTCCAGCAGCAGAAGAACAGTAAGTTGGATCGAGCGGTGAGGAGGGTATTTGTGTGGCGAGGATATGGACTTTGTGCGAAGCTTGGAGCAGACGGACGGAAGTGGTCAGGCCGATCACGCCCATCCCAATGACGAGGATGGGAGACTTCTCAGAGCCTTGGGAAGGCATGGCTAAAGTGGTCATCGTGAACGTGTGCAGTAAGTCCCGAGTGACGGAGAGAGCGACAATAGGTGGTAGAAGTGAGAACTGGGACACTTTGAGGACATGATGTCGAGATGGAGGAGATGGTCGAGGTGCGGCCTCTGTTGGCCTGGCCGGGCCACTGTGGCACTCCGCGACAGGTTTGATGTTCGCCGGCGGCGAAACCTCCACAGGGGCTGGTTCGGCTCGTTCATTCGCTGCAACTTTTTGTTCCTTTCCGCCACGACCACTTCGCCTGCGCCTTGCCAATTATTGCAATGTCCATCGACATAGCAAACTCCGTACGCCGAGTGTTCAGCGGATGGGACACATCTTGGAATGCTTTGTTTGAATCTGTGGCCACGGCCGGGTGTGAACAGAGAGCGGTGCTCAAGCGCTGTCGTTTGTATGGATTGCGCCTCGTAACGATTATACTCAGGACCTCTTGATTCTCTCTTTCACCACCAAGTCGCTTGCAGTGGTTTCATCGCTGCACCATGTCTGCCACTAAGTCCATTCTCGTCATCAACCCTAACTCCTCAGAATCCGTTACAGACGGTCTTCGCGAAACGCTCAAAACACCACCTGAGTGTACACTCGTATTCTACACGGCACCATCCCATGCACCTCCCTCCATCAACGACGTTACAACAGCTGCTTTGACCGCGAGTGCGTGCTGGGAGGATATCAGAGATAAAGGGCTCTTAGACCAGTACGATGCGTTTCTCGTTTGTTGCTGTACGTTCGTCCGTCCATCTCTTCTCCCTCTCATCTGACGTTTCTAACTCTGACTGTAACTCATCTGATCTGGATTGTCGGCGCTGGAACGACAGTCTCCGACCATCCACTGACCCACATCCTCCGCGAACAATCTACGAAACCCATCATCGGCATCCTCGAGTCCGCCATAACCACCGCCCTCCTCTCCACCCGTCGTTTCGGCATCCTCACCACCGGCTTTGGTTTCAAATTCCTTCGCTCACAAGACGTTTACAGTTTTATGGGAGGCAACTCTGTGAGGTACGCTGGTTTGGTGACGACCGGATTGGGTGTCGTAGAGTTGAGGGAGGGGGACAGGGATAAAGTGGAGAAGAACATGAAGGAAGGGGCGGGGAGACTGGCGGGGATGGGTGCGGATGCGGTGTTACTGGGATGTGCGGGTGAGTTCTCTTTACCTTCGTCGTTGATTCGAGGTTGTTTGGGTGGAAAGGTGATTGATCAGCTTGATGTTGTTGGCATTGGTGGATGTAGGTATGGCAGGCATGGAATCGCTAGTGCAACAAGGCGTGAAGGAAGCCGGTCACGCTCCGGTGCGCATCGTCGATGGTGCACGAGCTGGCGTGGAATTCCTCGCGTCTCTTCTCAGACTGGCTTGATCAGGCTTGCAGGCATCTGTACGTCTCTACTAGTTTCGTGCTCGGTCGGGGCATACATTGTTGTACGCCTTTCTTGGGTTCGTAGATCGTCTTATGGTTTCCAAGCATTGTCGTGGCTTTCAACCATGTTGGATGGAGTATTTCTGTGGTCTCAGGACCGAGAGGCTGCACGCCAAATGATCGGCGCCGATCATGTTCATTATGTCAGCGTCTGACACTCCTGAGCCACAACGCTCTCGACTCCTTTCCGTCTCCTGTCAAGTCAGGGGCTAAATCTTTGTATGAAGAAATTTTCCTGACGCTGCTGTGCGTTACCGAAGACAATGTGAATAGGGGAGAGCTCCTCGTCTCATAGGGAAAAAAGCATGCCAAGTTACGAGACCTAAAGATGTTCTGATGACGATACGTTCTCAGGCATACCAGTAGCAGTTCGGATATCACATATCGTACCGGTAGGCCAAGGTCATCGAGTAACTGGTTGGTTAGCAGTGTAAGTAATAGTACTTTCGAGATGGAGGTCAAACCGTCATAAAGACGAAGGTATGCCGAACCAGGAAACATCTAAGGGTAGGTCATAAAAACAACAAACGATAAAACACTCTAGCTGTCAAAGAGAAAATCCTGCCACATCGTACACAATCACAAATCTAGCTTGACACTCTGTGCTCAAATACAAGGTGAGGAGGAGAAGACAAGGACGGTAGCTATCATAGCAACAAAACAAGAGGCAAGAAATCAATGAACTAGATCACAAGGCCTTGGCCTCATCCTGTCTCTATTTTTTGTTCGCATCCTCGTCTCACCGTGTCACGACGGGCACGACACTCACATCTCCTCCACTGCCCTCAAGACTACTAGACGTCTTCTCCGACGACCGTGAGTCCAGCTTCTTCTCATCTTCCACCACGCTCCGCTTCTCCACATCGGAATCGTCCTGCGGGTGACCGTCGTATGTGTGGTGAGGAGGATAGGAAGAGACGAGAGTTGGGTATGTGCGAGATGCGTTGGGTGAGTCGAGGGAGGACGAAGGGGAGATGAGGTTGAAGAGGAGGTAGAGCGATCCTGAGACGATGACACCGAGGGGCCATACGACGGAGCTACGATCACAAGGTATGATACACTCAGTATTCAGATCAAAAAGGGGAGAAAGAAGGAACGCGACGTACAACAGATAGCTCGCCCCGACCGGGACATTCAATGTCTTGTTCACCTTCAACGCAAAGCCAGGAAGGTTCGGAACCAGCGCCAGCGAAAACGCAAGGATAGCCCTCCAATTGAATCCCCACGAATACCAATACGCGCTCCCCTGCTTCCCATACAACCCCGCCAAATCCAACCTCCTCTTCCTCAAAATCCAATAATCGGCCAACATAACGCCCGCCACGGGTCCCAAAAACACGGAATAACCACCGAGGAAGTTCGTAAAGCTCGTCGCCGAATTCTGCACGATCCAAGGACAGGCGGCGACGCCGAGGATGGCACAGATGTATTGTCCGCGGCGGACGTTGATGTAGGAGGGGAGGAGGATGGCGAGGTCGTTGCCGACTGCTGTGGAGTTGGCGGAGATGTTCGTCGCGATGACGGCTAGGGCCCAGCAGACCGCGGAGAAGAATTGGGCGGCGCGGGAGGACCAGAGCGCGGAGACTTGGAGAGGGTTCCAGGTGGAGACGCCGTAGATGACTTCGGTGGCGGAGGTGACGACGACACCAAGGATGCTGTTTGCCATATATGTCAAGGTCAGGTTCGGCTCGCAAACTGAGGTGAGATGGGTGTGATAGTGGATGTACTTACGCGCAGAGCGTAACGGGAATAGTGAGCGCGATGATATTGGTCCATGCGACGGTCTTCGGACTCTTTGCATACCTCGTAAAGTCAGCGATATTGAGCGCCAGGGTGGCTTTCGGAGCGATAGCTGAAGTCATCGCGGAAAAGAAGACGACCGCAAGTGGCGTAGAACTAGGCTTGCTCCCTTGGGAGAAGATAGGACCGAACCCATGCGCACGGCCGACTGCCCATCCGACTGAGGTGAGAAAGAGCGCAATCGTAAGATAAGTAATGCACGTTCGACTCCAATAAAGGTGGCCTACGCACAAAGAGTGAAACCGAAGATGGGCATGATGACGACTTTGACTGCGAAGAGATATCGAAGTTTCGATATGTGTATCCAAAGGAGTGGAAGTTGGATTATGTAGAATATGCTGAAAAAACAAAATCGATATGGTGAGTCACGTCGGTGGCGTATATTAGAACCTGAAACGCAAGACTAACAAGAAACACAGCAGCTCTGCAGATGTAACATGGGCCGAATCAGGCAGGTGGTTAGGAAAACTTGCGAACGACGGCCAAATGGCGGTAAGCATCGTCTAGATGGAGACAAAGAATTAGTGAGCCTGAGCCACCAACCGAGAGACCCGAAACATACATTCACGCATTGACCACCCTGGTATGTCTGCGTTCCGAACCAGACGATGGCTGCTACTGCACGACATAGGACAGCGACAGCGGTTCCTCTGATACCAAATGACTGCGATCGACGTAAGATGAGACAGGGTCAGGGTGAAGTTAAAAATAGAAGACGTACTGCACGGGCGAAGGTAGGGAAGTTGATACCATACGTTGCACCAACCCAGCCGTTAGCTGCGCATGCAACAGCTATTGTTCGAAAGAACGACTCAGCGGTCGCGAAAATATGAACGAAACAAAGTACCCACAGACGAGAACGTGCCCAAGAAGAACAGCGCCTATCGTGGCTCCAGGAGAAAGTCCGCCTGCGACAGCAGAAGACGCAACCTGGTACTGACTTTTGTTCTATCAACTCACCGGACTTGTATCACGATACGAAGAGACAAAGACCGACCTGATACCTGTTTGTCAGAAAAGTCCTATCAGTTCTGATAGGTCTTGTATGTGAGACATAATATCAACACGGAAGCGTACCGAAGGCCTCTGCAACCCAATATCCTAACAAGTGGAAAGTTCCCCACTTGCGAGGCCCGTCCGGTAAGGGGGGGACAGGGAGGAGATCAGGTTGGCATTTGATATCCTCCGAGGTCGCGCCAGCCTCGTCCGACGGTGCAGAAAAGGAGGCCTCCTGTGGCTCGATACGAAGCTTGAAGTCGCGAAACATGGCCTACTTGTTGCGTTTCGTTCGTTCCTTCTGAGGTGACCGAGCCCGACCTTGGAACGGAAAAGAGGCAATTGGTAGCGCGACTTCGCTTTTAAGGTCTTGGCCAGAAGAGAAGCAGAGGATCAAGCGCATCACGCCAATCAATTCTCCTGTTTATCACGCCCAGGGGTGTTATCTCCAGAAAGCAACGGCACAGCATGTCTCGTTATCGCACGCTCACGCCCCACGTTTGGTGCTTCGCCCCCAGTCCCCCGGGCTTCCCCAGATATCGACGTGCCTGTGATTGTGCACGCCCCGGCAGTTGGCCCCTCGCACTCTCCCGGGGCCGCTCCGCCACCGGCGAAGGCAAGCGTATTTCAAACAAGAGGCCGGCGGGAACTCTTCCGCGGTTCGATTGCCTCCGGACGCGTTCCTTGTTCGCCGTGACGTTCTGTGCAAAGTGGACTATGGCCCGGGCCCGCGGCAGATATCCGCGCAGACTACAGCCATCCTTGATCCATCCACCCGCAAATCGACTTGAGTTCTTGCGCGATTCGGACACGAGTCGCTGCCAGCACCACATATACATACACTAGTACCAATTATGACCCTAACTCACCCTTCCACCAACCATCACTCTCCCCTTTGCGATCCACTCAGTCATGGCCCCCACCGCTACCTTCACTTCCGAGCCCGTCCCAGCTCACCCGGTCTCAAAGCCTACTAATCCCAATGGCGTTGACGCCAACGGCTTCCACCAGTCGCTCGATAAACTGGAGGAGAACCCTCTTCGCAGGACCTGGAGGGGTAACGCAGAGGGCACTATTGACCTCGGCACTGTACCCAAGTTCGACAACCCCTATGATGAGCGCGAATGGATCAAGGTTCGCATTACCCTGTATCATCACCCCTCTGCTCCTCTGACAATTGTTTTCTCGTTTTCAGGCTCATATGGCTGCTGCTTTCCGCTTCTGGGGCAAGTCCGGCTTCGGTGAGGGTATCTCGGGTCATATCACCGTCAAGGACCCTGTTCTGCCCGGGCACTACTGGATGAACCCATTCGGTGTTCACTTCTCCTCGATAACCGTACGTCTGCGCCACATATTTTACTGCATACGTTCTTGAGCAGACCATCTCACCGTATTGTTATTTCTATCTGCATTCTCCGCGCGATCCGCTTTCACCCGTCATCCCCACACTTCGAACGTTTGCGGAATGCCGCGGTACCTAAACCGTCGACCCTTTCTTGGTTTCACACCCTTCTCGACCACTCGTAGAAATCGAAGCTCTGCCTTGTAGGACCAGACGGCTACGTGACGAAACACGGCGCTCAGCTACCCATCAACACTGCCGGTTTCTACATTCGTAAGTCTTCGTTCTCCTATTCATCCATTTCGCGCCCCTCGTTCCTCCAAACACTGCTCGCTCTCATGTTACGTAGACTGAACCTCGGTCTCTGAACGAGTGTTATTCGCCACACGTTTATCCTATACATCGTAGCGCAATCTTCACACCCATACCACAATTGTTTACCCTATCTAGCAGCATTCTCGGCATTTTTTACATCCTTACGCCGTTTTGCCCTCCCACTCCACCTTCGCATTCTTTAATCCCGAACTAAAGCCTTCTCGTACTGGATGCTAACCTTATTTTTCACTCTCCCCTCACACGCAAAGACTCCGCGATCCACAAAGCCCGCCCAGACGCCAAAGCTGCCGCTCACTGCCACTCTCTCTACGGCAAGGCATGGTCCGCGTTCGGCAAGCCCATTGACATCCTCACGCAAGACGCGTGTCTGTTCTACGATAACCTCGGTGAGTGTCATTCGTTCGCGTTCGCCTCGTGTCCCATTCCGCATCTGTCGCCCTTCGAGTTTTGGCTCGAGCTCCGCGATACCTTTGGAACCCAAATGCTGACCGGGACCGAATTGTTTATTGTTTTACCCGCATCGCCGCCTCTTTGCGCCTCCCATCCCATATACATCAACGTACACGCCAACTTTAACCCAATCCCATATCTGTCATTCCGCTCACACACCTGGCTTCACATCCCGCACCGCAACCACGTTCTCTCCCCTCCCACGCCGAACTCATCTTATCGGTCCCGCACGCGCCCACCACTCCCACCTCAATGACGATGCGGCAATCTCACAGGCGTCTACAACAACTTCGGTGGGATCGTCCTCGCTGCCGAAGAAGGTTCCAACATCGCCAAAGCACTCGGGCCGAAGTTCAAGACCTGTATTCTCCAGAACCACGGGCTGATCACCGTCGGTGAGACCGTCGACGAGGCCGTGTTCTTGTTCGCTTCGTTGGAGAAGATGTGCAAGGTGCAGCTGGCGGTCGAAGCTGCCACGGCGGGGACTTCTGGGATCAAGAAGACGGTGATCGATCCTGAGGATGCGGAGTTTACGGCGAAGACGATTCAGTGGTATGAGAATACCTATATTAGCGTGAGTCCCTCTCTTTGTTTTTATTTTAAGTGACTTGTGGGGATGGTCAGATGTTGATGGTCTTTGTATTTGATGGGCAATAGTTCCAGCCGGAATATAAGCTCCTTGAGGAAGAGACGAACGGCGCTTTCCTTCGGTAGACTGGTCGTAGCTTATTGACCACCTCCACCAGCCATCGTCGGAGTCTCTCCCCTTCTTGCTTTCTCTTTCTATCTTCTTCAGGCTTCTTCGGTTCCTTCTCTCCTGTTATTGTATGTACTTCAAATTCTCCGGGTGACTTTCTAGTCATCCAGTACTCATGCATGCTATCCATTGGCATATGTATTATCACCACTATCTACTATGTTTCCGAGCCTCCTCTATGCAACCATGCTCTTTTTACCTACTTACTACTCTTTCGTTTACCTTGCCGTTGATTTACGGATGCATATGGGGGCCACAATTTACGTTGAAGTCCGCATATTCAATAACACAATTCAAAAACCCGATAAAATGTGGGAGAAATTCTCGCGTTTGCTGACTTTTCAACTGAGATCGAACAGCAGAAATTCATCCTCTACCAGTTTGGCGAATGGTTCGAGCGTATTGGCCTCACTAGCCGTGAGAAAAACTTGCTCTGTGTATTTAGAGAAAACCTTCATACTCTACGTAGAGACTCCCTCTTCTCACCTTGTTCTTATTACGACTCAGTGATCGTGGTGTAGTAAATTTGGGCACGTTTTTTAAAGAAATTCTTCCCCTGTTTAGGGGCTGAGATGTATGTCTCCTTAGCGTAAGAGAGTCCAACATGCTGCCCGTTCATGCCCGAGAAGAACTTAACTGCAGGATCGCTCTGAAGCAAAGGCCGCGGCGAGTGGGTTCGACAATGTGGTACCAAGTATATATACCCAGTCTTGACTTTCTTGGAGGGAGCTTGGCGTTGATTCTCCATAGGAGAACCGGTGTAACTGGTTCGATGTTTTTCTTCACTATGATCGAATAACGCAGTGTACAAATTTGAAGCAGAAGACCTAGAAGTTGGACGCCTTATACCGCTTTCATCTCGAGCTTTTCTCAAGACGCATTGATGCATACTGTGTGTCACAGGATCGATAGTCAAAATCGTACTGGAACATAAATAAGAACAACATCAAACGTAGTAACCACATAGTTTCAGAGCCCAGAAGAAATTCTGACAGTCTACCAGTTACCCAACGCTTCTCTCTATCGTACCGCGCCTCGTGGTTGTTCGTAAACTGTCGAAATCAATTCTTCCCAGTCTCCTTCACTAAAGAGACCACAAGCGGCAGAGAGGGAGTGAGGCTGCCCTCTTCCATGGGAAGTAATACCCCGCCCAGCTTCCATGAGACTGATTTCTTCGAGGGGGTGAACTTGAACGTCGAGATGAGAAGGGAAAGAACGATCTCTGTAGATATACATTGATTTCGTCAGCGAACAGATAATCAACGGGGAGGATGGGAGGAGGGTGTCGACTTACTCATCTCCATTTGGGAGAATTTGAAGCCGCTGTTGTGATAGTCGCAATTCGAACGTTTCGCTCGTCAGTTGTTGTGCTTTCACAATATCATCTGAGATGAAGGACCCACATGCATGCCCTTCCGCCGCCCAAAAACGTCAACCTGAAATCACAAAGCCACATATTCTCAGCAGACCATCCTTCAAATCTGGTAAATTAACTCACAAGTTCGCATAGACACCGGGTACTTTCGCATCTGTCACGCTCTCCGGAAGCGGGTTCAAGAACCGTTCAGGCTTCCACTCGTTCGCATCAGGACCCCAAATAAGTGGGTCTGTGTTGATGGCGCGAATACCGATGTAGATCGTAGTGTCCTCGGGGATGAACATCTCGGAGACTTCTGAGTTACCGATCGTGGTTGGGACATCGAGCGGGACCATTATGTCCTTTCGTGCGCTACAACGAAGACAAGCGAAGGATGTTAGATGATAGAAGGACAGCCTGGGAAGGTAAATAAAATGGCGTACGTGCGAGACATAATCAAGACGGGAGAATACCTGCTCGATGGTGCGGTAAGTCAGGGCTTTAAATTGAGAGTACGAGAGTCTGAGCTTACAGGCGAAGCGTCTCGCGGCAGACAGCCTCCAGATACGGCAGCTCATGTAATGTATCGTAATCCAGATCGCCAGACTCGGAAGACTTGTAAGCGTTCAGCACTTCCTCGCGCAGTTTGTCCTGTACGTCCTGATTCTCGGAAAGAACATGCAGAATGCGAGTTAGAGCGGAGGAGGTAGTATCCATCGCCGCGAAGATCAGAAGCCTAAGGCCATTCGCAATAAGCATAAATCCGCAAATAGTCGAGACAGAGATCAACGTACGACATCTGCGCGAGAATCTCTGACTCTGGAAGCTTCATATCTTCTGAAGCGGAAATATTGGCTTGCACTACGAATGGCAATGAGTACTGCCTCGACAGTCTGCACATGTAAGAGCATGAAACACTTACGAAGAATAGACATGATATCCCTTCCTTCTGCAACTTGATGCACGACCGCGTCATCTCCCTTCTGTAAGGCCTTCTTCTTTTCCTCGAGGATTTTGATTGAGGTTTCATTCATGATGTCGACGATCTCTGTTACGTTATTCAAGTCTTTCCAGGGAAGATTCTTCGCCAACCATCTCCGGACCCAGGCTGGCACAATCGGCACCACCAGGGGTAAAAATGGTCGATAGAATTCTACCTTTGCGAGCGCGGGTCTACCATTTGAGTTCAATCAGCTCCACATAGATTGAGCGAGAAGAAATAAGAATCGATGGCGTACGTGAATCCTCTGGCTGCTTCAGCATACGCGTTCTTGACATTCTCGTCAAGGGCATTGAAGCTGTATCCCAGACCGCCTTGGCCTACTAATTCGAGCGCCACGCGCCCCATCCATTCCATTATGTCCAGTTCTCGGGGCCCATCTGAGGTTTTGGCCTTGATGATGTCGCAAAGCTGTAGGGTGAAGAGATTGATCAATGGGAAGAAACAGTTGGAGCAGAAATGAAAGTCCGCTCACTTGATGAGTGATCTTGTAGAAAACAGGGATCATGTAGCGCATGTGGGCCGCAGAGAATACTGGATTGAGTAGCTTGCGCTGCGATATTTACTCAGTTTTGTTCGACCGAAAGTTATTAGGGAATAGCACGAACTTGGCGGCGATGATGTTCACCTACAATGAAACAAGAATTAGTACTTGATTCGTAGATACTCCAATGGCACGGCTAAATACTCACCCAATGTGCCGGTCAAATTCATTCCGAAAAATATACGGTTGGATCTGGAAGCGAGCGGGAATACAGTGAGTATCGCGTCTCTAACACAGTGTAGACCGTGACACAGAGGCAGGGATAACATACACGATGAAACCGCTCGTCTCCTCAAAGACGTATTGGTCTTTGATTAGAATATTGTGTAGCGCCTTAGGGTCGCTGATGTACAGCTGCGTATCCTGTGTAATCTCAATGTTAGTACGCACGATGAGCGAGCAAGGATCTAGACGCGTACTCCCAACAATCCCCAAATACGGATAATTCTTCCGTAGGTTTGGATGATGTTAGTATGGAAAGACATGCCGCGGTTTATGTCGAATATTTGCTTGAGATTGCCTGCAAAAAATATCCAGATATACGCCATGTTAAATAGACGAGTGCTAGGCCAGACTCACCATTGATGAGGGACAGTCTCGGCGGCCCGGGGATCTTGTGAAGTGGAGCTTGTCTGATCCAACGTCTCGTCACACTGACCGCAAGCCAGCACACACAGAACACAGGCAGGTACAACAGCACCTGGGTCGCAGAGATCATGGTTTTACTGAGTGTAGAAGAAGCTGTCCCGGGAGTTATGAGAAAGGGTGGTACGAGCATCCATATGGAGTTCATGCTGCTCGCTTTATACCCTTCCCAAGGCCTGTGAGAAGATTTTCAGGGGCTCCGATACCATACCGCTCCGATGTTGGTGGGGGCTGGCACAGTTCGACATGCATCTGTGTACGGAATACATCCTGTTCCACCAAAATACCGCATCAAGTGAAGCCCGTGTGAGTGTGTGTCTGCAACTGAGGTAAAAGAAGGCCGGCGCATGGAAAGAAGAAGCCATTGTCTTGGTGATTTAGCGATGGAAATATCCTTAAGGCCTATCACCGACAATACATCGTCAAATCGGGCCGCCATGACAAGATATAAACAACGTACAGAGTGGCAATGTGGAAAAGCTACATCCTCACAGTTTGTGGGTGAGGAATGAGGATACGCACGGAGTAAGGGTAGTTGTCGAGCAGGTAGGTGCACGGCGATCACCGTAGGCTTTTTTAATCCACCAACAAATCTGAAAAGAATTGTAGGAAAAGCGGTCAATATGTTATGATCTAGAAGTAGCATCCTTGACGATATTCACCGTGTTGTTTCCCGATGACACTGTAAGTATTATGGAAGCGGACCGCTCGTTCATTTCGAAGGCGCGCCAGTAACGTACGTCAGGGCACGGTGCGTACCTGGGTGCTCCAGAAAGAACCTTGGCCTCCGGGTCAAAGCAACACGCATAGAACGAAGCACAAAAAACGTCTTTGCATGATACACTCTACGGTCTTCGATGGCCATTCGTCAAAAGCGCAGCAACCTCGAAAAGTCGAAACCGTCGTGAGTTCAAATTCAGCGAGCCAGACCTCAAAGTCAGAAGATTGCCGAGCGGTCACCAAGGGACATGAGAGATGAACGTCAGCTTTGAATCCATGTTCGATAGGTTGAAACCATGAAGGGACGGTCAACTAGTAGGAGGGTCGTCTGGTTGGAGGGGAAATAGGATAAACTTGGCCGCCGTGAACTTCGGGCCACCGGTTTGAATGCGTTTCGGACCGGTACCACGAGTATTGCTCCAGCTTCGACCTCGCAGATTGCAGTGAGTATTGTTCCGTGGGTGACTTACTGCCGACCGAAGTATTGATTTGCGTCTGATGTCTTCGAAAGATGATTTTCCGTAGAAATTTGTGCAAATCCCACAGAAAGGAGGCTCGGGACCGTTTTTGATTGATTGGACCTCCTGTGTTCGTGTTTCTGTGCGCGAGTAAGCACCCCAAATCGCTCTAAAAAGCTACCCAGTAATGAAAGTTGAATGAAAGTCTAAACGCGCAGGAAGGGGTGGAAGCAGGTTTCAAAGGCATTTGCCGCGCCGTCTCGTGGGTTCTACGTTGTGGCACCGAAGTGGCCCACTTTTCTGCAAGACCATGAGTTCGATTCTGACGATCGACTCTTCATTGACCTGATCGCGATATTGTGTTGAGATTATAAAACATCAACTGATGTCACTCGATGTCCTACCGAAATGTAGGTATCGCAAACATAAAATGTAGTACACACAGTTTCAAAGTACAAGACGCAACTAAGTACTTGATGATCAGTCGACCAGTCAACCAACGCTTCTCCATATCGTACAGTTCACTGCCAACGGGCATCTTGAGTCTGTCTTCGTTCGTTCAAATTCAAGATTAAATCCTCCCATCATCCTCCACCAAAGAGACCACAAGCGGCAGAGAGGGCGTAGGGATGCCATCTTGCATGGGCATGGACACCCCGTGCAGCTTCCATGAGATCGGTCGAGTCTTCGAGGGAGTGAACTTGAACGTCGATATGAGAAGGGAAAGAACAATCTCTGCAGATTATGTTGTCAGCTAAGTACCATGCGAGCTAATAACCAACGGAGGAGATGGGTTGCAGGTGTAGACTTACTCATCTCCATTTGAGAAAACTTAAAGCCGCTGTTGAAACAGACATCGTATTCGCCGTCCGAGGTCAGTTCTTGTGCGTTTACTGCCTTGATGTGGTATGAAGGACTCACATGCATGCCCTCCCGCCACCCAAGAACGTCAACCTGAAAGCACAAGCCGCTTAAGTACCCTATCCTTCAATATCGATGAACCGACTCACAAGTTCGCATAGACACCCGGCACTCTCGCATCTGTCACGCTTTCCGGCAGTGGATTCAAGAACCGTTCAGGTTTCCACTCGTTTGCGTCAGGACCCCAAATCAGTGGGTCTGTGTTAATAGCCCGCATACCGATGAAAACTGTGGTATCCTCGGGAATGAATATTTCGGAGACTGGTGAGTTTCCGACTGTGGTTGGGACGTCGAGTGGTACCATTATGTCCTTTCGAGCGCTATGGTGAGGATAAATCGTGGATGTTAGAGAGTGAAAGGGCAGTGTAGCAAGGGAAACCAAAGGGCGTACGTGCGAGTCATGGTGGCAACAGGAGAGTGTCTGGTTTGATATGTGGTAAGTTTGAGTCGTAGCGTGAGAGCACAACAACGTGAGCTCACAGGCGAAGTGTCTCGCGGCAGACAGCCTCTAGATACGGCAGCTCATGCAACGTATCGTAGTCTAAGTCACCGGATTCGGAGGACTTGTAAGCGTTCATCACCTCCTCACGTAGTCTGTCTTGTACGTTCTGGTGCTCTGAAAGAAGGTGCAGGAGGCGAGCTAGAGCAGAAGAGGTGGTATCCATCCCTGCAAATATCAGGAGCCTAGGAGGGCCGCCATTGATTAAACAATAGTGTGGCGTATTCTCATGAGAGCTTGACATACGACATTTGTGCCAAAATTTCTGAGTCAGGAAGCCTCGTATCTTCTGAAGCAGACATATTGGCTTGCACTGAAGATGGAGCTCAGTGCCACGCCAAAAGTCCACAGGTATAGAAGGACGAGAAACTCACAAAGGACGGACATGATATCTTTCCCTTCCGCAACCTGATGCAGAACCGCCTCGTCTCCCTTCTCAAACGCCCTCTTCTTTGCGTCCAGAATATTTGTCGAGGTCTTTTCCATGACATCGATAATGTTTACCATCCTATTCAGGTCTTCCCATGGGACGGTCTTCGCCAGCCACCTGCGGAGCCAGGATGGACCAACTCGCGCCGCCCACGGCAGGAATTGTCCATAGGGCTGCAATTTCGCGAGTGTCGGCCTGGCATTAAAATATAATAATATACAGTGAGATTAAAATTAATAAGTTGAAATCAATGGCATACGAGAATTCCCTGACTGCTTCAGCATACTCGTTCCTAACATTCTCATCGAGAGCGTTGAAGGAATATCCTAGACCGCCTTGGCCAACTAATTCGAGCGCCAGGCGACTCATCCATTCCATCATGTCCAGCTCTTGGGAGCCGCCGGAGATTTTGGTCTTGACGATATCGGAAAGCTGCAAGGTGAAGAGAACGTTTGATGAGAGCAACGGTTATAGCTCGAAGAATTGAAGCAGTGCGCTAACCTGATGAGTGACCCTGTAGAAGATAGGAGTCATGTAGCGCATGTGGTTCACGGAAAATACGGGGTTGAGTAGCTTGCGCTGCAATATTTACTCAGTTCTACCTCGGCAGAAACCTACAAGGGACAGTAGCTCACCTGCCGGCGATGATGGTCACCTACAATGAGATAGTAGTGAGTACACAATTTAAACAGTAATTCAATGGAATGATCAAATCCGCACCCATGGTCGCGGTCAAGCTCGGCCCAAAGAACAGTTGGTTGGATCTATCGGCGCACGAAAGTACAGTGAATAGCGCGTTTCATCCACAGTGAGAGCATAACACCGGTGAAGAAATAACGCACTTGAGGAAGAAAGCGGTTTCTTCAAAGATATACTGGTCTTTGATCAAGATATTGTACAGTGCCTTTGGGTCACTGATATATAGCTGGGTATCCTATGGATACGGGTCGAGGTTAGTACTCTTAATCTATGGAAAGAGACGAAGAAACTTACGCCGAGATACCCCCAGATCCTGATGATTCTCCCGTATGTTTGGATAATGCTGGAATGGAAGGACCAGCCGTGGTTTACGTCGAGAAGTTCTTTGAGATTGCCTAAGAAATACCATCAGGATCTGCACCATACTGATAGACAATGATAAAAAAGAGACCCACCATTTATGAACGACGCACTCGGCGGCCCCGGAATTTTGTGAAGAGGAGTCTGTTTAATCCAACGTCTCGTCGCTCTCGCCACCAGTAGACCCACGCACAGGACAGGCAGGTACAAGAGCCCCTGGGTCACAGGTATCATGATACTTCTTAATCAACGAGGACTTGTCTCGGGAGTCAAAGCAAAGGATGGGTACCCGCAGCCACGGAGAGTCCATACCGCTCGCTTTATAACATTTGAAAGGGCTGTGGGAAGGCTTTTGGACCCTCCGATGGGAAGCCATCACGGTCTCCGACTCTGTGGGTACTGGGATAAGTCGGCGTGCATGTGTCAGTATGCGCAATCGATGCACAATGGTCGACGTACGAGTGCATGATAAACGGTAAACGTACGTGTGTATGCGCAATCCACACTGCTCGACCCAAATACCCCATTGAGTGAGTTCTGTGTGAATGCGACCGAGGTAAAAGAAGGGCGATGTAGTAAATGGAGAGGTCATCGTCCAGGTGATATGGGTATGGGAGTCTCTTCGGTGCGTATGCCTGCCAATATGTCGTCAATTCGGGCCGCCATGACAAGATAAAAGCCGCGTACATTGTGTCAGTGTGGGGAAGCCTGCATTCGCACATTGTACGAAGTAATTGGGAAGGGAAGGCTTGTTCACAGAACAACAGCAATAAAAAGTACAGCCTAAGTGCGCAGGGATAACCGTAGGTTCCTTTCCTGAGCAGAGACTAGCAAATCTGAAAGGAAATGTATAGAATTCGGCCAAGATATGGTCATCCGGAAATAGCACTACTGGTTCCCATTGACAGCACAAGTATTATCGCAGCCGTTCTTCGGTGAAGCCGAGATAACGTACGTCGGAGGCTGGGTGGTACAAAAGCCTTCGTACATACCGAGGCAAAGAAAGATGTGTAGTATGCTTTGCTCTAAGATCTTGGGACTCGTCAGTCACGGTGGCCAGGAGCATCGTGACGGTTCCGAATCCATTGACACTGAGTGTTCAGTTCCAATGGGAGAGTGGTCAGGGGATTGATGCATAATTAACAAGTGATGCGATAGCAAATAATCCCCTTAAAGCTGTTGTAGACTTGTGGACGCAACGACGGCGAACTCAGAGCGTCGTGTGGCAGAAGGAGAAAGAGGATGACGCTTTGAAGTCAGAATTGAACGCACCGGCGGTTTGTTTGGTGGCGTTTCCAACCGGCATATCCGGGCCGAAGTCGGATTACAACGCGTGCCACAAAGTGCCACACAGAGAATGGATCGAGGCAGCAGTGCCAAACACTTCGGCATATCGAGAATTATATGAACAAATAAATATCCATGGCGATAATATACTTTACACCCTCTTTTTCTTCCCACCACCACCACCACCCGTAGCAGTCGCCGTCGTACTGCCCTTCCCGACCTTCCCACCCCACCTCCCAAAAATCATATTGCCCCTCAGGACCAGCAAGTCCCTGAGCATCCCCAGGCTATCAATCATGACGTTCAGCTTACTTCCCTCTACTTCATGCCACTCTATCGGTACCTCTTCGACGGGTATGCCCATTTGAGTAGCGAGCAGTAGAAGCTCGACGTCGAATATCCAGGTGGTTAGGTGTTGTGCGGGGAATATGGACTGGGCCGCGGGACGGGTGAAGAGTTTGAAGCCGCATTGGGTGTCGCGGATGGAGCCTACGCCGACGATGCGGAGGATGAGGTGGAGGGAGAACATGAGGAAGTTGCGGATGAATGAACGCTGAAAAAAGCCAATATCGAGATCAGTATCATTGTTAAGTTGTATTTTCAACACGAATAAGACATACCTTAACAACAGCTTCGGTCTTGACCAGATGCGCCCTACTCCCCACCGCAACACATCCTCGATCCTCCCTGCCCTCTTTCCGCTGCTTCTCCTCGACCCCATCCAGTGCGTCCCAAAGCCCCTCCAGATCCTCAAACCGACTCGCCCCATCCGCATCAACCATCAATAGTCTCCGTCCCCTCCCGTGCAACATCCCATGCCTCACAGCCCCTCCCTTGCCCAAATTCTTCTGGAGAGTGACGACCCTGATTTCGGATTTAGCAAATGTGTGGGATTGCGAGAGTGTGAGCGCGAAGGAGGACGTTGAGTCGGAGGAACCGTCGTCTACTATAAGGATTTCGTAGGTCCGTTTGGGAGGAGGGGCTCGAGTTCTCGTGGTGCTGCTGCCGTTCGTTCCGATTGCGTTTGAGGTGGAAGTCGAAGTGGATTTAGCGGTTCCGCTTTGTTGTGGTTGGGAGTATGATTGAAGGTGTGCGACGGTAGACTCTAGCATAGCGGGTAACCTTTCCGTCTCGTTATAAGCCGGTATAACGACCGTCAAGTCCACTGAAGGTTCGTCGAATAGGGAGGGTAGAGGGAGTGGTTTTGAAGGAGAAGCGCGGGAACGGTAGACTTGTTCGGACGGGCGTGTGGGTATTGGGCGTGGTGAGAGGAGGATCAGAGCGGAGTATGCCTGTAAGTGCAGGTTATGCCGCCCCACCCAAGTGCAGGTCGAACGTGGTCAGCATTCGTCGCTCCTTCAATGTCTCATAATCAAGGAAAAATAAAGGAAAGGAGGATCAGAACAACCGATGCTCCGCCCTCGAAATACATCAAGTTAAGGTAACACGGTGCGACCTGTGTTTCTCGTCGTCGCCCTGGCGCGGACCATGTACAGCAAGCATCTAATCGCGGCCGTACGTATTTATACGAACGCGTGAAGATGAGACCTGGCCGCCCGAAGCTCTTAGAACAAGGATGATCTAGGAATGCATCATTTCTCTCCTTTATATTGCCAGCACGAGCATGTCCGCCATGCGGCCTCAATGCTGGCCCAGCACACTGCACCTCTACCCCGCATCTTGGATAAATTGGACTTACCACTCCGAAAGCAAGCACCAGTAGCCCAGCACCATACAGAGCAATCGTCGTTGTGTCCATAGCGTCCCTCTTGTCTCGTCCGTACTTTGGTTAATAGCGGCAGCTACTGGTCAGAGGTTGCGTGGCAGGGAAAGTAGTCTCGACCGTCCAGCTGCTGGCTAAATTATAAGCTAAAGCGATAGGGATAAGTATTATCAAAGTCGTCCCTCCTAGCGCATCATCAAGTGCTGGCAGACGTGAGTCGTGGGTGAGAGAGAGAAATGAATGGGTATAAAGGCAGAGAAGCCTGCGGTGGACGACGGGTGAGAACAAGGTGGCGACCGCTGCGTGTGGCTGTTTGGAGAAACACGCTTGCCACGTCAGACGGTGGTTAGTGCCACAACACTTCTCCCGGCCTGTGGCTCCTAAACTAAAGAATAATGGCCGGTACGTACTCTTACGTACTAAGCTTGATATTCACAAGAGCGCCGCAAAGACGTGCGGGGGCTGCTTCAAAACGCAGAAAAGGGAAACAAAAAGCAATGGGGAGGATAGGATCATTGGCCAACGTGGGGATCGAACCCAAGACCTTCGCGTTATTAGCACGACGCTCTAACCAGCTGAGCTAGTCGGCCATGTTAGAAGTCCTTTTTAAGAGTATATACCCTAATGTTTCGGTTAATCGAGTTGGCGCGATCACGTGCCTAATGAGTCCACGTCGCGGTCGGCTGATGAGGAGCTCGTCAACGTCTTCGACGACGTCGACGGCCCTGAGGTATCATTACTCTGTGGCCATACTACTTCGCCGCCATGTCTGCAGCATTGCCTTCATTATCGGTCCACCCATTGGCACGACATTGAAGCGACGATGATCTTGTGTCCCCCCAGCCGGCTCCTTGTGTTAGCGCGCTCATAAGCGCAAACAAACGACGTCCGAAGGCGGCAGGTCATATCTTCAACCACCATATGGACGCGATAACGCGGCTCTATCCTGCGTGTACCTCTCATCAACCAGCTGATGTGCATTTGGGCTGTGGGACGCGTATGTGCGTTGACTCAGTCAGACGGGACCGATCCTGAAAGTAAGCGCCTGCTTAGTGCAAAGAGAGTCAGAAGCAGAGACCCAACGATCCTTACAACTTATCATCTTCTTCGACATCTACATCGGCTCTGTGGGCGACGACGACGGCCACGATCATGGTCCACGTCGACTCTACGTTTGTGGTCCAGCAAGCCGGCTACTACGTCTCCAAAGTAGTCAACCACAAGGACGAATCTGTATGGTCTAATACTCTTGCTATTCCATTCTATATCACTGGGCTTTCGTTCGTCTCTCTCGTTCTTCACGGTATCTTTGCATCAGTCCCTGTGAAGACGTTCGTACGATTGGGATGGGCGAGTGAGTCGAAGGAGGTCGCGTTGCCGGAGGTGAAGGGCGTCAGGGCACACGTCGCTGCACACGGAGGCGCGGTCATCTTCGCATCTGAGGTGTTGAGGGTCATAGGATGTGCGGCATTGGTGGGTCTGTCGGTGACTACCTTGACGATGAAAAGTACTTTGGACGGTTTTGTGACGATTACCTTTGTGAGTAATACTCGTCTGTATTTCCGGTCGTATAGTCTATTGATCTCAAGCGAATTGGTACAGATCTACGCGTTCATTCTTTCGTTGTTCACCGCATTCTCTGCTCGACCGTCAATTGTAGCTGACCATCTGAACTTGGTTCTGGGAGTGGCATGGTTCATCTACTGCATCCGTGACGTGGCCCCCTTCTTCACCTACACCGAAAAGCCAGTGGATCATGGATTCCTGTTCTGGGAGTTCTTCGGTGTCCTCACCATCACTGGAGCAGTCCTTCCATCAATAACACCAAGGGCATATATACCTTACGACCCGTTGGTGTGTCCAGTCGCACTGTTGTCATGTCCGACTGAAGACTGATCTTAAATGAACGATATTGTAGGAACCGATGACACCCAACCCAGAGCAAGTCGCTTCTCCCCTCTCCCGCATCTTCTACAGCTATCTGGACCCTGTCGTGTGGCGTGCCTACCACGTCAACCACATGTCTCTCTCCGACCTGCCCCCTCTCGCAGATACCGACCACTCAAAACACCTCGTTCAACGCGCGTTCCCCCATCTCGACCCCCTCGCCTCTCCCAACGATACCAAGGCGACAAATGCTAAGGATCGTGCCAACGGTGAAAGCAATGCTGCTCCCAAGCCGAAGGCCAGGAAACCGAGGAGTCACTTCCATACCGTGATCGCGTTGCTCGTCGTGTTCAGGAAAGAGTTTGGCTCGGTCGTTTTCCTCATTTTGGCGAACAATGCTGCATTGTTGTTCTCGCCATATGGGTTGAGGCATCTTCTGATGTATTTGGAATCGGGAGGTAAAGACGCCATCGTTCGTCCATGGGTTTGGATTGCCTCGGTACGTCGCACGCCACATTTCTCGACGAACCACACCATCGATATTCACTCATTTTGATATCGGCTCAGCTCTTCCTCGCACCATTCGCCGCATCCCTCCTCATGCAACAATATCAACTCCGCCTCACCCGCATGGTCGTCTACATAGAAGCCATCTTCACTCAACTCGTCCTCCAACATGCACTCCGCATCCGTGTCGTCGCCGAAACCAAGGCTGAAGCGACCCCCACGCCTGCCACCACGTCCTCGCACTCCGAAACTCCATTCATCGCTCCTTCCGCAGCTGATTCCGAGCAAGACCAAGCAAAGGGCTCGGGTTCTGGAGGCTCAGACTCGGGTCCAGCGACAGCAGAATCAGAAGCTACCGCCGTTCCCAGTTTGATTGGAAGGATGAATAATCTGATTTCTTCGGATTTGCAGGCGATTGGGAAGGCGACAGATTTTGTACAGATCGTCATTGCGGGCCCGATCATGGTGTTTGGGACGATTGCGTTCTTGTATAACATCCTTGGGTGGAGGTATGTTTTGTCTTTTCGAGTTCTTTCTTTCAAATTTTCGCCGGGTTTGGATTTGGTGTGGCGGTGTGCCGAGATTTGAGATGGTCGGTTACTGACCAGGTTGCTTTGGTGGATATCGTTCGATCATTTGGTCAGTGATGCAGTGCGCTCGCCGGGTTTGGAAGTATGCTGCTTATGATGCCGCTTCCTGCCTTTGCGGCGAAACTATTGGAAGGCGCTTCTCGTGAAGTGTTTAAGAAGGTACTCTTTCTTGTGACTACATCCCTGATCGTCATACTGAGAAAGTCCTCCTATAAATAGAGCGATGACCGCGTCGAGATGGTGACTGAGAGTGAGTTTTAGTCTGGCCCGAATTGGACGTTCGAACGGGTGCTAACTACTTGTCTTCCTCAACGAACAGCTTTGAGCGTCATCCGCATGATCAAGATGTTTGGTTGGGAACGCAAGATGAGCCAACACATCGACGAGAAGCGAGAAATCGAGATGAACTGGATATTCTGGAACAAGGCTTACGGCCTTTTGACTGTGATCTTCCAGTCAGTTACTCAGTTTCCATGCACCTTTCGTCTGCAAAGATCTGAGCATACGTGGTTCTATAGTGTCATCATTCCTGCCGTCACAATGGCCGTCACTTACAGCTTCTACGTAAGTCCTTGTCGACAAACTGCACTTGCAAGTATAATGGCTAACGCTTCCTTTAGGCTTTAGTTATGCATCGTACTCTCGACGGTTGGTCTGCTATCTCACTCCTCATCCCTTGTCTCGTCTAATGTATCTCTCTGCTAGCTGCCACTGTCTTCTCGTCCATTGCCCGTAAGTCGACTCAAATTATATCCTGTCGAAAGCCAGAGTTCTCATTGAAGAATCATTTCCTCTCTAGTTTTCGACATTCTCAGACTGCGGATGTCCCAAATGTTCATGTTCATCCCCATAGTCATCAAAAGCAAAGTCTCCCTCGACCGCATCACAGACTTCTTAAACGACGTACGCCCCCCTCCGCTTCCCTCCCACTCCTCACCCTGACCCTCTTAACACGATTGCTCCATCCAGACCGAACTCCTCGACGAATTCACTCCCGAATCCTCCACCCAGCTCGAAACCGCTGACAATGCCATCTCTCCCGAGGAGTCGCACGAGATCGGATTCCGCTCTGCTGCCTTCTCCTGGACGAATGACAGCGCAAACCAAGGCGTCGTTACTCCTTCCAAGAGACGGTTCATGTTGCATGTCGAAGACGAGTTGTTGTTCAAGAGAAGTAGCATCAATTTGATCGTAGGGTCTACCGGATGCGGGAAGACGTCGTTGTTGATGGCTTTGCTCGGTTAGTCTCTTGACGGCTTTGTCTATTTGGTGCGAAGATGCTGATATTTGGTTCGCGGTGATGTGTAGGTGAGATGCACTTCGTTCCTTTGGCTCCGAGGTCGTGGTTCAACCTCCCGAGAGACGGCGGTGTGGCGTACGCCGCTCAAGAGTCTTGGGTTATGAACGCTACCATCAAGGTTCGTCTGACCAATTCTCACAATTCCATTTTTCTGTGTGAGGATGTCTGACCCTCAACTTTCCGTTTAGGAAAACATCATCTTCGGCTCTCCGCTCGACGAAGAACGCTACGATAAAGTCATCTATCAGTGTGGGCTGATGCGCGACTTGTCTCTGTTCGAAGCCGGTGATCAGACTGAAGTCGGCGAGAAGGTACGTCTGTCCATATTGTATCATAGCTCAAGATGCTGACCGTACTGTCCAGGGTCTCACACTCAGTGGCGGCCAAAAAGTGAGTCCATGTGTGTCGCAACTCATTGCCGTTTATATTTTTGACCAAGTGTTGTGGACTGTGTAGGCTCGCATCACGTTGGCTAGGGCTGTTTACTCTTCTGCCGAGATCATCCTCTTGGACGATGTACGCCTCTGCGTTTTGTATTCCGCGAAGAGAGATCCTGACATGATGTCATGTTGGAATGCAGGTCCTGGCAGCATTAGACGTTCATACCGCGAAGTGGATCGTAGATAAATGTTTCTCTGGAGATCTCATCCAGGGCAGGACTATCCTCCTGGTCGTAAGTCCCCACCATCCCTCCCCTCGTCTCCCCTCGCGTGTTCTTAAAATTATCTGATTTCGGTCCCGCACAGACTCACAATGTCAGCATGGTCGTTCCCATCGCCGACTTTGTCGTCTCCCTTGGCTCTGACGGTCAAATACTCAGTCAAGGCACCATGTCCGACGCCCTCGCCAACAACTCCAAACTCCGTCAGGAAATTGCCAAAGAAAAAGCCTTTGAAGAGAAGGCTGAGCAGGAAGAGGCCTTTGAGGCTTTCGAGACTCCTGCTCCTGGTCAAGTCGTACCGGCGCAGAAGGAGGAGAAGAAGGATGGGAAGTTGATCATGGAAGAGGAGACGGCGGAGGGACATATCAGCTGGAACTCTGGTGAGTTCTCTCTCGGGCCCCCTTAGCTGGAGGCAGAATATGTTGTGCTTAAACGCAGGGTTGTTGTAGTGAAAATGTTCCTCGGCGCATTGGGTGGACCTGGATTCTGGATCGGCTTCACGCTCGCTTCGTTCTTCGAGTGTAGTATCGAGTCCGTTCAGCCATGGTTGCTCGGCCTTTGGGCTACCCAGTACGAAACTCACAAACCTGAAGATGTCAATGTCCCCTTGTATGTTCTTTGCACATCGTCGATCTAATTCATCGAGCTTAAAAATGTGCTGACCTTTGGATTATCCGCATCCTAAACAGCTACCTCGGCGGCTACGTCGGACTCGTGGCGCTCATGGTGCTTGTCTACGTTTGTGCCCAAATCGTGCTCACACTGGGAGCCCTGAGGGCTTCGAAGTTACTGCACAGGAGGCTCATCGAGACTGTCTTGGGGACGACATTGAGGTGGTTGGACAAGACACCGGTGTCCCGTATCATCACGAGGTGTACCCAGGATGTTTCTTCTGGTGAGCTCTGTCGTACTTATATGTTTCCTCCTACACGTTCTGACGCTATCGTCAAAGTCGACACGACCATTCCGGACATGTTTTCTCAGCTCTATGAGTGCATGATCATCTTGATCGTCCGGTACATCGCGATCTTGATCTACACGCCTAGTACTTTCTGTCTCCTGGGTATCGTCATCTTCATTGTTGGTAAGTTGTCAATTCTACCTTCTTGGCCAGAAGCAAGCGTCTGATCCGGATGTATTATACGATAGGTGGTACCGTAGGGAACGTCTATATGAAAGCTCAGCTCTCCGTCAAGCGCGAACTCAGCAAAGCCAAGGCGCCCGTCATGGCGCACTTCGGAGCTGCTATCGAGGGCATCAGTGAGTCTGCTCTCAATGCCCAAAAATTCTCATAGAACAGGGTATCTGAATGGTGCACAAAAATAGCTTCCATCCGTGCCTACGGCGCACAGGAGTCCTTCCTGCTCAAGTCGACCGTCAAGATCGACGAGTACACTCGTGCGAACAGGGTCTTCAACGATCTCAACAGGTGGATCGAGATTCGTGTCGATGCCCTTGCTGGCCTTTTCGTTTGCTTCCTTGGTGTCTACTTCGTGTACGGCCACCCGGGCGTCAATCCCTCCAACACTGCGTTCACACTCAGTAAGGCATCTCACTATTATTATCAATAGTCACTTCTCAGCCCCTCTGAGTGGACAAAGACAAAGACTCGGACACTGACTGCTGACTGTGCATGGGCTATCTCGATTTTTTTCAACAGCTATGGCGGTTGACTTTGGTCAGATGATCCTGTTCTTCGTGCAGGTGCTTAACATGTTCGAGGTGAACGGAAACTCGCTCGAGCGTCTGCAACAATATATGGAAATTGAACAAGAGCCGAAGCCGGTTGAGGGCGGCATGCCACCTGCGTACTGGCCTTCGAGTGGTGACCTCAGGGTCGAGAATCTCAGTGCGCGCTACTCTCCTGTACGCATATGCATCCTTCCTCTCCCCGTTATTATCCAAACTCGGTGTTGAAACTAACCATGGTGCAATGCAATGTGATATAAATTATAGGACGGCCCCGAGGTGTTGCACGATCTCAATTTCGAGATCAAGGCTGGCGAGCGCGTCGGTGTCGTCGGAAGGACAGGTAGCGGCAAGAGCTCGCTCACGCTTTCGTTGCTTCGGTGTATTTTCACGAGTGGAGAGGTGTACTTCGACGGTATCCCTATATCTTCCGTCAACCTCGATGCTCTGAGGAGTCATATCACCATCATCCCCCAGATGGTGCGTCCTTCGTCTGTCTACTTCATCATCGTCAGACCGTATGCATGCATACTCATACGCTGTGGATGTTGTTGTTGTTGAACTTGTGATTTGTAGCCCGAGCTGTTGAGCGGGACCCTCCGTCGTAATCTCGATCCATTCGACCAATTCGACGACGCGACGTTGAACGCTGCGCTCCGTTCCGCCGGTCTTTTTTCCGTGCAGAACGAACTTGGCGACGAGAGCACTAGTATTAGTATGAGTATGAGTATGAGTATGGGTATGATCACGCTCGATAGTGCGGTGGCCCGTGGAGGGAGCAACCTTTCTGTTGGGCAGCGGCAGATTGTTGCGTTGGCGAGGGCGATGGTTAGGGAGAGCAAGTTGCTTATTCTTGATGAAGGTTTGTTCTTGTATCACTTATTTTGCTTGGATTGAGTTGAGTGGGTTTGGATTTGGGCTGACGAGTTTGGTGTTGCACTTGCAGCGACGTCCGCGATTGATTATAAGACGGATGCGGTGATCTAAGAGTCGTTGAGGAACGAATTGAAGAAAGACGTGACTATCATCACCGTCGCGCACAGACTACAGACCATCATGGACGCTGACAAAATCGTACGTTCTCCTCATTCCCATTCCTCATTCCTCATCCCGCCTCTCCGTCTCCCCTACCCCTACCCTTCTGTCAACGTACGAGTCACTCACGCCACCTTCAGATAGTCCTCGACGCCGGAAAAATCGTCGAATTCGACAGGCCGAGTGTACTTCTCGAGAAAGCTGACTCAGAGGACGGGTTCCTTAAATCTTTGGTGGATGAGAGTGGCGATAGAGAGGCGTTGTATGCCGTTGCTGGGGGTACCGGTCGTTCATGAGTTAGAGGCTTGCGATCTTGGGTATAGTTTTTCTTGGTTGATATGTATTTTGGGTTTCTGGTTTCTGCATATCGAGCCATGGCAGTGTATCTGTACCGGCTAGGACCACGTCGTATGAAATGGGGTGTATCGAAGTTGTAGGGAGTTATGCTTCGCCATGTGTTCCTCACTTCTCTTGAGACTTTTACTGTGAGCAATTAGAGGCAGGAAAGAAAATAATCGCAGACGAGTCGTACACGATGAGCAGTGAGAAAAAATGACGTTCGAACACGTTTGAATGCGAGGAAGACCAGGAAGGAGCGGCCAAAGCTGTGGATGATTCAGAGACGGCCGGGCCGCGCCTTTGGGGTGGTGCCACCACGGAATCTGCGCCAAGTGATGCTCGAATGGGTGCTCACTGTCCCACAACGTCTTCCCCTCTACGCAATCTATCATTATTCTCTCTTCGCTCGTCCTACTCAATAATTCCAAGCGGCGCTGCATCAATAGTGGATGCCTAGCGTCTCCGTCTTACCAGCTTCGCCCGTTGTGACAGGGTTCTCCAAGCCTTCTTTCCTCCGTAAGTATGTTCTCGAGCAGCACTGCTTGCCACTTGCGTCCTGCTTCTCTCTTAACCATCCGTACTGACGTAACCTAATGTGTTCTACCTCAATCAGCGTCCAAGAAACCACTCCCAGCCCATTCCAGCGATATGTCGGTCGCGGAGATTCGTGAGAACGCGGTGCAGCACGCACAGTCCGTATTCAAGACCGCATCGCCCTTGCATATCATCCGGGGTGCGCGCAGCCAGCTCGACCATGCCAAGGTGTGCGATGCGCAAGGTGATCTGAAGGGTGCGTATGCAGCGTTTACGAAGGCGGGGACGTTGGCGAGGATGGTCATGGATACGGATGAGTTCAAGACGGAGATGACTCCGGGGAAGAAGGGCGTGCTCTGGAATGAGTTCCAGACGTTCTCGCAGGTCCGTATTTATTTTCACTAAATTAATGTGTAAGGACCGGATGGATTGAACGGGATGTGGGATAGAACGACGGACGAGATCTTGCTGCACGGACGAAGGAGCTCGAGCTGAAACTGACTCAGGTCGAGCAAGCCGCGTCCTCTCAGTACGTCCATCCTTTTGCCTCTCGTAGCCTCCTGCATGTTCACAAGTCTCCGCAGGCAGAATGGCAGCGCCTCGTCCGCAGACGGTCCGATTCTCAAGTCGGGAGGCAGCATCGCAGACCGCATGCGTTCACTGCAGGACGCAGGTCTCTCAGTGAGCGCAAATAAACGACTATCCCGCGATCTTCCCTCCACGCCTTTCGCTCTGCCCCTCTCTCCCTCCGGATCTACCTCATTCTCCTCTCCCGAAGGGCCACTCTCCAGACCAAACAGACCCGGTCCTCTAGGATTAGGACTCTCATCCCCCTCCCTCTCCTCCACTTTCTCACAGACTCCACTCCAACCACCTTCCTCCTCCCAACCGTCTCAACCACCACAACCACAACCACAATCGACCCCCACCTCGACCGCATCCGCACTAAGCCCCTCCCCACACACCCAACCCCACGCCCTCATCCCCGCCACATCCTTCGGCCCCCCCTCACCCAGCTCCTCCGCATCCTCCTCCCCCCGCACCTCAATGTTCAACCTAACCGAATTCAACCAAACCTTTCCCTCCATCGACGAACTCGAAGAACACGAAGGCCCCGGTTCCTCTCCGCAACCTATCGCACCCATGTCCACAGGCGCGTCTACGTCCAGTCGACGTTCAAGACGAGACCTACAATACACTGGCGGGGAGCAAGCGCAATCGCAGCGTTCGCCCATCCCTCCACCTATGTTCTCTCCGAAACCATTCCCTATTATGCCCGTCAATATCAATAATCCCACTGGTGCCCGACCCGCTTCTACGCCCATCACGCCCAATATCGATTCATTCGCGTCTAGGCCTAGTTCGCCTACTGCCCATGGTCATGGTTCCTATGCGCCTACAGCCCACGGTCATGGTTCCTATGCGCCTACCGCCCACGGTCACGGTTCCTATGCGAATTCGAACGGGAACGGGAATGGTGCGGTTAATGGGATGGTGGTGACGACGGGGGGCATCATGAATGGCGTGAATGGGAAGTCACCGCTTTCGCCTACTATACCACATAAACCTTCGAACCTGAGTCTTTCCATGAAACCGTCGCGGTCGCCTCTGAATGCGTCCTTGCCACTCGCTGCTAATGGGAACGGGAATATCAATGGAGCAGCGAACGGGGTAGGTGCTGGGGACGCAAGGGAGAAAGTCGACGCGCTGGCACATGTGAAGAACGCGGCGGACCCGAGGGAGCTGGTTGAGTTGACGCAGAAGGGAGTGAAGATATTGTTTTTGGATGTTAGGACTAGGGAGGAGTTTATGAGGGGGAGGTTGAGAGGACAGCCGGTGGTTTGTATTGAGCCGAATGTGTTGGCGAGGGAGAAGTGCGTCCCTTCTCTCTTCCCTTTTTACACATCTTTCCCTCATCTTGCTACTCACGTTAAGTGTATTGCTGGGATCCGACTGATGACTGACATGACAAAAATTGAATCCACAGCGTCACCTCCCAAACCATCGAATCCTCCCTCTCCATCGCACCCCGCGAAGAACTCATGCTCTTCACGAACCGTGACAAATTCGACCTCGTCGTAGTCTACGACTCCGATTCTACCACCCTCGGCTCGCTCGCATCCAATTCACCGCTTTCGGTCCTCGTGAAGGCGATCTATGAGACCGAGTTTAGGAAGATATTGAAACAGGTGCCGGTGGTGATGGTGGGGGGGTATGAGGCGTATAAAAGGGAAGTTGGGGCTGGTGGTGGTGGTGGAGGAGAGGGGATCAATGAGGCACCGTCGCTTTCGTTGTCTATGAATATGAACAACATGAACGCGCCACCGCCACTCGCGCTCGCTTCGCAGCCGATCTCACCATCTACGTCTACACCCCCGACTCTCCCCAGTATCCACGAAGGCTTCCAGTCCTCGACCCCACCAGCTCTGGCTTCATCGTCCACGAACAATAGCAATAGCAATAACAACAGTAACAGGACCAGTCCGCTTTCGAGCGCGAGCACCGGGAGGACGAGAGCGGGAACAGAGTCGCTTACCTACGGTTCAGGTTCTTCTGCGTCTGGACCGGGCGGAGGTTCAGGCTCGGGAGGGCAGCATTCGAGGGACGCGGCGTCGAGCGGGTATGCGGATCGGAGGTCGTTGGATCAGATGGCTATGCCTATGCCTGGATCGTCAGGCGGGTTGGCGAGGAAGCCTGTGATGAATTCGAGGTCGCCGAGCGTTGGGAGCGCGACGTCGTTTTCGAGGGGTGGTTCGGATAATGTGAGTCTTTTCGTGTCCCCTTTTCCTTCCACGACTTTCTTCGTGAGTAGGGCGGAGTGTTCGGAGTGTTTGTGAGTAGGGCGGAATGAGACTCACTGCTCACTGCTTCGCGGCTGGTAAATCAGGTTTCATCGCCTACGATACCTCAATCTATGATCGGCAGTACCAGTATCCAATATCCATCCTTCGGCAGCCGGCCTAACAGCCTCACCTCTCCACCATCCTCCTCCTCATCTACCACGACCAACACCAACACCACATCACCGCACGCAAACCTCTACACCACCGTCTCACCACCACCCCAAGCCTCCATCAACCACTCCGCGCTCTCCCGTCGTCGTTCGGACTATATCGACAACGCCCAAGAAGCTCTCTCGAATTTCAGCAGCGGAGGGGGCAATTACAACAGCAGCGGAGTGGGCAATTACAACAACGGCGTGGGCGTGGGCAGGGGGCCGATAGATTATCCAGATATATCGGGTCAGAGACAGGTGTTGAGGCCTCCGCCCGCGGCGGCGAGTCCGGCGCTGGAGAGACAGGATACGAGACCGAGGTTGGGACATGGGCATTCGTTCAGCGTTCAGGTCAACGGGGTGCCCAATGGCGGAATGATGCCCAATGGCGGAATGATGCCCAATGGTGGAATGATGCCGAATGGGGGGATGGGGATGTCGATGCCGCCACAGCCGCCGACGATTCCGGGCCCGGTGTACGCGGTGACGTATTGGGGGGATGTGCAGCTTGGGCAGTCGGGCTTGAGGAATTTGGGGAATACGTGTTATATGAATGCGACGATGCAGTGTTTGAGCGCTACGGTGCCGTTTGCGAGGTTTTTTACTGGTGCGTTGTTTCTCCGTTTGGGTTTCTTCCCCTTCCATATCTGATGGTGTCTGTTGGTTTGGATAGAGGGACGATGGCGAGCGGCGGTGAACATGATGAATAAGATGGGGACGAAGGGAGCGATCGCACAGGCTTTTGCGCATATCTTACATGAGATATGGCAAGGAGAGATGTCTTTCTTCTCACCCATTTCTTTCCGAGTACGTCTCCCCCCAATCTCATTCGTCCCTTGAGTTCTCATCGCTAATGTGAACATACAACAGCGCTCGATATGCTCCTACGCCTCCCAATTCGCCGGGTCCGAACAACACGACTCTCAAGAATTCCTCTCGTGGCTCCTCGACGCACTACACGAGGACCTAAACCGCGTCATTTCGAAGTCGACGTACGAGGTGACGCCGGAGAGGGAGGCCGAGCTCGAGAAGCTGCCGCAGCAGATCGCGAGCGAGCAGGAGTGGAGGATATATAGGATGCGGAACGATAGCATCGTCGTCGACTTTTTCCAGGGACAGTTTAGGAATCGGATGGAGTGTATGACTTGTCATAAGGTATGTGGGGACCAGTGTCTTTTCGTTCGCTCTCCCATTCGGGTATTGGACATTGTGGACGTGAGTTTTGACTTACCGTGTGGTGGTAGACGTCAACGACGTATAACAGTTTCATGAACTTATCGCTGCCGGTGCCGACGTCGAAGCATGGCAAGATCACGTTACAGAACTGTCTCGACGCTTTCGTCAAGGAAGAAGTCATGGAAAAGTCTGATGCCTGGTATGTCTGAATTTCCCTTTTGCACAACGTTCGCAGTCAACTGACATTCTTCACCTTCACCTTCACAAGGAACTGCCCGAACTGCAAAGTCCTCCGCAAAGCCACGAAACAACTATCCCTCTCCCGGCTCCCTCCCGTCCTGCTCATCCAATTCAAGCGCTTCTCCTTCAAGGGTCCCTTCACCGACAAGATCGACAAGCACGTCGATTTCCCGCTCAAGGGCCTCGAGCTGACGAACTACATGCCCCCGCCTCTCCCGCCCGGTGTTGATCGTGGACAGGCGGCGGTGCAGTATGGGAATGATGATCCGAGGCAGCAGACTCCGCCGTATAAATACGATTTGTATGCTGTTACGAATCATTTTGGGAGTTTGAGCAGTGGGCATTGTGAGTCTTTTATTTTCTCGTGCCGAGTGGCCCGATAGGGTTCAGCTGATCATTTGTGAACTTGTGCCTCCAGATACGGCGTTTATCAATTCTCGGGGACAATGGTTGTATTGCGATGACAGTCGGATCACACCATCGGACGCGAAGGAGGTCGTGGTAAGTCGATTGGTATTCCTTTGCCATCGCGGCCCCTACTGCGTGCTGATCAACCATCGATGTTTGTTTGACAGGGAAAACCGGCGTATGTCCTGTACTATAAGCGTGTCCGATCATAGAGCTAGGAAATCTATCTGTGTATTCCACCACAACTGCTATACTTTCTTTCTTTCATTCTCTCGCTTTTTCTGTTGAGAACCTCGATAACCTTTTTCTTCTTCTTGCTTGCTTCTTTCCTCGTCTGTCTGTTGTTGGGCTCTCTGTATCTTCTCCCCTTACTGTCTCCTCCAATTTCTTTTCTTTCCTTCATGACCTCTACAAGAAGTACAATACCGTTTTCCTTCCTTGCTCCTCTTCCTAACTTCTCCTCTTTTTACTCGGTTCATCAGTTCAATTCAACTTTTGGAACTTCACTTGACCATAGCTACCGCGCCGTACCCCACCACACCACACCACAACGCATTGCGATCCCGACCCGACACCCTCACGCCACGCCACGTCACGCCACACCCACATCCCATGTAATTGTTTATATATAGGTGCGATACTTAGGACTCTTTTCTTTCAATGCCTCCTCTCTCTCTCTTGTCTTCCTTTCAAGTCTCTTTTTTTTCTCTTCATTTCTCTGTCAGACTCGGCCTCAGTAGTCTCAATCGGAACCTTGGGTGCATGCGGACCAGAATTGAGGAGATACTGCAAGGATGGAGCACCGATTTTATTCGTTGGTGTCGATCGTGATTTGCAAGTGGAGAGGAAGGGGGAATCATTGTTTCGACATCACAGTACGATCCCTATAACGACTTCCAAGCAAGCTTCAGTGCTTGAGAGCCTGAGAGAAGGCAGTTGAGGCGATCGGCTGTAATATGCTCACGCAATGCTAAGAATGTTTTGAGGGCAAACTCCGAACGGCGAACTCGAATAAGTAACTTGGACAATGGCAGCTTTTCCTGTCCTCCCGTCGCTCCACTCTCAATGCATAGCGTCACTAAGCGACGGAACTAATCGAGTTTCTGAATACACCCAGGAGACCCAATAATGTACGGGACTGTGCGCAATCTAAATACTTACGGAGGTAACAGCAGCGGCATATAACGCGTCGCTGTCCCCGCTTTCGTCCACTAATGATTTCAAAAATCCGCCTTCCTTCTTCAGGAGCTCGCTCGGCCTGTCAAACTCGACCTGTTGCAAGTACACAGTGTGAATAAAAGAGACGAAAGACAGGTCGGCAACCACGGAAAATGGAAACTGGACTCACGATATTTCCAGCGTCGAGGACCATCTGAAACCAGAAACACAACGATAAGGAGAAGGTAACGTGTCAGCGCGATAAAGAGCTTGGGCGAGGTAAAGACGGTGAAGTTGGAAAGACCTACAATTTTATCGGCATCCATAATGGTTTGAAGACGATGGGCAATAGTGATGATCGTCACATCCTTCTTCAGCTCAGTCCTCAACGACTCCTGGATCACGGAGTCCGTTTTATAATCGATCGCGGACGTCGCTGATCCACCATAAGTCCAGATCAAAGACAGTCCCGTGAATTATAAAGGGAAGCACCAACCTTCGTCCAAAATGAGTAGCTTACTCTCGCGTACCATCGCTCGGGCCAACGCGATGATTTGGCGTTGCCCCACCGAGAGATTACTTCCGCCACGAGCCATGGGAGTATCTAGCGTGATCATACTCTCCTCTCCTTCGCTTTGAATCGAATAAAGACCAGCGGAACGAAGGGCTGCGTTAAGTACAGCGTCGTCAAATTGATCGAATGGGTCCAAGTTGCGTCGGAGCGTGCCACTCAGAAGCTCAGGCTGTGATTCAGCCACGAAGGTGTTCAGCATTAAAACAGGCGTTGAGAATGATCACATACACTCACCACTTGAGGTATGATAGTGATATGGCTTCGGAGCGAGTCCAAGTTCACCGAAGAGATGGGCAAGCCATCATAATAAACCTCTCCTTCGGTGATGATGCATCGTAGCAAAGCCAACGTCAAGGAACTCTTCCCGCTACCGGTACGTCCGACGATGCCGACACGCTCTCCGGCCTTGATCTCAAAGGAGAGGTTATGTAATACCTTGGGACCATCCTACAAGGTTTCATTAGTAATTGTAGGTTGATTTAAAACGACCGCTGAATGGGAAGTTCGTACGTTGGAGTATCGTGCGCTGAGGTTTTCGACTTTCAAATCGCCACTCGAAGGCCAGTATGCAGGTGGCAATCTATCCAGGACAGGCTGGGGCTCTTGTTCGATGACCATGTACTGCTGTAGACGTTCAAGACTATTCCCTGGTGTAGTTATAGGGACGTCTCAATATGTTAGGAAGGTGCGTTTCAAAGAGATTTCGTACCGTTGACTTCGAACTGGTTGAGTTGTTGGACAAACCACAGAATCAGCTGACCAAAGCTGACAGCCATCGCTGCGAAGGAATGAGGGTATCAGCAAGAAAGAGTCGACGAATCTTCGGCATGGCTTACTCAAGGTGAAAGCTGTATTGGACGGATTGACGTTCGTGTGGCCATACACAAAATAAATCCCCAACGCGGCAGCGAACAGGCCACCTAAGCCATTAACGCGAACGCCGATCCATCTGCAAAGCTGAGCTCAGCATTTGTTAGTGAGTCACGACAGGTAGAAAGGGCTTACTTGTTCAAGTCGTTGAATACACGGTTTGCACGAGTATATTCATCAATTTTGGCAGTAGATTTCAACAGTATGGACTCCTGAGCGCCGTAGGCGCGGATTGAGACTTGAAATTCACCATCAGAATGATTCGACTAAATTTCGCACATTATGCTAGAACGAAACATACCGATGCCTTCGACGGCAGCACCAAAATGGGCTACCACGGGTGCCTTCGCCTTACTCAGCTCTCGCTTCACTGATAGCTGCGCCTTAATATAGATATTCCCCAAGGTACCTCCTGCAGAGCGAGTTAGATCGTGCCCGCGCATGAGGAGAAGCGAAAACAGGCGCACCAGCAGCCGCGATGATTATCCCAATAAGTCCGACTTTTGGAGTGAAGACAAGCACGGCGAAAAAGCGTACGGTAAGGACCACTCCGATTTCAAAAACCTGAGAAAAAACATCGGGAATGACGGAGTCGACTATGCAATCGCCATCACCATCAAGCAGTGAACGAAAATGTCCGTGCAGTTATGACCCACCTGAAGAAACATCTTGAGTACATCTAGTAATTATGCGTGACATTGGTGTCTTGTCGAGCCATCTATCAAGATTTGTATAAGTGAAAGAAGCGTACGGCCACGCGTCAATATACGATACGGACCTCAGAGTAGTGCTCAGAATGGTAGAGATGAGCCTTTGATGGAGCAGGTTGGAGGCTCGTAAAGCGCCTTTGAAGAGGACCACCTGTACGATACCGTAGACTACAACCATGCCTACACAGAACGTGACGTATGCACCGAGATAGCTGTCAAAAGAATGAGTATGGTGAGACGGATGACTTTTATGCCCGTTTTGCTCACAAAGGAACGTTGACGTCTTCTGGACGATGGCTCAGATACTGATTTGCCCATTCTCCCAGGATCCAAGGCTGAAGCACCTCGATAGTGCATTCGAAGAAAGTCGCTACTACGAATATGGGCCAGAATACAGGGCCACCCAGAGCCTCAACGTACATTTTGACTTTCAGGATCGTTAGTCAAGCATGCGCGCCAAGGAAAAGTCAGAAATATACTGACACGACTGCCAGCTGATGTGACCCTCAGCGGTTTCCTCTTCAAGGACGAGCTTTCCGTCTTTTTTGTCTTCTTTCTTTGCCACTTCTTCACCAAGGGCAGGTACATCGATCTCTTCTGCAGCTTTCTCTTCTACCTCAAACTCGTGTTTAGCTTCTTCTCTGAGTTTCGAGCTCTTGGCCAGAGCCTCTGACATTGTTCCTTGGCTGAGGATTTGGCCGTCTGACCCGAGAGAAACCACGAAGTCGGCAATCGGTGCCGTGAGACTGACGTTGTGAGTCTGGGAGGACATACGACAGCGTCAGCTGGAGGGATATGGTATGCATGTTCGAAAACCACGAGACATACAACCAGAAGTACGGTCCTTCCTTGGATAAGAGGCCCTGTGAAGCACTTTTCGACGATCCATTTGGCCGTATGGACATCTAGCGCGGCGAGAACCTGCGAAATCCGACTGTCAGGATGAAATGTCGGCTCGTAGAAAAATTAAGGGTGTAAACCTCACATCATCTAACAGAATTATCTCCGCAGAAGAGTAGACAGCACGCGCCAAGGTCACCCGAGCCTGTTGTAGATAATGAGATTGACCCTCTTTCACTCGACGAAGTCGGTTAGTATACCTTTTGTCCGCCACTGAGTGTGACGCCCCGCTCGCCAATTTCAGTTTCATCGCCAGCATCGAATAGGGAAAGATCATGCGTAAGGCCACATTGATGTATCACTGCGTCGAGTACGTGCAGTTGGATGAGCCTTCGTAGCCCATTTACTGTCTGATTAGAGGAAGGCCTACCTTGAGCGTATCGATCCTCGTCAAAGGGAGACTCGAAGAGAATATTCTCCTACCGAAAGACAATCTGAAATCAACAGATATTATCTTCGGTTTACGTGCGCTTACTGACCTTGATAGTAGCATTCATGACCCAAGATTCCTGAGCAGCATACGCCACGCCTCCAGCTCTTGGAAGGTTGAACCACGAACCAGGTCCTGCTTCTACGAAATGCATCTCGCCTGTTTGACGCAGTTGATACATCTAATTTCACGGGCTTGTTATATAGAAGGTTGCTCACCCAAAAGAGCCATCAAGAGCGAAGTCTTCCCACAGCCTTTCATGACAACAATTTCAGTGACGAACCACATGCGTTGAGCTGGGTAAGAACGCGCACCTGTGGGCCCAACAATGAGATTGATGCATGCCTTCTTAAACAATAGTTCATCCTCAACGTGCAGTGTAAAGCGCCGTTTCGACGGTGTCGCAGTGCCCGGTATGCCCTCATTGAACCAAGTAAATGTCGCGGCTCTGAATCCGATATCATCCGTCTCGACGGATGGTACCGTTACCGGAAAAACAACGTTTTCAGGTGTAAACTCATCTAGGAGTTCAGTCTTAGAAAAGAGGACAAGTCAGACATGGGCAGACGCGGAATGATACTTAGACAGACCTCAGTCAGGAAGTCCGTGATACGGTCAAGAGAGACCTTTGCCTTAATGGCTATTGGCAGGAGAAAGAGCGATTGTTGCAGCTTGTTTCGAAGGATCTCAAAGACTGTCGTGAAAATAAACTGATCGAATGGAACTCCCGGAAATGAACATAGGGTCGCTTACGCGCAATAGAGGCGAATACAGTGGCAGCTGTACGACAGGCTTGTCAAGAGCCCATCAGTTTCAAAGAAAACTTAGGCTCACCATCCAAGGTTCCTTTCATCACGAGTGCCTATACAGGTGATGAATACGCGGTAACTAGAACTCGACGCTGAAACGGGTATACCACTCACATAGAAACTGTACGTCGCAGCCTCGGTCAAACATGGGATGATGAACCTTTCGTTACATGACGGTCAGAGTCTAGATACCAACATTCAAGGCCAGAAGAATGAAAGCAACGCACTGGCAACTCATCGTTAACAATGAAAGGACTTTACTCTTGAAGAGCCAACCAAGCTCTATTTGGCGTTTCTCGTTGATGGATTCGCTCATCTTATGCTCCCAACCGAACATTTTTATCATCCTGATCACACCAAGTGCTGTTCCAGAGTGCGTAAGTTGGTAGGAATTCTAAAGTACGGGACATGAGACTTACTTTCGGTGACGAGCTCGACACGATCATCACTCTGGAGTCAAAGGAGGTTGAGAGCTGAACGATATATGACCTTGATGACTATGGTTCTGACCTTTTTCGAGACTTCTCGAGAAGCATCTTGTAATAGTTTGGAGAAAAAACCCGGAATGGGCAACCCTAACAACGTGAATCCAAGCCCTGCCAATGCGCTTGAACACCACACAAAATTAGAGCGAGTACATGTAATACAACATCGAAGGATACTACCTCCACCCAAGAATGTTGTAGAGAAACACGGTGGACCCAATTATCCCAAGGGGCACAGCCACAAGAATCTGCAAGACGTCCGTGCTTCTCCCGAGCGCTTGCAAATCCGAGGATATCAAGTTGTTCATGCGTCCAACAAGACTTTTGGATGTCGCGGATGTCGTTGTCGATGGAGTTGGGACGAGTGTAGAAGCTTCAGAATCCTGAGCCGTCGTTCCCGAGTCGGATCCAGCTTCCACATCCTGTGACTGGTGCCCGTTCGTGTCAGATGTGGATACGGACGCAGGGCCGTCGGTAGCTACAGTGCTCTCTGAGGTGACGGGTGTCGTGGTCCCAGAAGGAGAAGCCTTAGAATCGGCATTGGTGTCCACAACCATCCGAATGCGCAACGCATGCTGCAAGACCAATTGGGTGAGAATAGACTCTGTGCATGTAATAATCCTCGAGTTGATCTGTTGATAGTTTTGCAAGAGTACAGCAGAAGCAAAGGGCGCAAGGAAGAGCTTCATTTAAAACATGGTATTGTCAACCTCTGGTACTAAAGTCGAAAAACAGGTAAAACCGACTTACGGAGAGGACCCAAACCCAAGGTCGGACGATCGCGCCCTCCCCGGAGCTCTCCAGATACATCAAGAGATGTCGGAGACCGTATGGAGAGAAAAGTTGTGCGGCCGACTGACATGTTATGAGGAAACAGACGATGGCGAGCTCACGACGGAAGACAATGACTAGCGCAAGCAGCATGCGCCAATGGCCAAAAGCCTTCTTCGCCTTTGTATCCCCCTTGCTGTCTTGTACCTCTGACGTCTTCCAAAGCGGATCGCAATGCGGGAAAGCGATGCGTACAAGGTGCTTGACGTGGTCTTCATCGGCTAATGGAGGTAATTCCGATAGAGGCAGATGAGGAACATTGTACGCCTTCCAAATAATGTTGTCCAGGTAGAAGAAGAGAATGCGAGACCACGGCGAAGCGGTCTGCAGGGGATTCGGAGGCATCGGATCCTGTGGTGGTCCGAGATCTCTTCAGACTTCGAGTATTGATAAACTCAGCGGGGACACTTACAGCAGGATCGCAAGGAATATATGCTCTTGGCGTGAAAAGTGGCAATAAGACACCGGTAAAAGTGAGAACGCCGAAAATCGCATACACAATTGGACCTTCTTCCACGGGAAACTCTGTGTATGTCAGGAAAGGGATAACGTCGCGGATGAAAAGCACAGCCCACGCGACCACCAGGATGAGCGTGGCATGGCTGGAGGCTAGTGAAGGTTTTCTGGGGAGTACGGAGAAAAATGTAAGGACGCAGGTATAGATCTGGCAAACTGAATCAGAATCACTCGGGCAAAAGAAACGTAAAGACTGACGAGGACAATGCAGTAGAGTCCAATTGCACTGGTTTTAGAGCTAGTAAACCAAGATATGGAGAGGCCGGCTGCTGCCACGCAACCAGCCAGGCGAAGGATTTCTGATGTGAAGATTAGCGCCCCACCATGGGCACTGACGCGTCCGCTGAAATCCTGAGTCACATCCGCGTCCGGAGAACTGTTTCGTCCTTCGCTCGCCCAGACGAAGCGGGTCACGGAGCGTCGAGACTTGACGGAGGAGACTACATTGCGGATGAAAAGGACCAGGAAGGATAGACAAGAAGCATAGAGTGGAATCGCCAGAGTGTTGGACCACAAAGCATCGTCTCTGGAGTTCAAGGCTTTGGAGATATAATGCCCGGCTTGCTGGACCACAAAGGTCGAGTCCAACATGCTGACAAGATGCGAATTGAGCTGACCAAAGGCAAGCCTCGCGTGGATGTAGATGATATGCTGTACGATCTAGGATGCGTCGTGGTGGTACACCTGAGAGTACCTCTGTCCGAGTCGAGAATGGAGCCGGAGTTGGCGTCAATGATGGTTTTGATCTAGGGCTCTCTACTAAAAGTAGTTTGGCAGCCATTCCTTTACTTAAGGCACGTTGAATTGCGCGATAAGATGGTCCGACGGGTGCACGTGTGGCCGTCGAAAGTTGCGGCCATAAGTATCACTGTGACTCATGCATTGTCGATACGGTAAGTTTGCTTGGTTCGCATACCTTGCATGGATCAATCGGTGAGATAGGTCCGGTAAAGACAAACATGCAACAGTTAGTATAGCAGTAAGCTGAGATTGCGAGCGACATGAGTGCAATGGCGACCTGGTGGGCTGCCGGAACCGACCCAAATGAAACTCCGATGGAACTCCGCTCGTGTTAGTCAGGTATCCAACCAAGAAGGCTTGACTCACTGCAGCTGATATCATACTGAGTATACGCAGTACTACTACCATGACCATTATTGTGTCCTTTCTCGGCGAATCAAGAGCAGAGACAATTTAGAGATACTGTACTTTTTCGACGAAAGGTTCGTCACACGTTCTCCGCGCTGGTGAACCGAACAAAACCCTGCGTGACCTCACGCATAACGCATGTTGAGCGAACAGTGACCTCGGCAGGCGCTTGCGCAAAATAATCATTTTTGCAAGCGCCTACGTTGTTTTCTGAACCATTTACGGGTCCCGTCACGCTCACGCACGGTTTCTGAACCGTGACCCGGGCGAGACTGATGGGTGACGTACATTTTTGATGAACCTTTGGTCGAAAAAGTACAGTAAGCTTGCAGTTGTGGCCCACTTACAAGTTCGCGTGGCACTACGGCGAAGTCCGCGTCGTGTCAAGTTGAATCACTGGCCGGATAAGTCCACAAGGACATTCCTCTTTCAATTTGCCTGTATATCGAGCTATCACATGATGGGTGCTCCAGTTCTGGCCCGAGACCATGTAGAAGATGTTCATAGGTGTCTAGGACCCGACGTCGACTCGAAGAATTGTAACTGTCGTATATAAAGAGTATGAGTACACATGAGCATCAAGCATCGTCTCGAGGTCATTTCTGGACTATTGCTACAAGCATGCACTGAAGACGTTTGACGTTCATTGAAGATAAGTAAGAGAGATAACAAGAAAGGAAAAGAAAGACCGAAAACAGAACTCTACCATGAACCACGAATGAAAAGCAGGAAATAAAGAAATAAAAACGAAGAAACAGCATCTCATACTTCTCTCAAGCCCACCACCACCTCCTCACCTCGATGGCCCAACCCTTCCTCGTTCCATCCTCACCCACATCCCCCAACACCCTCACCTCACCCTTCACGAAATCGAAGTTTGCCGGCGTCAGATCGCGCTGCAGAACCTTCGCGTTCTTCTTCCACTTCTCGTCCTTCGACTTCAGCGGCAGCAGCGCTTCCGCGATCCTGACTTTCTTCACAGTAGATTTGGAGTTGGGTTTCGACCCCGAGGACGTGGAGAAGGATTTTGTGCGATTGAGGTCGGAGGTGCTAGATAGATTGGAGACGGTGGGGGATGGAGGTGGGAGGGGAGGAAGCGGCGAGGGCTGTGCTGATGGAGAAGCATCGTTCTTGTTGCCTTCGCCAGACGGAGCTGCCAGTGTTTCAGGCTCCGTTGCAGGTACTGGTGGAGTAGGCTGCTTCTCGGAGGTAGCTGGAGGAGGAGGCGCCGATGTTTCTGTACTGGGTGCCTGAGACTCTACAGGTGCTGAAGTGGCATCTGCGTCCTGAGCTTTCTCGACGCCTTCAGAGGCAGCTTCAGGGATATCTTCCGACGGAGTAGCATCCTTCTCCTCCGCCGCCTTCGGCTCTGACTCTGCAGGCGGCTTCTCCTCTGACACTTCCGTCGCTTTCTCCTCTTCGGCACTCCCCACATCACCTGCACCGTCTGTGCCCTCATCCACGATCAACGATATCATCCATCTTCTCTCGGGCGTCGGTTTCGGCGGCATAAACGGCGGTGGCACGCCCAGCTCCATCTCAAGATCGTCTGCGCCCGTCTGACCACCTTGTTCCGTCGCGTCCACATCCATACCCGTTGTACCAGTGCCAATATTTTCCTTGTCCGCGCCTTCGGCGGTGGAGTGTACACTGGGTTCTTCATCGTAAGCTTGCACGAGGAACTTTTCTGTCAGAGTTTCGAGAACGATGTCGCGAGGATCTTCATCGTCGTCGTCATCGTTTTCGTCCTCCTCGTGCGGACGGACTATATCGAGCTCGAGTCGTCGTCGTTTATGTGGGCGATGGTGGAGGTTTGAAGACTTGCGATGAGGCCGACGGCCAAATGCTAGAGGATCGAAGAGGACATCGCGAAGGATCGCCGGTTCATACTCGAACCTGACAGGAGGGTGAGTACCTGTGCAACGATGGGAGTCAAAGAAAATAAGAGAACAAAACTCACCCAGCTCTCCCTGTTTGGCCATCGAACGTAACCGTCATCGCCGCACACCTCTTCTCCTCCCACCCTTCATCACCACATCCAAACTCCATCCACGCCGGTGCAACCTTCGCCACCTTGCCGTCCGCATCCCACATCCTAGTGCTCCACATCCCCGTATCATCGTCGGACGTGTCCTTACCATACTGCGGGCGCTCGCGATCGATGAGAGTGGAGGGGAAGGGGATGTTTGCGTCGAGGATCTCCATGGTTCTTCTGCGTCGTTTAAGTCGCGAGACTTCGTCGGGATCGGGCGTGAATGTGCGTTTTGTTGAGAATGATGGCGATGTGAACGGTGGAGTGGAGTCTGCGAGTACGAGCGAGCGACCTTCTGCGTATTCTCGAAGACGCTGTTTTCGGTTCTTACGCCCGAGACCTGGCTGATTATGCGCCGTCCCTCTCTGTAAAGGCGACAAAAATCGGGAGAAAATGGTTATTAGGACACGAAGCGGTAAAAGGGCGAAAGAAATACGCACCGGCACAAACTCCACATCCAAAATCTCGATCCCGCTGCCATCGTGGCCGTTCCCCCACCCACCACTAAACACCTTCCTCCCATCCTGTTCCATCTCTTCCTCTTCCTCTCTCACTTCCTGCCTCCTCCTGTCCCCACCCCTATTTTTATTTCTCCCCCGTCCACCATCCACTCTCTCGTCCTCATTCTCCAACACCTCCCCTTCCTCTCTCCCCGCTAACCTCTCCCTCTCCCTCTCCTTCCCCTTCACAGCATTGACCAAATCCCACCCTCTCCACCTCGCGCCCTCGCCACCAACGTATTTACCGATCCCGATACTCGACGACGCAGGTGATGCCGCAGAAGAAGGAACGACGATCCGAATCAACACCTTCATATCCTTCCCCCTCCGCCGCGCCTCGGCGAGATCGCACCACCTCACGAACCCAGCATGCACCGCACAAGTCGGCAGATCCGAATCGTCCGTATATATCCGTCTCTCCTGCACCTGTGGTTGCGAGAACAGATACGTCGGTGGTTGTTGTGGTGGTGGTGGTTGTTGGCCAGGAGCCATCATCATCTCGCGATCATACAACGACATGCCCGCCTGCATCTGCGCCTGCATCTGCACCAAAACATTACTCGGCACGCCCTGCGCCTGCGCCTGCATCAACTGCACTTGTTGCTGCTGCGTCAGTCCACTGCTCACCCCACCAGCAGCACCCGCAAGCACAGCCCCCCCACCCCAGATCCTCAACTTCTTCGGCCTCCCAAACGGCAAGAACCCAGCCGGAATGAGCACCGTCACCCTCCGTTCCGTCATCAACTCCTTCTCCCTCTCTCTCTCCCTCTCCATCTGCTTCTCCCGCTCCTTCGCGAGCTGGATGCGTTTGGAGGCGGATCGGGAATGTGTGTGAGCGTGTGAGTGAGGTTGAGTCTTGTCTTTCATTTCGACATCACCGTCTCCAGGACCGGTGGTGGAAGGATTGACAGCGGTAGCAGTAGCAGGGGTGTTGGAGTTGGGTTTAGATTCCGTCGTCGTAGAGTCAGAGTTTGTCGTCGTCGTCGTCGTAGACGCAGCCGTCCCAGAAAGCCTCCTCGTCTCCGGGAAATAAGGAAACGGCAAATCCGGAAACACAAAAGTCCCAAGATCAACAGGCGGGAACGTCGGCACCACCACCTGCTGCTGCTGCTGTTGCTGCTGCTGGGACGTCGTTGGTGCAGGCATCGTGCTCAACCCCCCAAGGACCTGATTCGGCATCGGCATCTGGTGTGCAGGTCCGTGTCCCCATGCCGGGAGGAAAAGATCCCGGTCACGGTCGAGGTTCGGATTCGGGTTCCACGTCGGGGTCGAACCGTGCACGTAATTCGGGATCATATTCGGATTCTGCGAGAGCCCACCAAGTCCATGGCCGATGCCCAAATCACCACCGACACCAACACCGCGCGCATAGTTCGGCGCGAAACCGTTCGGGTTGTTGGCAGGGTGATTCGGGGGTAACGCCGGATTGGGCAGATGCGCATGCGGGTGCGGATGGAGGGAGAGCGAGATCGAAGAGCTGTTGTTATTGTTGTTGGTGTTGTTGTTGTTGCCGGTGCGCTCGCGCTCCCGTTCACGTTCCCGTGCGTCTCTTTCCCTCTCGCGCACGCTTTCTCGGTCTCGTTCCCGATCCCTGTCGCGTATGCTCAACGGTTCCCGGTCTCTTTCACGCTCTCGATCGCGACCGGACGGAATCGAAGGTGCGAGGCCTTGTTGTTGCTGCTGCGACGACGGATGCTGGTGCTATTACACAAGAGAAAAAGGAAAGCGAGTCAGTCTCGACGGTATTGCACTGAGGATAATGAGGAGAACGACGATGAAGATGACAACAACGAAGACGAAAGATAATAAAGACATCAACACAACAAGAACGTACCACCGAATGCCCGTGCAAATGCCCATGCTGATGCCCCAGATGCCCCGGATGTACCTGCTGCACTTGCGCCTGCGTCGGATGAGCATGGACATGCGAATGTGGATGCGAATGTGGGTGTCCAGGGGGCGCCGAACCCGCCGAATGCGCCAAATGCTGCTGCTGTTGTTGTTGCTCTCTTTCCCTCTCGCGCTCTCTCTCCCTTTCGCGTTCGCGTTCCCGCTGAACCTGTTCCCGCTCCCGCTCTCGGAGCTCGATCTCCCTCGAACCCCCGGGCGCTTGGGCACTATACACGTCTCTTCCTCTCCCCCCACTCCCGCTACCACCACCACCTGGTCCAGACGGCCCAAGCCCAGGCGACGGTCTCCTCAAAATATGTGCTCCCATCCCCATCCCCATTCCCATTCCCATGCCCATGCCCATGCCTATCCCCATATCCATCCTATGCTGCTGCTGCTGCTGCTGCCCCATCCCAAACTCATGTCCATGTCCATGTCCTCTCGGTAAACTCGGATACGGCGGCAACACCAGATCTCTCTCCCTCTCATCAATCCACTCCCTCTGCACCCTCTCCAACCTCTCCCTCTCCCTCTCACCTCGATCCCTGTCCCGCTCGCGCTCGCGCTCGCGTTGTTCCCTCTGCTCCCTAACTAATAACTCCCTCTTGACTTCCCTCGCGGCCTCCCTATCTCTCTCTCGTAGCGCTGACCCGGATCCGACTCCGATACCTGGTCCTGCGCGGGCTATCATCTCCCTTTCCCTCTCACGTTCACGCTCCCTGTCTCGTTCTCGCTCCCGTTCGCGCTCTCTTTCTCCCATCCTTTCACGTTCACGTTCCCGATCCCCAATCCGCTCGCCCATCGGTATCGTCATATTCAAATACGGAAGTCCATGCCCTTGTGAACTCTGCGAAAGCGAATGCGCATGTCCCGGATGATGCTGATGCGCGCCGCCGTCCCTGTCCCTGTCCACATACGCACGACTTGCGCCACTGTTGTCTCTGTCCCTGTCCGCATACGCACGACTCGGACTCGCTCCAACATCTGTATACGCACGATTACTCCCAACACCAACGCCCGCGCCAGAATCGGGATACGACCGACTCGGACTCGCGTCTGGACGTGAACGTGGCGACGGCCCCTGTCCTTGTCCTTGTCCCTGTCCTTGTCCCTGCGATTGTCCTTGTATTGACGAGGATTTGGGTTGCATGGAGCGTGAGGAGGACGATTGTGGGCGTTGTGACTGTGTTTGGGATTGGGATTGAGATTGTGGAAAGGCGGAGGGGGAGAGCATGGAGGAGGATGAGGAGGGTGGAGGTTGGGATTGTGGGTTGGGTGGCTGTTTATATGTGTGGAGAAGGGAGTGGGTGGTAGTTAGTGTTTGTGTGTTGGGTTGGATGTTGAGTTTGAATGAAAGAGGGTGAAATAGAATATGATGGAGGGGTATGCAAGAAAAGGCGGAACAAGATAGACGGCGAAAAGACACGAATGAGAAGGGGGTAAGGATAGGAAATGAAGGGGCAAAACCACAACCAACCAGAACCAAAAGCAAAGAAAAGAAGAAACGCACCATCCCACTCTCCACCACACTCCCACTCCCATCCCCCCTCGCCCTCGCCACCGCCGCCGCCCTAATCATCTCCATATCCTGCTGCGCCCTCTGCCTCTGCCTCTCCCTCTCCCTCTCTCTCTCCACCTTCTCTCTCTCCCTCTCCCTCTCCGCCTTCTCCCTCTCCCTCTCCCTCTCCCTCTCCCGCTCAGCATCTCTCAACCTCTCCATCTCCCACCTCTCCCTATCTCGTATGCCTGTCACCATCGCCAACCCCGACCCCGACCCCGACGCCTCTCGTTCTCGTTCACGGTCTCGAGGAGTGAGGCCTATAGAGTCGCGTTCCATCCGCATACTCATACTCCCCGTCCTCTCCCTCTCCCTCTCCCTGATACCCTTCACCTCCCTCCCCCCAGCCACAGACCCAGACCCCGAAGAGCCAGGTCCAACACCGACACCGACAGCAGGCGCGAGTCCCATCTTCCTATCCAACTCCTCCCTATGGTGTGCTTTCTCCCTCTCTATCTCGCGTAACTCCCTCTCCCTTTCGCGCTCCCGTTCGCGTTCCCGGTTCAGATCCCGCTCTCGTTCGCGATTGAGGTCCCTCTCCCGGTTCAAATCCCTCGGAAACTCGCGCTCTCTCAGCGCGAACTCCCTCTCCCTCTCGCGTTCACGCTCACGCTCCACACGCGCCCGACTCGCCAGCTCCCTCTCCCTCTCATACTCCGTATCCAAATCAATCTGTCTCCTCGACGGTCCCACACCAGCACCAGCACCACCACCACCACCACCACCACCACCACCACCAATCGTAGACCCAGACGCCGCATGGAGCGAAGATGACGGACCAGAAGAAGCGGAAGCGGAAGTCGACTGTGGAAGAGGTGGTGGTGGAGGGAAGGAAGAAGATGGGAGCCCAACACCAACGCCGACACCAACGCCGACACCGAGCACGGCCGCCCTGCTCTTCCTCGCGCTTGAAGAAGATTGGGGTTGGGGTTGAGAGGCCCGCTCACGCTCATACATCTCCCTCTCGAATTCGCGGTCTCGTTCCCTCTCCCTCTCCATCATTTCTCTCTCCCTCTCCCTATCCCTATCATCACGTCCTCCCAACCCACTCATCGACTGCGAATGCGAAATCTGATGATGATGCCCAGTAGCAAACCTCGGCGAATTCGCAGACTCCAGCTTACTCGAAATATTCGTATTGCTCGAATTCGAACCGACGACGCCAGGTCCACTTGCAACGAGAGACGGTAATGAAGAAGAAGAAAGAGCGCCGGATCCGGATCCGGGACGCGCACCATGAGCATGACGCGATCCTGATCCTGATCCTGGAATTCCAGCGGCACCCGGGCCGGAAGGCGGCGGAGGCGGGTAGTCGGTCTGTAGGCTGCCCATGGCGGGAGAAGAGCCGGGACCGGCGGTGGCGTACGTCGCCGCGTGGGGAGGTCCAGGAGGTGGTGCAGGGTACTGTCCTTGTGCTTGCTGTCCTTGTAGCTGGTGTTGGGAATGGGGGTGTGCGTGGGTCGCGGACGGGGATTGAGAGTGATGTTGCTGCTGCGTGTGATTGTTGTGATGATTATGATGGAGCGGATCGTTGGAAAGCGAACGAGCGCGGCCGGCGTGTGCGGCCTGGTGATGAATGAGCAAAGGAGACGGTGGATGTCGATGTCCACCACCGCCCCCACTGCTGCTGCTATGGCTATGGCTCGAACGCTGCAACGACGGCGTTCCCGGGGCGACGTACATCGACGACGGCTCGTGGACGGCGATGGGCGACGACGTGTAGAGCGGTGCGTGCGTGTGAGCGAGTGCGGACGACGACGGCGAAAGCATTCTCTCGTCGCGACTCGTCGAGCGTCGACGTCCATGTCCGTATTCGCGCTCGATCCTCTCCCGCTCCCGTTCCCTTTCACGCCCCCTTTCCGCCCTCTCCCGCTCGATCGCCCGTCCTTTGTCTCTGCTCTGCATATCCCTCTCTCTCTCTCTCTCCCGCATATCCCTCTCCATCAACGCGCGCTCCCGTTCTCGTGCGTATTCTACCCCGTATAGCGGAAGCGGAAGCGGGGGAGGGGGCAGTCGCCCAGATCCGACTGGGCTTTGAATGGGGTGGGGATGTGGGGACGAGGCATGCGATATCGAGGGGGTGCGGTGTTGAGGGGGAGGTGGGAGGGAGTGATCATGAGGGGGTGGGTGTTGTTGTTGTTGTTGTGCATTATTCTGCTGTTGTTGTTGCTGTTGTTGCTGCTGCTGCTGCTGCTGCTGCTGTTGTTGTTGTTGTCTCCGTCTGGTCTGGTCCTCCGAAGGCGAGTCTTGCAATAGCGCCGCGACGTTCATCCTCTCTCTCTCCTTCCTTCTCTTCCTAATCTATCGATGGATGGCTCTTCAAAGTTGTGAATACAGTCGAGGAAGGTGACGGTGACGGCGACAACGAGAATATGGAAGAACGAAGAACGAAGACAAAGAACAAAGAACGAAAACGAGGCCAGAGCGCACGCGCGTGCGACGGACTGATGAAAATGTCGAATGGACGATCACAGGAACGTCCCGATCGAGATCCTTCCCAGCCCCTTCGCCCTCTCCCTATCATACGTAGCCAAATCAAATTGGGACATGTGTGATGTAAATTGTACGTTTCCGCGTTCTCGGCGCAACGCGTGCAAGACGCCAACGCCAAATTCCAATGTTAACGTTGAGTTTCCCGAATCCGAAGGCGTCATCCCTTTCCCCGCGTTCTCCGTTCGCAGCTCGCAGCTCGCAGCTGCTGCTGGCAGGCAAAGTCGCACTCAGCGAAGCCTTCCTCCTTCTCTATTCCCAAAGCAACTAACGAATCATCAAGCACACCGTCCTCTTCACACACACCTTCTCAACACTCAACACTCAAACCCCCCTCCCTTCCATCCCCTCGAGTCTCAGCCACCCAACCCACTCATCACAATCACGCACGCATGACGTCCCTGACGTAAACGGTAATCCCACCCACAAAAACCCAAGCGCCCGGCTATCTCCATCTCACCCATTGGCATGCATCTCCCCGAGCTTCGATCTCTGGGTTTTGATACGTAGATCTCAGATTCGAGCCCCTCAAGGCCTCATGTCCGAGAGTGGGTGGATTGGCTGGACCAATCATGTTGCAGGGAGGGATGAAAGGGGAAGGATGGCGTCCGGGATCTTCCGCTGGGGCGAGTAAGAACGAAACGCCACTGTGTTGAGTACTTGTCGAATCAGTGACAGTATGGGATAGGGGGTATCTGGATGGACAGATGGATAGCGCCAGCGCCACGCCGCGCTGTACTACTTATAACTAACCAACTTACACCCGCCCGAGGACTTGCTTCAAGACTCCAGATCCAGAAAAGGAATCAAGAATCACATCATGATGGACGAGGAATGTTGACTAGAATGACGATCATCATCACATCGTCTGGCCAGAGCTTGAAACTTGTGTAAGACCAGAGACGGTCAAGCTCGTGAACATTGCAATCCATGATGATATCGTAGACTTTTACCTGTCCAACGAGGTCGAGAACGAGTAAGTAGTCCAAGCGAAGACGAAGACGAGCATGAACTTGATGTAAGCACTTCAAGCAAAGCGCCACCGTGATTCAGACAGACAGGACAAAAACAAACCACATTACCGTTCGGACTACCACCACCACCATCACACACCGAACGAAAAAAGCAACAAAAAACAGAAAATGCAGATGCGATCACAATATTATTGTATGAACCAGACGTGTCGTGTATGTAATGACTTCTCAACCCCCAACCTCCCACCCACCATACCACCCCGCCTCCCAGCCAACCAACCCCCCACTCATCCACCCTCCCCGTCAACCATCCAATGGTCCACCCTCCTATCCAGCCAACCACCCACCCACCACCAACAACCCACCACCAACGTCATAACTTTACAAAACCACACAGACCACAGACCCACAAAATTCAAAACTCAAAACTCAAACGCGTAATTGAAGCTCGACGAGACGAGATAAAAACAGAGATGAGACAAGACAGGACGAGATAAAACAGGACGGGAGACGAGACGAGACGAGAGACAAGAACAATGACAATCACACTTCGTAGATCCGACTTGAACGTTCAACCCACACCACAGGCGCTGCTGAGTGCTCCAACCTCAAGCACTATGCACACATCTCCGCCCGCAAGGACTCCTCCCTCTCCTATGAGCAACGCCTACTACACCAAAAAATCAACCCACCACCAACTACCCACTCCTCTCAGCAGCCCGAAGACGCGATATGAAGAGTTGCGTCAGGACCCGCTATAGATTATATATGCCTGGCTTATACGGCCGACTCTAATTCCGGTGCAGGCGTGTTCGTCCCACTCGGAATATTCGCATTGATCTCGTCCAGGAGATCCGAAGCCGCTTTCGCGCTCGCCACCTATTATGCACGACGCAGATGCAAATCAGAAATCAGAAATCAGACCGGCAACAACGACGCACGAGTGTGAGGAGAGGAGAGGAGAACAGAAGAGATGGAGGTCAGACGCCATGCACTGGGACATATAGCGAAGATGTGTGGAATGTGGGACGTAAAATGGGGATTGTGGAATGGAGACAGATGTGTAAAGTAGAACGTACCCTCAGATTATAATGCGTCGTCTTCCCCTCCTCGATCACGCTGAACCTGAGGAACCTCGGATCCGCCGCGATGAAGCATTTCATGCCCTTGAACAGCGGCACGTTCAGTATGACGGCGTATACCGCTTCTTTCCGCATCACTGTACGTCGGTCAAATGGGACCGGCCAGATTCACGTTAGTTAGTTCGTGGGGCTCACGGGGTAGATGGGATGCAAAACAGAACACAATATATTGGTTGGAAGAAACCGATGATGGGAGGAAAAGAACCAAGAAGACACAGACGAAAATGAAATGACAGAGGTAGATGTATAGGGAAAGGAATAGGAATAAATGTATGGAAGAGAAGAGAATACGCACGAAGCCTGGCACCCCGCCCGTCCGCTCGTCTGACGTTCACCCGCAACGTCCCCGTTCCCCTTTCCTTCCACGCATTGTCCGAAGTTAGGAAGTATAGTTTGCCTCGTACATGATGTACCGTCTCCTCGTCTTCCTCGCCCGTCACAGCTATAGCACAAATCATCCATCAGCACCAGAGCCAGTACACATATAACCCGATTCCACCGAGAGCCAACCAGAAACCACACGAGGAACGAAAAGGATAAGTAAAAGCATAAAGACCACTCACTCTCCTTCTCCTCCAGCGTCCCCTTCTTCCTCCCCTCGCCCCACACATACCCGTCCTCATTTTCCCCGTCAGCAATCTCCTTATCGCTATCCCTCTCCGCCCTCAACTTCTCCCCAAACGTACTCCCCTCCCTCGTCCGACTTTCGCTCCTCCTGCTCTCCTCATTCTTGTCCTTGTCCTTCTCGTCACCATCCACCCCCTCGTCACTCCCCTCCTCGCTCTTCCTCCCATTCCGACTCTCCGACCTCTCCCTCTCTTCCTTCTTCGCGCTCGACGTCTCCGGATCCGCAAGCGACGTCTCACTCCCATTCCCAATCGGACTCCCAGCCCTAGCCCTCTTCGCCGCCGGAATCGCAAACCCTTGTGCTCCCCCCTTCGCATACGCCCCAAACCCTCCCCCAGCCCCATTATTACCCGTCCCCGTCCCCGCCGAATTCCCGAACACCGACGACCCCCCCGGAGTCGATCCGAAGACCGACCCACCACCCCCAAACACCCCACCGACGCTCGACCCCGATCCCCTCCTCCCATGTCCACTCCCAGGTGACTTTGACCTCGCTAGAGGTGACTTGGGTCGATCAATCCCGCTAGATGATTTCGCAGAGGAGAATGGAGATGAAGAACCGACGAAGGCTTCAAAGCCCGTCTTGCGCTTCGACCCTGCGGATGGAGAAGAGGCGGAAGCAGTCGTCGGTGGAGTGGCGCTCGTGGTGGCGGAGCCATTGGTGGCAGTGTGTGAAGAGGACGCTGTGGACCATGGAGATGGTGATTTGGACGAGGATCCGAAGAGGTTGGGGCCCTTGACGGAGGCGAAGGGTGAAGCCGCCGAGGCGTACGCGAGGAAGCCGCCGCCGCTCTGTACATGTGAGAACAATAACCATGAGCACAGATAAGAGGCTTGGAAAACAAGGGAAGACTGACCGGCGTAGGCGCCGGTGCAGGCTTCGTGACCTTCTCAGAGTCAGGGGCCGAAACAGGTGGCTTAGCAGTGGCGGGAGTGGTGGTGGGAGCAGCGGCAGCAGTCGTCGTACTCGAAGATCCAGAAGCTGCTCGTTCCCTCGAGCTCGACGTAGACTTCGCCCTCTCCTTAGGCTTTGTTTCGGCGGGAACAGGTGGCGGTGAAGGCCTCTTTGTTTCACGCGGGTTGTCGTCCTTGTCGGCGTCATCCCTCGGTCGCTTGGTCGGGGCTTCGTCTGACTTGGCAGCATCCTCCTTCTTTGGCATCTCCACATCCGCATCCTTCTCTTCGCCAGGGGGAATGGAGGGCGGTAAAGTGGAGGGTGGAGCGGGAGGCGGTGACGCAGGCTCCGTGGGTGCAAGGCTCGCAGCCCTTTCCTCGAGCTTGCGTTTCTGTGAGATGGGCTTATCGACCGAGTCTTCCGGTATATCAACATGTTCAGCAGGTGCGGGTGTGGGTTTGTGAAGGGTAGAGTAAGCAGGCATGGGTATGGGAGCAGATTCGTCGGGATGAATATCCATCGCCGGAGGCTGAGGACTGCGTTCTGCGTCCGGGATATGCACATCAAGATTCTCTTCTGATGAAGAACCATGTGCGGGAATTGCAGCAGAGAGGAGTTCGGGTCCATCCATGCTGTGGTCGTGGAGCTCCGCAGAGGCGCTGTCATCGTGCGACGCGTCCTCCCCGGCTTCCTCGATGTCGTCAGCGGCGGCGGGCGTTGTCGGCGCATCGACCTTGATGAGACTCTCTGTCGAGTTTCGTGCCCCTTGTTGTTGTCTCCACGAGATGTCCTCAACGCCCTGACTGATTTGACGCATCTTCGTTTCGTGTGGCGGGGAGCCACTGACAGGTTGCGTGGACCCTGGTCCGTCGTCTGCGTCGATATTCTCGTCTTCCTCTTCTTCTTCTTCGTCGTCTTCGTCGCTCCCGTTATCGTGTGGACGATCGTTGACCAGGACGAAGTCGTCTTCCTCGTTTGACTCGGCGGTGGAGGCAAGGTTGGTCCGGTTCTTTTTAGTGGGGCTTCGGACATCTCTATCGCGCCTTGCCGCTCGGGCATCCTAAATGGTAGACAATGCAAGATATAAGAACAATAGTGAGTACAAAAGATCAGGCGAGCAAAAGAAACTATCGATGGATTTAAAGCGAGAAGTTCGTACAGCATCTTCTTCGTCGTCTTCCTCGCGCTGAGGCGTCGCTGGCTCTTGAGAGATCTCCCGTTCTCTCTTCCTCGACAGTTTCAAATCGTCATCTTGCTCGACATCATCTTCTGCTCATCGCACAGCACAGCGTCCAAACACATTAATGCACAAAAACATGCGGCAAACACAAGGTCAGCTCATAGAAAAGGGCCAGAGGGGAACGAGGACAGAACGCCCACTAGAGATAACCAGACGACGGACCTTGCACTGACCCCTGCTCGTCCACTTTCGGTGGTGTATCTGGCTCTGACATCTCTCTTGAAGCCAGCTCTGAATATGTCTGTGGTATTGTTGAATTAGTACGGTGCTCGTTGTGGCCGTCGTCGGGGATGATGGTTGTGCGCAAGAAGTGAGAGTGAAAGAACAGGCAGGCGCCTCTTGCCTGCCGTGTCTTGTCCACTCAATTTGCCTTTTTGGGAATTGGTCTATCAACAGGGGTGGCCACGTGCGTTATGCGTGACTCTTTCCCCCCTGAAGCTTTCAGAATTGTTTGTTCAGAGACTTGAGAGAAAGCAAGAGCGCATCTACGCCGTGTTTCTATAGTGTGCTCAAGTACATGAGAAGGAATGCGGAGAGCACCAGTGTGGCTGTCGGAAGTGAGCGGTAATCTACAGTGATGAAGTAAAAACGGACCGACTGCACGGTGAGGACAAAACGGGAGCCTATGACGAATGATACTATGCGGAGGATGAGGGGCACAGGGGTAAATGATTTAAATGGGAACATGCGAGGACAGAGAGGACAACAACAAGATGAGTAGCAGGCATGCAGGATATCAAAAACAACAGAGAAGCATCACATCGATATCGTCGAATAGCGTGATCATAGGTCAACCAAGAATCGTGAATCAGTAGGTGGAAAGTAGAGTACGGACGGAAACAAAAGCAGGCAATAGGAGCCCAATAAGTAGTTAAAAGATGCAAAGAGATCAAGCCGAAAAAAAAGCAGCAAATTAGGATAGCAAAATCAAACACACGCTAATGTCAAGATGGGGGTGCAGGATCACTGGCAGTTGCAGCAGCATCGTGCTTATTCCTGTCATCCGCCATGACGAGCATGTTCCTCAAGCTCCGCTCTAGCACCGGCTTCGTCAACACACTGCACAAACAATCCCGTCAGTTGTTGATCGCACTATCAGAGAGAAAACACTCACTAGTCCACCCCGGCCTCGAGATACTCCTCCTGATCACTCAACAATGCATTCCCCGTAACACCCACAACGAAATCCGTCCTCCCCATCTCCCTCAACTTCGCCACCGCCTTCAGCCCGCTCAACACCGGCATCTGGTTATCCAAAAACACAATCGAATACTTACTCTCCTCTGTCCCCAGTCCAGTCCCCGTACCCGCGCCCGAACCTCCATCCGTACTCGGCCTCGTATCATCTGCGAACCGAATGCTCGGTGGCTCCTCCGACGAAGGCGTCGGCTTTGCGCTCCCTGTACTACCCACCACAGACCCCGGCCGTACGGTACGCGAGCCACATATCATTTCAAGTGCGATCTCTCCGTTTTCAGCTACAGAGACCACACACCCGAGACGGGTGAGCATCCTGTTCATGAGCATTCGCGTAAGGGGATCGTCGTCGACTACAAGGACGTGAAGACCAGTGGGCACGGTGGGCATTTTAGGCTTCGTTGATGGATTATGAGTTAGTGTTGGCGGTGGTGTAGGCGGTGGCTGAGGTAGTGTCGATGACGGTCTTGGAGGTGGTGGTAGAGGTTGTGAGTCGGATTCTGGTGCGGACGAGTCGTGTGCAGGTAATGTGAGAGAAGTATGGATATTCAGACCGGCGGAACTCGGTGGCGTACTATACGCAGGACTAGGCGCGTCGTTCGTTGCCAGATCTGCAGGATAAGCGTCGGTCATCGGCTGGCCTTGTGCATCGAAGGCACGAGGAGGGAGGGTCATATGAGGAGCGGGCTGCCTGAGGGTTGGCGTGTCCGAGTTGCCTGAGTTGTTGCGATCCGCTTCGTCCAATATTGGCGGTATAGCTGTCGACAGGCCCGGCTCAATTCCGTCTAGGACAGCGGCTTCAGCACTGATAGGGATACCGTTGAGTGTGTCCTTGAGCGTTCGTGTGATGATGGAAGGATTGGAAGGGTTCTCGCTCGACCGGGTGGCAAACTCGACCAGACCACCTGAGTAACAACGCGGTTCAGCAAAGCCGTTTTAGGAAGCTGTGTGGTCAGACATACCTTGCTCCATGAGCGACTGGAGAGCAGAGGGCGTCTGGGAGACTTGCGCCATGTACGGTCCAGGGCCGTTTTCCCCGACCTTGCTATCAACTGTCGGGAGCAGCGTCGCCGTTGCATTCTCCATCATACCCGCCGCCAGAGCTTGCCCGGTGGCCTCTTTCCGCTCTGCATGTTGTGCCCCACTATACGAAGGAGCAGCGACGATGGCTTTCGCCCCCACACCGAACGCTATAGGACAGCATATGGTCGTTCAGCTGAAGAGAATTGACGGAAGTTGAATAGAGACGTTGTACGCACGTAGTTCGACCCAGAATGTCGATCCCTTGCCAACCTTCGACATCACACCCAATCGTCCCCCACTTCTCTTGACGATCTGCCTCACAAGTGCGAGACCCAAGCCGGTCCCTTTCCCACCCTGCTGCTTCCCTCTCTCTGTCTGATTGAACGCAGCTGGTAAACCCGACACCGATTAGCCTCCCAGGATCGTGTACGATGACCTTTTCGTGAGAGATACGTACAGAACAGCTTGCTCTGCACCATCTCCTTCGGTGGAATGCCATATCCAGTATCCGTCACCTCGATTCTCACCACGATACTCTCCGGCTGCCTCTCATGTCTCGCATTATGCTCCCTAATCTTATTCGCCGAAAGTCTCGTCATGCCATCTGAGCCCTGACTATCCCCCCGGTGCGCCGCACTCATCCCCTTCCCCATCCTATTTCCACTCTGTTTCCTCCTCTCCGGATTTTCCTGCCCCACATCCCTCCCTCCCGCAACCTTCTCATCGTCATGATCCTCGTCCTCGTCGTCATCGTCGCATTCACCCTCATGGTCCCGATCATCCTCGTCGTCGTCCTCGTCGTCTCCACCGGGCGGCACATCAAACCCACACGCACAAGCCGGCACGATCAACCTCGTCGTAATCTTCAGCATACCCCCCGGCGGCGTAAACTTACACGCATTGCTCGCCAAATTCGTAATGATCTGCATCAATCGCGTCTCGTCGCCCACCACGATCCCGTCCGCATAAGGATCAGCTTCAAACTTGGAGGAAATCTGTTCGGCGGTGAGGCCACGCGCGGTGTAGGCGGCCCGACGGGCCACTTCGTCGATGCATTTGTCGAGGTCGGTGATGAAGGAGAGGTTGCGAGCGTCGGCGGCGAGTCGGAGAGGCACGAAGAGGGAGCGCATGACTTGATGGAAGGGGTACGGCTGAAAATGATGTTCGATAAATTGGTTACAACGGATATTTACCGGACAAAATATGCAGCATACCTTGAACACGGACTCGAATCTCCCACTGTCCATCCGATTGAAGTCAAGCACGTCGTTGAGGACCTTGGACATCATAGCTAAACTGCCTTCCAGAGCTTTGAACTCGATCTCTTGAGCCTGCGGTACCACGCCGGAAGCCTCCATGTTCTGGGTCGCCAGGACTAATGCAGATCAATGCCAGTTACATGATTAGCCGAACTTTTGTGAGGAATAAATGCGCAAGAACGACGTACGTGCGGTGTTCAATGGAACCCGGACTTCATGAAAGACGTATGAAGTCAACCGTCTCTTTGAGTCCGAGGCCTTACGCTCGTTGACTTGCGCCTTCTGCGTCGCACGGAACTGCACCTTGAGTTGGTCGCGCAAGGTATACAATCTGCGCTCCGCCTAGATTTATCGGCGGATGACGATTAGTGAGAAGTATTTGGACGAGGCAGCAGATATAAACACACCGTTTCGCGCATGTAATGCACATAGATCAAGAACCCATGGAAGACAGCGAAGTTGAGGACGTCTGAAGTGACACGCCTCAATATTGAGCAGTAAAAATCTGAAACTCAAGCTTACTTCTGACCCAGGACGTGCGTGCCGGAAGAATGAGCACACAAGTTCTGTGCGAGTTATTTCTAAAGTTAGATCATGACATCGAGGAGAGAAGTCATCGTGGGTACGCACAAGACGAACCAGGTGACGGCACCAATGAGCGCCGGGAGACGTTTCATTTTCAATCCAAAGAGCGCAATGGTCTGCATTCCGGTTGTATAGCTATAATATCCGAAATAAGATAATAAGTGTCGATCATACCTCATGAATGAATGACGTTCACGCACTAGAATGTCGCGAGGAAATCTTTGGTGCCGCACGTGAAGTGCGACCTTGTTCCGGTGAAATACCCACAAGCGTACATGTCGGCGATTTGATACCATGCCCTTTGAAGGAAAGAACAAAAGACATTGTCAGCGAGAAAGTCTGAATGTCAATGATAACTCTGCGTACTCACCAGGACCAGATGGAGAACGTCAGGAAAACCTGATAAAGGTTTGACTTGTCGCGCGGCCAGTCGTACATGACCATACCCAGGATCGGAAAGGTGAGCGCGGGTGTGATCTATTCTTGGCAGAGGTGATGTTGAGCGACTCGGGAAGTTGCCGCAGACACGATGGGTATGCGAAGGAGTACACAAATAGACGATGAAGGCACGGAAGTGCGGCACTCCATGAACAGCCAAATGCCCTCGATCGTGCACGTTTGCACGACCAGTACGACAAAACAACGTTCAGGAAGAAACACGATGCAGCAATAGAGCAGTGGACTTGGAGTGAGTGGAGCACCACAGCGCACGCTCCGTAGCCCTCCTGACAAACTTCGGACATAGAAGATAAGGAAGAGCGAGACGTACCCCATAGTAAAAGATGTCGTCAGCCAAAACACGCGGACCAGGAAGAAAGATGACGGCCAAAACCCAGTTGATGATCAGGAAAACTGAAGCCCAGAGCGCAAGCGACTAGCACAGACAGCAGTCATTCAGCCGCCCTCACGCCATCGAGAGAGTAAGCGCGTCGACGCACCTTGCGCATGAACCAGCTCTCCTTCGCATAATGAATCTCCGCCTTTTGATCCATGAATCTGAGAACAAAGAAGTCGACGATGGCAGGCCATACCCTCCAGCGCAGCATAATGAGTGGCCAGCAAGAAGCCCAGAAGCCGGTGGCGTGAAAGAAAAGACTGTCATGGTCCGTCGTCGTCCCTCCGTGGTGATGGCTGTTCGACTTCTCGGGACTGGCCCCTTGTTCGGAATGAGAAGTAGACGACTTCAACTCCTCCTGCCAGTTCCTATCGATTACTACCTCGTCTACCTCATCTCCATCTTCATTCTGAGTGATCGGCGCCCGTCCAGCTGTAATACTACTCTGGGCTGTGCTCTCCTCGATGATTGAAGAGGTCGATGGCGAGGTCCCGGTGCCCAACCGTCTGCGCAGGCGTTCCCAACGAACCCGAAGGCCTCCGTCTATACGTGCCTGTTTGCGCTTTTGTCGGCTGCTTGAGGAAGAGCCTTGCTTTGTATTTGCTATGACAGGGGGTGGGAGAAGAGCGTCGACATTTGCCGGAGTAAGTCTCGCAGACTGAGTGAGAGTGATTTTTTCGTCAATAGGAGTTGCCTTTTCGGAGTGAAGACCCATGGGAATTTCCTCGTTATGCGTCCATCGAGCGGTGGATGAGGAAGCCGTGCCGAAACCAGAATGAGACCTGTGCTGCCAGCCTGAGTTGGGGGAGCTCATGCGAAAGATGAGAAAAAATGAACGAGCTCGCCGTTGAGACCGATGGCGACAACGGAAACGACGACGGAGAAGACGACGACGGACGAAGGTAGGGAGAAGAAAGAGCTGCGATTACCACTGTCACTGCAAGCGCTGTTCCGCCGGTCTGCAAATCTGGGCCTTCCAAAAACGTCATCGCTTTCCCATCCCCTGGACCTGGCGGCGTACCTGAACCAATCTCGTAAACGTGGCACCCGGCGGCACCTTTCATGAACCATGATGCACGACTCAACTGAACTCAAACTGAACTGAAGAAGCTCTCTGAAGCCTCGAGGGACCGACGAAGGTGCGAGCCATAACTCAAAGCGAGGTCGAGAAAGTGGTAAGGTTCGTTACTATAAAGCCGAACCTCAGAGACTACCTATTCTAGCTCTTTGTTCGCCGTGACTCGGAGACCGATCTTAATTTTTTCTTTCATCCAGAGCAGACGGATAGCTTACGGGGCATAGTAGTCTGTGTAAAATACCTTCTACATACAGGGAGTCGTAGATTCCGCGACTGGTGAGGAGAGCGTGCTTAAATCGGAAGATAAAGGGCGGGTTCGCCCCTCGAGGGCAGTAAGGTAAGTCTTATCGAGAATACAAAGAAAGCACAGTAGCAAGCCTTCAACAAGCAGATGGAAACCGCAAGAAGCAATTATTCATTCTGCGGCCAGCGTACTTCACAAGATCAGGGAGTGTCGGTACTACGCACCGTGACCGTGACGATAAGTCAGTCCAAGATGTGGTCGAAGTAAGTATTGTACGATGATGGTCAAAAAAAGATCGATTCCTCGCTCAGCTGTGTGGAAGCTGGCTTCAGCTTCACCAAGCAAGTTAGCATCTTCTGAACCGTGCACCAATTGTCGATGCCACTTTGAAGTGCTGCGTTGGGGGGTGCAAGAAACCCACGAAAGCGCGGCACGGCGCGTTCCGCTCCGGGTGTGTTGCATGGCGGCAAAGGGTCACCGGCGCCAAGCATCCAGCCGGCTGGCGCGGCCGGACGTGGCACGCAGAAACCAACGACATGGCGCTGGGTTACGTAACATCCTCGAACAGCGAATGCCACCAGGAAAAGTGATTGAAGATGGGGAATCCGAAGTAGATTTGACGCCGAGCAAAGCGCAGGGGAAGATATAGAAGCAGTTGTCAAGATACCGGCATGGCAGCTCGAGGCGTCCACGACGAAGTTGCGACGAAGTATTGCCCAGGTTTGGCCCAGGTGGCCCATTCGCGGGCTCTACAGCATCCAACAAGATATTGTCGCCGTACAGAACCCCTCCATACTATATACCATTCCATATGTCTGATTGGTGTGTGATGTTCTTGAGACTGCCGGTAAGGGCATTACGTTTGATAGGCGTACAGATAGTATGAAGCGGCCCAGAAATTTCTGACAACGCACCGCAAGTAATTCACGCCTCCGTAACTTCCAGTCATCGTTCATATTGGTCTGAAGAGCTCAAAAGAGCTTCATCCGAAGGAGATATTTGTGTTCATACTAGCTCAGAAGATAGAGGCGAAACCGGGGAAAGGAAAGAGAGCCGCAGCCAAAGCGGCTCGCGCGAGACGATGGGGGTGGGAAAGTTCAGCTTGTTGTCGGAGTTTGTTTTGACCAGACACCTCGTCGGGACGACCTGATCCTCGCTTGACCTTGTTCATCCTCTTCCCTCACCCCCACCCTGATTAGAAATACTCCTCTTCCTCTGGGTTTTCCCCTCATCCCCCTAGTAAATTATCTCCTTACCCTCACGTTCTCAATTTTCTTGCGCCTTGCCAACTAGTCCCACCGTCCCGGCACTGAGTTTAAATTGACTTGGCATCGCCCGACTCATGGCTACATTCATCACGCTCAAGAACGGGGAGCAGGTCAAAGTCAACGGTAATTGAATTTTCTTCTTTCTTCATCTCCTCCTTTTTTTATTCAGCTCATTGTTCCCCTGGCCGCACAGACCATGTCTATTGCTCGCCCGCGTGGTCCGTCCGAGATGGGACCCCATACTCTGTGGCGCGCATCATGGAGTTCTTGCCCCCCGAAGGCGCCTCGCGCGCAAAGGGCAAGGCCTCACAGCCAACGCGCGTTCGCTTGGCGTGGTACTACCGACCGGGCGACGTCAGCGACCGCCCCGTCGCCGACTCCCGCCTCCTCCTCGCCGCCATATTCTCAGAGATCACCGACGTCTCACAGCTTAGGTCAAAGTGCTTTGTCGTCCACAGGGACAAGATCACCGACCTCGCGGGTTGGAAGAAGCGCCCGGATCGGTTTTATTTCAACCGGCTCTTCGATCCGTATATCAAGAAGGAGTTTGAAGTCATCCAGTCCGTCGATGTCAGAAATTGTGGGTTTCGTCTCTTTTCGTCCTTGCTTTGAGTATTGTACTGAGAGACCTATTACACAGTGCCTGACGACATCCGGAAGGTCCTTACTACTAGATACGAATACGTTGTCGCCGAAAAGGAAATCGTCCCCGACCTGACCGATGCGCTACGCAACTGCGATACATGCCAGAAATGGTGCCCACCGTACGTACAGTATCCCTCCTATTTTGCTGATACACCTCTCGATTGTTTTTCGTCTCCCCAATTTTTCGCTTACCATCGGCACCTTCGCTCGTCTCGCAAACCAATGCTTACTCATCGCTGCACTCGACCAGACCCGAATGTGTTCGTTGCGATCGCTGCAAACGCTACTTCCACATGGGCTGTGTCCAACCCCCACTCATCGCAAAGCCCACACGCGGCTACGGTTGGACGTGTGCGCCCTGTTCCCGCGCCCACGAAGAAGCCGTCGAGGGTCACGTCGTCGGTCGTCACTCGACACCTACGACTAAACCGAGGTCGAATGCTCCGCCAGCCAGAGGAAGAGGCAGACCGAGGAAGGACAAGACACTCGCGGAGAAGGAAGAGATGATGGAGGTGAAGCATTTCAAGATGTGGCCGTTTAGGTATTTCGGGTGAGTAACTTGACAAGTTCGTCGAGAGCAGTGTACTGAGGGTTTGTGCAGTTTACATACGGTTGCAGAGGATACCATGGGTGAGTTGTCTAGATTAGGATACAGAATATAGCGTACTGATTACATCTATAGACCCAGACGACCTCATATTTCCTCGGACGACCACTCGTCTTGGTCCCAAATACCAAGCTGTCATCCCGCCTCTCCGCGGCTCTAACGATCCAGGTACGTCTTATTCATCCTCCTCGGAGCAATCGGGCGTCAAATTCAACAAGCAGCTGTAGAAACCGACGAACGAGGGGGTGAGAACACAATCGAAATCCTGAGCCTCGTGAACCAGATGTCGGAGAGGCAAGGTGCGTGGGAACTTTTCTTCCGGAATCTTGCCATCAACTGATGTTTCTATATCGGGTTGACTCACCGGATCTCGCCTATCTTCGGTAGTCGCTGAACGTACGTAATCACCGGTGTTCTGGTTTGCAGCTCGCTTTGCTGACCCGCATGTCATGCATTTTTTTCGCTCGGTCTATGTGTGCAATGATTTGACTTCTTTGTAGTCGAGGCGCGGAAGGCGAAGTTGACTACCAAGCCAGAACTCAGGTCGAGCGTGGACTGGTTGACTGAGGTCATCAAACGGTTCTCAGAGGCATATCTTGCACAGAAAGACCTAACAACCGCCGATATCAATATGCTAGATACTTTCCGTCTCGAGAAGGTATGCATTCAATTCTTGTATCACGGGCCATTCCTTGTCATCATAATCTGTTAACTGAACCTCTCGCACCCAATCCGTCATCGTAGTGGAAGTCAGCACCGACGAGGTATACGGATCGGGAATGGGACGAGGAGGAAAAGGCTGCGTTTGAGCACGCCATCCTTCAACATGGAGCTGAGCTCCGTCCTGTGCGCGATGAAGTCGGGACTCGTACCATCGCCGAAGTCGTCCGGTACTACGGACATTGGAAGGCGTAAGCTTCTCACTTTATATGCGCGCGCTCAGCCCAGAACTAAATACTGTTCATTCAGTGGCAAAATCCGCGAAGAACTTTCTCAACGCCGCAATACCACATCCAACGCTCCAGCAATCTCTCACTCCCGATACTCGGACGAAGAAGGCTCCATCGTCCGTACTGCGGGCAAGAACTTCAGCTGTGGCGCATGCCGTACAAAGGACACGACCAAGTGGTGGAAAGCTCCTCGCGGTCTCAGCTCGAGTGTCCTTTGCGATAACTGTGGGACGAGTTGGAGGAAATATGCGGATCTGAACCCTCTGAGGCCAGTGAGGGAAGAAGCGATGGCTGCAAAGGCGAAGACGACGGGGGAGAAGAGGGAGGGAACCCCGTTGAGTGCGCCGGCGAATAAGAGACTCAAGGCCACCAATTCGGTGAGGTCAAGCCCTGCACCAGCGGCTCCGTCGGCACCTCAGATGCGCTGTGTGGCATGCCATAAGAACGGCCCTGCGAGTAAGGTCGTCAAGTGCCAACAATGTCAGATGAAGATCCATGCAGGTCCGTTTCCCTCAAATTTACTTGCCTTTACAAAGGTCACTTACGGTTCTTCGATGCTCGTGTAGGTGCTTGTGGTTTTGTCCCAGATCCTAGCGTCTCGGAGTGGTACTGCGACTTGTGTCAGAATGAGAAGGTTGCAGAAGCTTCTCTGGTCAGTGTCATACGTCAACTTGTTCATTTATCCGGTACTGAAGACTGGTTTTCCTTGCAGAATACCGATTGTGTGCTTTGTCCTCGTCCGAAGCGGGACCGAAAGAGCAAAGAATACTACCCATTACCCGACACCTTCCTCCGCGCATGTAAACCAACGGAAGGACAAGGTTGGGCTCACGTCGTGTGTGCTGTCTTCCATTCCGAGATTATGTTCTCGGATTCTTCACGGCTACGCGTCGTCGAGGGTATCAGTGCTATTCCTAGTTATCGGTGGCAGGCGGTAAGTGCATAACACATCTCATCCAAGGCGAATGTGAATTGATGATTCCTGTCGCTGTAGAAATGTGGGATATGCAAGGAGGCGGGAGGTGCTGTGGTGAAATGCCACGATTGCTCGCAGATGTACCATGTCTCTTGTGCGTGGAACAGGGGCTGCAAGTTCCAGTTTGAGATGCAGCCTGTGAGTAATTTTCCATCGTACGTCGTACGCTTGCTTAACCCTTTGACTGCACTAGGTCAAGAACGTTCGGCGCGACCTCGCCACTACTGTCAACTTCAAGGATGCGACTGGTCATATGGTTGCGGTCGTTCGGTGCAAGGAACACTACGACCAGAAACACCAGTACATTAACCTCTGTGAACAGAATGAATTCGGCGAGGTATGTCTTCTCTGCATCTCCGACTCTCGTTTAGATCCTCTTCGTCTTACATTGTCCTGCAGACCGCGTTGCAGGTCTTCTGTCGGAACTACAAACAAGTTCAAGTCTCACAATCGCACGCCCTCCTCCGCAAAGCCCAACGGCTCGACGAGATCCTCCTCAGAAGTAACCCAACACCTGCGCTCAACGGTCACTCCGAAACACACGTCACTCCTCTGTCTTCCTCCACCAACGCGCCTCAGTCTCCCGCTCCTCGATGCGCGGAATGCAAGACCTCTCATACACCTTTCATGCATACTGTCGGATCGAGGTTCATGTGCCATCGTTGTTGGTTCGATAAGGAGCTTCCGACGTACAGGGAGCCACCTATCGCTCTGCTGTGATATCCTATCCTTTCATCACTCCTTTATTTCTCCCTGTGTTGTCGTTTTGTTGTCTTTGTTGCTGGGTTCTCGTTCTCGTTCCTTCTGATTACATACATACGGGGACATGGCTTGAGGTCGTTAGTCCCGTTTGTAACATACCGCTCTGATATTCATCGTTTTGCTCGACTAGGCGAGCCTGGGAATCATAAACAGTGGACATGTAGGTGCCGCTGGACGTGCTTTGAGGGCTGTTGTCCATCAGTGCGTTACGCCAAGAATTGCAGACGGTCCGAAAGGATAGAACGGGGACCGACATCATCATTCACTGGTATGCTGCGGTTTACGCCTCACCCACATCTGAAACTCATACTTCACGCCTTTCTCCTCCTGTACACCCTTGGGCACCTCAAAGCCTACCCACTCACTCAACTCCTCGTGTGGCGCTCGATTCCACTGTACACCCTCCTCCGCCGCTCTTGCCCCCGATTCGCCTTGAGAGGTCAAGAAATCTGGCATAAAGACATTGCAGTCTTCAAATGCGGGTTCAAGAATACGTGTAAGAAGGACGCGGTCGACGAAGGCGGCAGTAGTGGGGTCGGGTGGAAGAGCGAGGGATTCGTTATGGAGTGTGGCGCCACCGATGATGAAGGCGTGATGGATAGGTTTGAAAGACTCAGGAGCAGGTGACGGTGGTGGATTAGATATACGAGCGAGCGCATCGGCCAGATTAAGGTGTAGGAATGTCGGAGAGGTTTGTGGTGTCCTATTTTCGACCAATAATACATCGTGAGCTTTGTAACACCGCGAGCTAAACATATAGACGTACGATCCGATCTCATACTTCTCATTCCTCGACACCACTATATTCACGCGATCCTTCAACGGTCTAAACTTCTTTGGGATACTTTCCCATGTATTTCTCCCCATCACGACCGCGTTCACCTTCCCTTCCGGCGCAGTTTTTGTGGCGCGAGCGAAGTAGGACATTTCTTGAGGAAGCTGCCATGGAAGACTTCCGTTCTGTCCGATACCATTGGTTCTGGTTGCGGCGACTATGAGAGTGAGACGAGACATATTTTGAAGTCGAAGCAAGCCGTGGCTGGGGTCGAGAGTAAACTTGAATCTACACTTCGATCGACTTTGTTATAGGGGCGGTGAGCGATCACGTGGCAATCTATTCCACGGCGCCAGGCGCGCTCAACACTCGCAGTCATCTGCAGACAAACTTCATCACAACCTTCCAACTGTGTACGCGAGCTCTCCGCTATCATTCCTTGGGACATTTGTGAGAGCGATCGGCAATGTTTTCTTTCCAGGAAATCAAGCAGCTGTTGATTTCCGCGAACAAGTCGCGATCGCGACCTGATTCATGGGCGACGGAACGAATCGTGGATAAAACGAAGGCCTTGGCTGCGGCAGCAGCGCTACTGGTTCGTGAGTGCATCTATATTTGAGAGCACATTTGGAGACAACTTCTAGGAGCTCGAAGGTAAGTAGATCTTTATAGCAGAGTATACACATGCATTCGACATCTGCACCTATCGTGTCGCGAGACGCGCATTCCCAGCTGAGCTGAGCTGAGCTAGGCCAGCTCTCTAGTGCTTACAAAGTCCCAGGCCTGCCTGCCTTTGTTGCGAAATCGAACCTAATTTTCTCATGAAGCCAAGCCAGATGGCCTCGTGCCCTCGCTGCCGCCCTGACGGGAGAAGTACAAATCGGATCTCCCGCTCCTTGATGTTGGACTAGCATATATACCAACCACTCGCCTTGCAGACCTACAACCGCCCCCGACATGCTGGATCCGACCTTCGTGATACAGGTTGGACAATATGTCTCGAAGGAGGTCTATTCCGTACGAAAGAGTATATGGACCGGTACTCTTGCGTTTCCGTTCTACGCGTCTTGTCTCTCTTTCTTAGTTCTTTCGATCCGTGTTATTTCGTCCACGGTCTTTCTCCGCTTCAAGAGGCGCTCCGGATGGACCAGTGGAAGGGAGGGTAGTCTGCCGAACGCGAACAGTCCCAGCGGACTTGTCGTCGCTCATGGCGGAGTGCTCATCTTTGTATCCAAAGTTCTCCGCCTGGTTGGTTCTACGACATTGTTCGGTCTCGCATTGGCCTTAATTTTCAGAGCCGAGGATCGCAAAGCCAATGCTACCGGACTATTATGCCTTTCATTCGTCAGTTTTCCTCAGCACTCTACTATGAACATACGCTAATCAATCGTCTAGCTTTATACATCTATGCTGGCCCTTTTCGCTGTGTTCTCTTCAATGTCTTCGTTGACGTTGTCTCACGTTAATTTCGTGCTGGTGGTGTCCTGGGCCGTGTTCTTGTTCCGCGACATCGTCCCTCTTCTGACCTACACCGAAACTCCCATCGACCATGGTTCGCTGGTATGGGCGCTTTTCGGAGTATTGACGTTCATTGGTATCCTTGTCCCACTCCTTACGCCACGACCGTACATACCCTGCGATACTGCTGTAAGGGATTCAACAACGTCTTTATACCGCAAGACGTCCTCCTGATTTTTCGTCACAATAGGACCCGATGCCTCCGAACCCAGAACAAACTGCTTCACCGCTTTCTCGAACCCTCTTCTCCTGGCTGGACTATGTCGTGTGGAAAGCATACCACGCTCCTCATCTTCCCCTCTCAGAGTTGCCCCCACTAGCCGATGAAGACCACATCAAGAACCTTATGCGCACTGCATTTCCACACCTCGACCCTCATTGGAGTCCACAAGGGCCGGGCGGGACGGGAAGATTCAGGTCAAAGAAATCATTTGGTCACTGGCGCATGGTTCTTGCGTTGTTCATCGTCTTCAAACGCGAGATCGTCACCTATTGTTTCCTCGTAGTGGTGCAGAATCTCGTCCAGTTCATTTCTCCGTACGTACTTCAACATCTCTTGATATATCTGGAGCACGGAGGGGAAGGCGCTATTGTCCGCCCATGGGTTTGGGCCATCTCCGTGAGTAAGATCGATGTGCACTCAGGGATACCAAAAAGAGATTGATAGGATAATGATCATTTCTCCAACAAGTTGTTCCTCGCGCCCTTTGCTTACGCTCTACTCATGACGGCGTCTCGGCGTATCGACACGACCATCACCGTGCGCATGCAATCATTTTTCAATCAACTCATCCTCCAGCACGCACTGCGCATTCGGTTGGTCGCAGACGCCACAGCTGATTCGAATATATCCTCTACCGACACTTCTACGCCCGCCCCCTCGGAGAATACTTCAACTGCCGAAGCTTCTACGTCTACTGCTCTATGGGACATGGACGACGAGACTGTCACTACCGAAGTGGGGTCTGAATCCGGAGCTACAGCCCAGGAATCCGAGGGGTCTACATTCGTTGCGTCCCCTGAGGCGAAAGAGGAAAAGCCCGCCAGTGTTACATCGAAGAGTCTCGTTGGGCGTATGAACAACCTGATATCTGCGGATCTGCAGACATTGGGGAGGGGCACAGAGGTTTTACAGATCATCGTATCTGTGCCTCTTGGGTTGGCCGGCTCCCTCTGGTATCTGTATAAACTGCTTGGATGGAGGTAAGATTTTCCCCTATATCGGGCAGGTGTTGGTGCTAACACGGGGAACTTGTTGTTATAGCACATTTGCGGGGTTCGGGATTATGTTGTTGTTGCTTCCTATCCCGACTTTCACCGCTAAACTTTTACAAGACGCCTCTCGAGAGGTGTCAAAGAAGGTAAGGAAACGCGCGCCTGTGACATCACCATACCTTACTTGACTATGACCCATATTCTGTAGAGCGACGATCGTGTTGAACTTGTCACCGAAAGTAAGTTTGCTGTGCACAAAACACGAATGTTCGCTGACAGAGGAACTCTCCAACAGCACTTAGCGTTATCAGGATGGTGAAAATGTTTGGCTGGGAGCGTAAGATGCATCAGTCTATCGACGGAAAACGTAAAATCGAGCTAGATTGGCACTTCAAAAACAAGGTGTACTCGCTATATACTATCGGGTTTCAGTGCGTTACAATCTTCGATCTATCCCCACAAATCTCAAACTGATCGCACAATTATCAACAGGTTCATTGTCCCTTGTGTGACTATGGCTACTACCTATAGCATCTATGTAAGTGGTGGATCGTGATAGACTTTCCACTGCGAGAGTACACTCAACAAACTTTATAGGCACTTGTGATGAAACGAACATTGGACGGTCCGTTCTCGATGTCTCGAAGTACTTGGGTGCTTGCTCACTGTGACGTTCTATAGCGGCCACCGTTTTTGCCTCTATTTCACGTGAGCCGCCGTATCCTTTCCCTTCAGATTATGGAGCATGCAATTGATATCTAGCCAGTCTTTGATATTTTGCGAAACAGAATGGGGCAAACACTCTTCACCGTGCCTGCACTTCTCAAGAGCAAGGTCTCACTAGACCGTATTACAGACTTCCTGACTGAGGTCTGTTCGCTTTTCGTGATTACCAACCTTTATCTGGCTAAATTTGTCCTGACCAACTTAGACCGAACTCCTCGACGAATATACAGCTGTCAAGGAGGAGGTTTTAACTGACGTGGTTCTCCCAGAAGACCCTGATGCCATTGGCTTCGGAGCTGCTTCTTTCACCTGGTCCGATGAGAGCGCGTCCGGCGTCTTGACACCGTCAAGGCGACAATTCACGCTTCGAATCGACGATGAACTATTGTTCAAGAGAGGGTCCATCAATTTGATTGTCGGACCCACAGGTAAGTCTTTCGTCCTGCTCCCGGAGCCCCACATCCAGTACTAATCGTATACTGGAGGTTGTGGGAAGACGTCACTTCTGATGGCGCTGTTGGGTAAGCGCCTTCCCCCTTTGCAAACTCAACGAGGTGGTAAAGTGATACAATTGTAGGCGAGATGCACTTCGTACGATCTGATTGGAATTCGTGGTATAACCTTCCGAGAGATGGTGGCATTGCGTATGCTGCTCAGGAGTCGTGGGTCATGAACGCCACGATCAAGGTGCGCCATCGCTCTCGTTTTTTGTGCGATGTATTGCTTTATCATGGAAGTTTTGTTCAGGAAAATATTATATTCGAGACCCCACTTGATGAGGATCGATACAGTCAAGGTGGGCTTGTGTGTAGCCGAAACACGAAGTTATTACGCACGCTGAAGAGGCTGATTGACTACTTCACACGATAGTCATACACCAATGCGGTCTTACGCGTGACCTTTCCCTATTCGACGCCGGGGATGAAACGGAAGTCGGCGAGAAGGTCCTTATTCACTCCTCTTCCTCTACTGCTTCTGCTGTTAACGCCTGTAAAACCTCAAGGGTCTCACACTCAGTGGCGGCCAGAAGGTATGCTGTATGCATCCCTTGGAGATGAGAGCACCAATCTCATCGTCTGCGTTATCAGGCCCGAGTGACGCTCGCTCGAGCTGTGTACTCTTCGGCAGAGATCATGATTCTGGACGATGTGAGTCTGCATCACAAAGATTCATTCCTCATAGCGAATTAGGCTTACAGGGTTTTCAGATTCTGGCCGCGCTGGACGTTCACACAGCAAAATGGATCGTAGATAAATGCTTGACTGGGCCCCTTGTGCAAGGAAGGACCGTGCTTCTGGTGGTGAGTTGCTTGTTCGACTCATAGTTGCCCTTCGTTGATATTTCGTTGGATCACGCAGACTCACAACATTAGTATGACTGCGCCGATCGCTGACTTCGTGGTGTCCCTTGGTTCGGACGGTCGGATCCTCAGTCAAGGGACAATGTCGGACGCTTTGGCCAAGAACTGGAAGCTTAGAGAAGAAGCAAAGAAGGAGGAGGAAGTCGAAGAAAAAGCAGCTCAAGATGTCGACGCACCGGCTCTTGACGGAGAAGCAGAGAGGAAAGAGGATAAGGTGGGCGGGAAACTCGTCGTGGAAGAGGAGACTGCTGAGGGCCACATTAGCTGGCAGTCAGGTTCGTGGATGCTCGACTCTGGTAGTGCTTTTAGCGCTTGATTGATCGTCTCTGCAGTGAAGATGTATATCGGAGCTTTGGGTGGTCCCATCTTCTGGGTTCTCTTCGTGTGCTCGACAGTCTTCGAATGCGGCATCGAGGTAGTTCAACCTTGGATCCTCGGACAATGGGCCGAACAGTATCTCACACATCCCCCCGAAGATGTGAATGTTCTCTTGTAAGTCTCATAACTTAATCTCTCACGTGGTAAGATTGACTTCTCCGAACAGTTATCTTGGTATCTACATGATCTGTTGTGTGACCATGTTCGTTGTCTTTGCTGTCGGACAGATAGTTCTGTTCAAGGGAGCTTTACGAGCTTCCAAAATTCTTCATCAGCGACTTATTTCAACCGTGTTGGGAACAACACTACGGTTCGTACGGTCTCCCGCGATCGCTAGGCCACGTTGCTCATGTCTCTTGTTGTAGATGGCTAGACAAGACCCCGACGTCGCGAATTATTACGAGATGTACTCAAGACGTTTCCTCTGGTAAGCGACTGTAGGTACTCCATGCGATGAGATATTGACCATGCCTATCAGTGGACTCCGCCGTCCCCGAGTCTTTGGCCATGGTCTTTGAGTACGCAGTGATCCTTTCTGTGCGGTTCATCGCGGTTATGTTCTACACACCCAAAGTCGGTCTATTTGGGATACTCATCGCTGCCTTTGGTATGTCCCTCTCTACACCTTGGCTGTACTGAGCAACATTCTGACAGAATGGACAGGAGGCATGCTGGGGAATATCTATATCAAAGCACAGTTGTCGGTCAAGCGGGAGTTGAGCAAGGCCAAGGCACCCGTTATAGCACACTTTGGCGCAGCCATCGAAGGACTTGGTATGCTCCACCTCAGTCTATTCTCCAATGATGTGTCCACTGACCCAGAGTGCAAAGTGTCCATTCGTGCCTATGGTGCTCAGCAATCCACATTACTCAAGTCTGGCGCCAAGATCGACGAATACACTCGAGCGAACCGTGTCTTCAACGATTTGAGCAGGTAGGAACGTTGGATTCGTTGCGAGAGACTTTTTACTGACATATGCATTTAGATGGATTGGTGTTCGCGTTAACGGCCTGGGAGGCCTATTCGCTGCTGTTCTGGCCATGTACTTCGTGTACAGTGACTCTGGGGTCAACCCGTCGAACACAGCCTTTACTTTGAGTAAGCCCCTGTGTTGCGATACTTTCACAACGTCTGACCTTGGCAATGCCGCATTTTAGCGATGGCGGTTTTCTTTGGCAACGTGATCTTGTGGTTCGTTCAATTGCTCAACCAATTCGAAGTGAATGGTATGTTAGCGTCTATAGGAGATCCTCATACACATCATCTCACAAGTACTCCTGGTTTATAGGAAATAGCCTTGAGCGCTTGCAACAATACATGATCATCGAGCAAGAGCCGCAGCCGGTCGAGGATAGACAGCCACCTGCATACTGGCCTTCCAGCGGCGCGCTGAAAGTCGAGAACCTTAGCGCGCGATACTATCCCGTAAGATCAGTTATGATCTTCTTTCGATCAGCAAGACCGAATATCTATTTGTCTTTCAGGATGGTCCTGAGGTATTACATGGCCTCTCTTTCGAGATCAAGGCTGGAGAACGTGTCGGCATCGTTGGACGTACAGGTAGCGGGAAGAGCTCCTTGACCTTGTCTTTGCTTCGTTGCATATTCACCGAGGGCGAAGTTTATTACGACGGTCTACCGATTTCCTCAGTCAACTTGGACTCACTTCGAAGCCACATCACGATCATACCGCAAGTAGTGAGTACTCCGGGGACCACGTACCTCTTCGTCTTCTTTTATAAAGTTTTACCTTCTGCAGCCCGAACTTCTGAGCGGCACGCTCCGGCGGAACTTGGATCCCTTCGACCAATTTGATGATGCCACGCTGAACGCTGCTCTTCGTTCAGCCGGGCTTTATTCTATCCAGAATGAAGGATATGAGAACATGATCACACTCGACACTAACACGGCTCGTGGTGGCAGTAATCTTTCCGTCGGACAACGTCAGATCATTGCACTGGCCCGAGCGATGGTCCGCGAAAGCAAACTGCTTATCCTCGATGAAGGTTAGGCGTCTAATTTGTGGTCTAGCATAAATACTAAATTTAACGTGACTTGATGTTCCAGCTACGTCCGCCATTGATCACAAGACGGATGCCGTGATTCAAGCATCGCTAAGGACCGAGCTGAAGAAGGACGTGACGGTCATTGTCGTTGCTCACCGACTACAAACTATCATGGACGCTGACAAAATCGTGAGTCGGCTATGCCTGTCACTCCACATTTTTGTTCGTAGTAAAGCGCATACTTACCGAGATTCTCCCAATCGCGCGCAGATGGTTCTCGACGCTGGAAAGATAGTATGTTCACGGATCTTCTGTCCGCGTCTCCCTTCACTGATACTATGTGGTTTCCGCCCGCCACTTAGGTTGAATTCGATAGACCAAGTGTCCTGTTAAGGAAGGAGGACAGTTTCCTCAAATCGCTCGTAGACGAAAGCGGAGACAGGGACGCCCTGTATGCCGCAGCTGGACTATGAATGCGCGGTCTCCTACTGTAGAGCATGGACTGTGATTCCTGCCAACTGCGGGACTATGACCTTGAAAGAAGTCTGCTTGTTCGTTCCAAATACACCCCAAATACTTACTAGGGAGCGCTGCCTTCGCCAGCCGGTAACCTTGCTCGATGGGTTGACTGCTGACCTACGCAACTCACCTGCCCAAACCATTTTTCCTCGACAAAGACTTCAAGTTCAAGGTGTAATAGTAATTCTTTTCCGCATTTCTTCTCCGGCGCCAGATCGTGCTATAGTGTACTTCGACGTTGTTCAAATTTCAAACACACTTCACTCCATATTTTATGGTTGTAGATAGCCGGTACTGTGTTGCTATCGTCCGCGACTCCATTGGACATTAGTCTCCCACAGGCAGACCTTGGTGTTGAAGATCGGACGTTCAACGTGGCAAGCAAGGTAACATTGAAGGCCGAGAGGGGTGGCGCTTGCCAGTGGGTGGCGCCGCAAAAATGTGCCAGACGGACATCCGCATTAGGAAGGAAGATATCAGTGGCTCGGGCCGCTGACGACTCTCTTTCCCATTTTCCATCGCTCATGTCTGCGTCGCTTTGCCTTCCTCCTCTCGCTGGCCCTGGGTCTTCTAGGCTCGAACTTTCACCATTCGACGGATACGAGTGCATTGCAGACCTATTCATTCGACTCCGAGTTTCACCTCGTACAAAAAAGAAATTTTGTCGAAATTTATCGAGCCTTCCTCCGCGAGATTCCTTTGGCAGGAGGGCGAGCCGATGTCGTGTGCAAGATCGCGTACGGTAGCGCTGTACCGAAGCTGACCCACGAAGCTATGATTTACACAAAGCTCAGTAGCATTCAAGGAGGCTATGTGCCGTATTGCTACGGCTACTTCACTCAGGGCGCCATGTCTTGTCTCGTGCTGGAGTATTGTGGAGAAAGCGTCGTCGAGAGTTTTGGAGACCTGTCTCTAGACATCCGGTATGATAACAGGCAATGACACTCCCCTATATCTTGTCGCTGACACGGTGTCCGCTTTCCTAGAGGCCAGATCATCAATGCCTTCTTTAGCATCCATCGCGCTGGTGTAGAGCATAATGATGCGGCCGAACGTAACATCGTATGGGACGGCAAACATGTTTATATTGTTGATTTTGCGGACGCTAGCGAAGACCACGCATGCGCCGCTAAACCTCCGATCCTCAATACTGTGGCCGTTCATGCAGCAGAGTTTGGCTGCTCAGAATTATGGGACTTGCTTACGGAGCTCAGGCTTTGGCACCCCTGTATGTCTGAACTCTCTTTGACCTTATCCCTCCTTCGTTTTCACAAATATACAGCTGATCAACCTGATTATATGCCCGTCTGCTAGCGGAGGTATGGTATGCTGGCCAAGCCCTTCCAATGCAGATTATCTACACCCCTGCCGAGTTCCTCAGGTATAAGCCCTCCTATTGGACGAAGGAGGAAGCAATAAAACAGGCTTGGGATGTTATCAAAGAATACACGAAGGTCTACATGCCCGCGGCTTACCAACGAATCATCGACGACGGTCAGTGGAGTCTTCTTAATGTCATTGGACGCTGTATCTTACTGGAGTTCGTAGAGTTAAAGACCGAACAGGAAAAACAGAAGAGAAATGCAGAGTCGGCTGTCGCGCGGCAACAAGACGGACGGACATCTAGCCGTAAGGCCACAAACTCTGGCGTTGATACTTCGGTGCTCCGCAAAAGCGGCTTATCGGGAGGATGTGCTCCATCTGGCACTTGCCACGCCTCCTCAAGCAAACGTTCAGCGGCCGAGGAGGATGGCGACGCCGCCTCAACGCGAGCGGCAAACCGACGAAAGACGGCCTCCGTCGACACATCACCTCCCGAATCCCCTGTGACAGCGAAGAAAAGGCCTGGTTCCCGAGGAGGGGGATATAAAAAGACGTCCCCAAATTATGTTCGAGCGGTGCCTGCCGTTAGTGTGATTACGGCGGGCGGCCCCTCTTCTGGTACTCGCAGCAGAAAGAAAGGAACGTCTCCGTCGAGATGATCCTTATGATATGTTCTCTCGTCTGTAATGTCATCGCACTATATATCTACTGTTGACTACCGTCAAGTTCGAAACATATGTAGCACTTTGTAAACACACTATATTCGCTCACTTGCTTGGGTCGACGTCATGTCCATAACTTGGGGGTGGCTTTGTGACGACACTTTGACAATCACCACCATCTCGCAATATCTGTCTGGTTCAAAATCACAGCGATATAAATCAAGGGAAAGTTAGCCACTGATAATAAAAACTACACTGGACGCTCAGCGAAAACTAAGACTCGACTCAAACTGAAACACAAGGGTATGTAACATGTCCACCAATCCCATCCGCTTGACTACTACACCCCAACCCCCACATCCGTCATCACACCCTCCATATCCGCATCATCATCCTCTCCAAGTCCGCCCGCTAGGTGCAGGTGCAGCCTCCGTACTATCAACCGGAACCCTCCTCGGTCCTCCACTCGTCTTCTTCACCGCCGTCCTAGACCCCGCTGCACCTCCCGCACCCGAAGTAGTTTTGAATGCCGCCGTCGAGGCAGATGACCTCAATTTTGCCGTTGACGTCGATGTCGAAGACCTGAGCGTCCTCCCTCCTGTCGTTGCTGTTGAAGTGGATGGTTTGGAAGAAGCGGCGGTAGAAGTGACCACGGAAGTCGTTGGGCCCGTCCTTGCTTTTTTCTTCACCGCATTCTCCTTCCCCACAGCATCTGCCCGTTTTCTCGAGGTCGATGCTCCCGCACCTGTAGCCTCACTGCTCGTCCCGGTCTTCTCTCGCTCCTTCTCCTTTGCTTTGCCCTTGCCTTTATCTATGCTCGGGCCAGCTCCTGCTCCTGCTCCAGCTGTGGGCACGGTCTGCTTCTTCTTTGGAGCCGGGACGTCCAGCGCAGGGTTCGATTTGGCTGCAGCCGTAGCCTTGACCTTCGACGTCCCAGCAGCCCTACCCTTCGCTCCCTGCCCAGACCTCACTCGCTCCTCCATCGGATTATCGTCCTCCATCTCCTTTTGCATCCTCGGCACCTTCGCTCCCACATCCGGCTCCCGCATCAAATCCTCAATATCCATACTCTCGTCCTCCTCCCCCAGCATCCCTAACGCCAGTTGCGGCGCCGGCAGTGGTGGCGGACCTCCGTTTTCTGGGGAATTGCCCATGAGCAGGATGCGGCTGAGCGGGGAAGGGCGCGCGGGGGAGTAGGCGTGGATCATGTGTTTGGCGTGGGGCTTGGCTTGGGGGAAGGACGGGCGGGCGGAGGGGTTCTGGTGAAGTTGAGATTGGGAGGGGTTGGGGTTGAATGGGTTGGAGGGGTTTTGTGAGGGGAGGAGCATGAAGGGGTTTTCGGAAGGGTTGGAGGGGCCTGTGATGGGTTGAGACTCAACGGCTGGAGGTTGCGGTTGTGGTTTTTTGACAGGGTCAGGATGTGGAGCGGGCACTGGGACTAGTGCTGGTAGTTCGGAATTAGATGACGATGCGGACGGAATCCCCCAAGGCGGCGTAGTCGACGGTTCCTCTGGATCTACATTCATCTTACCAGACCCCCTCGAATGGACGATCTTCCCAGGATGTTGACTCGCCACATTTCCGCCACTTCCCGAACTCGTCGTTCTTGTCCTACTTGTGCCCGTGCCCGTGGCGGGTGCGGAAGTAGTTGCGACAGCAGCGAGCAATTTGCTCGGCGGTAGAGTAGACTGTGGGCTCGGAGGTGGAAGCACGAAGTGGCCCAGACCTAGCCCCATCCCACTCCCAATATTCCCCGCTCCAGCTCCAGGGGGAAGATTCAATTCCGTCTCGTACGACGGGACGACGCTCGGCCCTGCACTACCACTCCCACTACCAGCCGAACCTCGTCGAGAAGATCTCCTCGAAGACCTCCTCACTCCTCTTGCTTGTGTTTGTGTCTCCTTCGGCTTCGAGCCGCTAGCACCCGCGCCTGAACTGCTACCACTGCCACCAGCCCCCGCCCCCCTCGACTTCGCCAACGCAGCCTTCAATCCCGCTCCCTTTCCCCCGGGCTTCACAGGCGATCTCACCTTGGACATCCTCCGGGCTTTTTCGCGCGCCGGGCTTCGGAGTGTGACATGCGTGTGAATATGGATGGGCCGGGAGGTTGAGGAGCGCGATTTGCGGGGGTTGTGTGATTTGGAAGGGGGTGCTGGTGGGGGAGAGAAAGGGGCGGAAGAGGTAGGTGAGGGCGGGCGGTCGTCTGCTTCTGGGATGTCGGTGTCTGTGTCGATGGGTTCTGGGGGGAAGTGGGAGGCAAGGGTGTTGTTGGCTTTGTTGGTGTGGTTGTGATTGTTCTCTAGTTGAGATATCTGCCACGAACGTCTCTCTTCGAGGAACTTCAGCCGTTCAGCCTAAAACAATGACATCACAAATTAGCACCTCATCCATCACGCCACATCCAAGTAGAAGAAAAGCAGACAAGTCACGAACCTCTAGATCCGCCCTCTCCCTGCCCACCTGCATCGCAACCTCCGTAAACGCAAGCCTCTCCTGCTCCAACTCCTCCCTCCCCTGTTGTAGCTCTTCCATCCCTTTACCTAACTCTCTCGTGTCCGTCGCGGTAGCGGGAAGCATGGTCAATTGTGGTGGATTCGCTGCGAACTCATCGAAGAGGGCTTGGGCGCGTGTGGCATATTCTGTTTGCTCTTTGTGTGCTTTGTCTAAAATATTATTTGATGCAGGTAATCAGTGATTGATTACGCTGAGCTAGTATCGCGAGAGGAATTTACCGAGTTCTGAACGCAGCATCTCAATCGTCGCCTTCAGTCTCTCGATCTCCTCCCCATGTTCACAAGGTTTGAACTTCCCATTACCTGCCCCCGCCTGATCGCCAATAAGTGTCGTCGTAGTCGAAGTCGAAGCACTCGGATCAGCGTTATTGTTGGAGGGGGAGTCTGCGTCTGGGAGAAGGTCCACGATAGCGTTCCGGAGACGTGTGAGCAGCGAGCTTAGTTTGTCGAAGGCGGTGTCGGAGGGGCCTATATTGCCTGGGTGGGGGAAGAGGTCTAAGGAACCTAGGGGTTCGGGCTATTCACCAGCCGTGAAATAAAAGTCAGCATTATAGACAACTTTCAGGTCCCCAACCCTTAGAGAGTGTAAGAACACGTACCGCATCCTCACCGTCTGGATCCTTTCCTAAAGCTTTCTGCAATATCCGCTGTACCGTATTCGTAACATCCACCACCAATCCCTTAACTTCCGCATTCTCCTCCCTCAACCTCCCACACGCCTCCTCCGCCTCTTCCAACGCACACTCCAGCACGCCCTTCCCTCTCCTCATCTTACTACCAAACTTTTCCTCCACGATCTCACCATTCCCAGAATTGACGAGCGTCATCCCCGAGCGCATCCCTCCCGAGCCTGACATGGAGGAGTGATGGTTGGAAGAGCCGCGGAGCTGCGAGTCGGACAGTTTGTTCCATTTCTCTGTGATCTTGCTGATTTCGGAGTCTCGCTTTTGGAGCGCGGTGGTATGTTGGGAGCGGAGGGCTTGGAGGGACGTGCGTGTGCGTTGGAGTTCGAGGGTCGTTTGTTTGTGAGCGGCTTCAGATTGGGCGAGCGCGCGGGTTGCGGTGCTGCATTAGTTCATGTCAATGGTCAGATTAAGACGTAATGATTTGGATGATGAGAAGGAGAAAATGAAGGAAGTGTCGGCGTACGCGAGCTTGGATTTGTGGAGATTCGTTTCGCGTTCGGCGTTTGCTGTCTTCTCGACGGCGGCGCGATGCATGGTGAATAGGCGGTCGTGGTCGTAGGACATAGTCCTCAGTTTCGTCGACAGTTCCTCCGTCCGTGACATGTCCTCCTGCGATACCGCCCGGTAAGCACTCTTCCCCTCGCCCACATACCCATCGGCAATCGTGGACCACAAAAAATGCTTACCATTCTTTGAGATAACATCCCCATCAAACACTTCACAACGCCGTCCATATCAGCATTCGAACACCCATCCAGCGAGAGTCCGGGAGCCGTTGCAAATCCATGCGCTACGAGTTGCGAGTTGAGGTGTTGGAGTGTTGAGGTGGATGTGACGGATGAGATGGAGGACCCTTCGGAAAATATAGGAGATGGCAGCGAGGTGGGCGATTTGGCGTAGTTGAGGAGCGTCCAGTGGACAGATTTCTTCGGTGTTGTCGTGTTCATGTTCGCAAGTCGTCCGTGTCAATGGGGCGGGCCGATAATCAAGACGATGTTGCAGACGTCGGCGGTATAGTATGACCACAGAGGCGTAGATATACCTCAGCGCCGTCAGAGGGGAATGTGCGAACGCTCTATTCGTCTGAATGTCGTCGACGCCGTTGAAGACGTTGGCGAGCTCCGCACGAACCTCAGCCGACCGCGACCTGAGCTCAGGCACGTGATCGCGCCGACTCTCAACTAAAACATTATCTCGATCGATTAATTTAGCGATTGGACTATATACCTGTGGTAATACCCATAAACATGGCCGACTAGCTCAGCTGGTTAGAGCGTCGTGCTAATAACGCGAAGGTCTTGGGTTCGATCCCCACGTTGGCCATTGTACTTCAGGATCCCGTTCCTTTTTCCACGTCGCTTGCAGTGACCGCACTCATCGTATGCAATTGGGCTTTGATTCTTTCATCTAGTCCACTTTTCCAAGCCGGCGCACTCTCGTCCAGCACAAATGCAACACCATATATGTCAGATCGCTTCTCCACCTCGAAGTGCTTGTAGCAAAGGCCAGAGAGAATAAAGATAAGTGTAATTTTCATACACCCATTCCGTACGACGTGGTCCCGGCTGGTACAGATGCATTGACATGGCCAGATATGCAGAAGCAAGAAAGACAAAATATGTATGAAGCAAGAAAAAACTAGACAAGATCGCAAGCCTCTGAATCTATGAGCGACTACCCCCAGCAACGGCATACAACGCATCTCTATCACCACTCTCATCCACCAAGGATTTAAGGAACCCGCCCTCTTTCTCGAGAAGAACGCTCGGCTTGTCGAATTCGACGATTTTTCCAGCATCGAGGACCATCTGAAGATTGGATAGATGTGGCATGAGCGACTCGTACACTGGTGGGAGTAGGGGAAGATGGAGAGACGGAATGAGGAGACGTACAATTTTGTCAGCATCCATGATGGTCTGTAGTCTGTGCGCGACGGTGATGATGGTTACGTCCTTCTTCAGTTCATTTCTCAACGACTCTTGGATCACAGCGTCCGTCTTGTAATCAATCGCGGACGTCGCTGCAACAGCAAACCGTCAGACCAAACCCACTCAATCGACGCAAGAGGAGAAAGAATCAAGTGGCACAAGTACAAACCTTCATCGAGAATAAGCAACTTGCTCTCCCTAACCATAGCCCTCGCCAAAGCAATGATCTGCCGCTGACCGACAGAAAGGTTGCTCCCTCCACGGGCCATAGCACTATCGAGCGTGATCATACTCTCGTCGCCTTCGTTCTGCACGGAGAAGAGACCGGCGGAACGAAGCGCAGAGTTCAACGTCGCGTCGTCGAATTGGTCGAACGGATCGAGGTTACGGCGGAGGGTGCCACTCAGCAGCTCGGGCTAAATTGACAACAGTGTATGAGGACACGGTCTCACAACAATGAAGTAGACAAAGGACACACCATCTGAGGGATGATCGTGATATGACTCCTCAGAGCATCGAGGTTGACGGAAGATATAGGGATGCCGTCGTAGTAAACCTCTCCGCTCGTGAAGATGCACCGAAGCAACGAAAGCGTGAGCGAGCTCTTGCCGCTACCAGTCCTTCCGACGACACCGACGCGCTCGCCAGCCTTGATCTCGAAGTTCAGGTCGTGCAACACTTCGGGGCCGTCCTTGATCGCATTCCACCACGGTCAATGTCAAGTTGTGACGATGATGTGAAAAGATACGTACAGGAGAATACCGCGCACTGAGGTTCTCAACCCTGAGCTCACCACTCGAAGGCCAGTACGCAGGTGGCATGCCGCCCTCAACAGGCTTGGGCTCTTGTTCAATCTCCATATATTGCTGGAGACGCTCGAGGGAGTTTCCGTTGACCTCGAACATGTTAAGCACCTGGACGAAGAACAGGATCAGCTGACCGAAGCCAACCGCCATAGCTGTTCAGATAGCCGCAGTCAGTATATTTCTCCACTCAAACGGACCGAGAAGTGAAGGGCCTTACTGAGGGTGAAAGCGGTGTTGGAGGGATTGACGCCCGGGTGGCCGTAAACGAAGTAGATACCAAGGAAACAAGCGAAAAGTCCACCAAGGGCATTGACACGAATCCCGATCCACCTGTTGAGATCGTTGAAGACCCTGTTCGCACGAGTATACTCGTCTATCTTGACGGTCGACTTGAGCAGGACCGACTCCTGTGCACCGTAAGCACGGATGGAAGCTATTGTGTGTGCCATTGAGATACCCTGTTCTATGAGGATTTAGAGGATTTATGGAGGACTCACTGATACCCTCGACAGCAGCTCCGAAGTGCGCCATGACGGGCGCCTTGGCTTTGCTGAGCTCACGCTTGACGGAGAGCTGAGCTTTCATATAGACGTTGCCCACGGTACCACCTATCGTGAATCCGGATCAGACGCTTGCTTTTGTCCAAGAAGCTTGTGATTATAACTCACCGACAATGAAGATGACGATGCCCAGAAGACCGACGGTTGGCGTGTAGACCAAGATTGCGATGTAACGGACGATCAAGATGACCGTGATCTCATAGAGATGGGAGAACATGTCCGGAATGGTCGTGTCGACTGTCATTGCACAATTTCAGAACGTGTAGGAGGAAACATATACGATAGAACTCACCAGAAGAGACGTCCTGAGTACACCTCGTGATGATACGAGACGCCGGGGTCTTATCCAACCACCTCATAGTCGTCCCCAAGACGGTCTCGATGAGCCGCCTGTGCAGCAACTTCGATGCCCTCAGAGCTCCCAGTGTGAGCACGATTTGGGCAGCAACGAAGACAAGCAACATGAGCGCGACGAGTCCGACGTAGCCGCCGAGGTAGCTGTTTAGGATGCGGAGAATCCAAAGGTCAGCGCAGTGTTGAAGCTCTATGAATGAGGTCGGTAATGTGAAAGGACATACAAGGGGACATTGACATCTTCAGGCTTGTGAGTCTCGTATTGGGTAGCCCAAGCTCCAAGTAACCACGGTTGAACGACCTCGATACCACACTCGAAGAACGTAGCGAGCGTGAAGCCGATCCAGAACCCAGGTCCACCCAACGCGCCGAGGAACATTTTCACTATAATAATCATCCTGTTAAGCACAACGTACGCTGCTTCCAACTAGGGGAAGCCAGGTAAGAGCTCACCAGAGTTCCAGCTAATGTGTCCCTCTGCCGTCTCCTCTTCCAAGATCAACTTCCCGTCCTTCTTCTCTTCCTTCTGCGCTGGTACGACTTGACCAGGTTCAGGCGTCTCGAAAGCCTCAAAGGCCTCTTCCTGCTCAGCCTTCTCTTCAAAGGCTTTTTCTTTGGCGATTTCTTGACGGAGTTTGGCATTGTGGGCGAGGGCGTCGGACATGGTACCTTGACTGAGGATTTGACCGTCAGAGCCAAGGGAGACGACGAAGTCGGCGATGGGGACGACCATGCTGACATTGTGAGTCTGTGTGTCACCGAAATCAGACAAATTTGAGCACATGCGAGCACGGCCGAGGGGAGGGATGGTGGGAACTTACGACCAGGAGGACAGTCCTACCCTGGATGAGATCTCCAGAGAAACATTTGTCCACAATCCACTTCGCGGTATGAACGTCTAACGCGGCCAGTACCTGCATTCCAACACAACATCGTCTCAACATCTCTCTTCGCGGAATATAAAATGTAGAGACGTACATCGTCCAAGAGGATGATTTCGGCCGAAGAATAGACAGCCCTAGCCAACGTGATGCGAGCCTACACAGTCCACAACATTGGTCAGGAATATGGACGACAATGAGTGGCGATACACATGAACTCACTTTTTGGCCGCCACTGAGTGTGAGACCCTGGACAGTATGGTCAGCATCTTGAGCTGTGATACAATATGGACAGACGCACCTTCTCTCCGACTTCAGTTTGATCACCAGCTTCGAACAGAGACAAATCGCGCGTCAAACCACACTGATAGATGACCTTATCGTAACGTTCTTCGTCGAGCGGAGAGCCGAAGATGATGTTTTCCTATATGAAAAGTTAAGAATGAGTCATCCTCACACGGTAAATGGAATTGTGGAGATTAGCCAGACGGACCTTGATGGTAGCGTTCATAACCCAAGATTCTTGAGCGGCGTACGCCACACCGCCGTCTCTCGGAAGGTTGAACCACGACCTCGGACCCGAAGGAACGAAGTGCATCTCGCCTATACATCGCCACAAACCAAATATCAGCATATTCCTTATAGTCTGGTGTAGCAAACCTGTAAAGTCATTAAGGGACTAACCGAGCAAAGCCATCAACAACGACGTCTTCCCACATCCAGTAGACCCCACGATCAAATTGATACTGCTTCTCTTGAACAACAACTCGTCTTCCACATGCAACATGAACCGTCTCTTGGAAGGCGTAACGACGCCTTGGTTTGCGCTGTCGTTCGTCCAGGAGAAGGTGGCAGAGCGGAATCCGATCTGGTGCGCGTCTTCGGGAGAGATGGCGTTGGCAGCGATTTCGAGCTGGGTGGAGGATTCGGGGGTGAATTCGTCGAGGAGTTCGGTCTGGATGAAGCAATCGTGTTAAGAGGGTGAGGGTGAGGAGTGAGTGAGAGGGAAGGAGGGGGGAGCGTACGTCGTTCAGGAAGTCGGTGATACGGTCGAGGGAGACCTTGCTTTTGATGACCATTGGGATGAACATGAACATTTGCGCCATCCTCTGTCTGAGAATATCAAACACTAGAAAAAAAATCACCTTTCGATGAGAACTCTGGACTTCGATAGGAGATATTGAATAGACTTACGGGCAATGGACGAGAAGACAGTGGCAGCTAGTGAAGGAACGTATTAGATGATACAAAGGATGAAGGGTAAGATAGCAGACCAACCGTCAAGAGTACGATGCATAACTAAAGCCTGAAAGAAATCGTTAGCCATCATCCTTGGGCATTTCGTCGACAAAGACTTACGTAGAAGCTGTAGGTAACTGCCATCGTGATGGCAGGAATGATGAAGCTATAGAACCACGCATGCTCAGACGTTTGCAGACGATGGGTGCACGGAAATGGGGAAGCTTACTGGAAGATCATAGTCAAAAGACCGTACACCTTGTTCCAAAATATCCAGTTCATCTCGATCTCTCGCTTCTCGTCGATGTGTTGGCTCATCTTGCGTTCCCAGCCGAACATCTTGATCATGCGGATGACGCTCAAAGCTGTTCATCGGGAAGACAAGCAGTTAGCACCCGAACAACTATCCAATTCGGGCCAGACTAAAACTCACTCTCAGTCACCATCTCGACGCGGTCGTCGCTCTATGTATAGGAGTACTTCATCATTATAACGATCGGGTATGTAGTCACAGGAAAGCATACCTTCTTAGACACTTCGCGAGAAACACCTTGCAATTGTTTCGACGCAAAGGCAGGAAGCGGCATCATGAGCAGCATACTTCCAAACCCAGCGAGCGCACTACATCACCAACCAAGTGACCGAACGGCACCCACCAAAGCAACCCAGTCAGTAATCGGCCACCTTTAACCTCCTCACACCGCCAAACACAAGCGCTGCGAAAATTTAGAAGAAGGAACTCGAAAAGACAAGACATACCTCCACCCAAGGATAGTATACAAAAACGCAATCGTCCCAAACACCATGATCGGGCACGCAATAACAATCTGCACAAACTCCGTCGCCTTCCCAATCGCCTGCAAATCCGAAGAAATCAGGTTATTCATCCTCCCAATCAAACTCTTCCCGCCTTGTCCTGACCCACTCGCCACTTCCTTTGCCGCGACTTCTTTACCCGCGGACGGGGGAGCGGCGGCGGATACGGCGGTGGCTTCTGATTCCGCTGCCGTCTGGCCCGAATCTGAGCCCCCTGAACCAGAGCTCTCTGCTTGCTCTTGATCTTGGTCGTGGTCGGAGCCAGCTGCTGAGGGAGCGATGGACGGAGTTTTGGAATGCGAGGGTGTGGTGACGGGTGTGGGCGTAGCTTCGGTCTTGGTCTCGGCGACGACACGGATACGGAGTGCGTGTTGGAGGACGAGTTGAGTGAAGATGGCTTCTATGTAGACGACCATGCGGGTGAGGCGAAGTTGGTATTGTTGCATGAGGAGGGATGCGGCGAAGGGCGCGAGGAAGAGCTGAATCGATATCAAAATGAGTGAGTATTGATGGTGTGGCCTGTCGAGCAATGTGGCGTGCGACGTACCGAGGCAATCCAAACCCATGGACGAACGATAGCGTCTTTCCCTCCCGATTCCAAATACATCAAAAGATGCCTCAACCCATATGGCGAGAATAACAATGCAGCATTGTTCGCCAAAATCAGGAAAACGACCGAGCCAAACTCTTTCCTGAACACGACGAGCAACGCGATCACGGTATGGAAGTGACTCCTCGGTTTCCTTGCCTTCGGCTTGGGGGCAGCATTGCTTTCGCCGTTGGCACGATCCTTAGCATTTGTCGCCTTGGTATCGTTGGGAGAGGCGAGGGGGTCGAGATGGGGGAACGCGCGCTCGACGAGGTATTTCGAGTGGTCGGTATCTGCGAGAGGAGGCAGGTCGGAGAGAGGCATGTGGTTGACGTGGTAGGCACGCCACACGACGGGGTCCAAATAGCTGTAGAAGATGCGGGAGAGGGGAGAGGCAACTTGCTCTGGGTTTGGTGGCATCGGTTCCTACAATATTGTTAATTGAGATGGGTTCTTCAGTTTGACGTGACAGTAGTACGACTGGACGCACCGACGGGTCATAAGGTATGTACGCTCTCGGTGTAATTGATGGAAGGACTGCTCCAGTGATGGTGAGGACACCGAAGAGCTCCCAGAACAGGAATCCGTGATCCACTGGCTTTTCGGTGTAGGTGAAGAAGGGGGCCACGTCGCGGATGCAGTAGATGAACCATGCCACTCCCAGAACCAAGTTCAGATGATGAACTACAATTGATGGTCGAGCAGAGAATGCGGTGAATAATGAAAGGATGAACGCGTAGATCTGTAGTAATTCAGTTGAGATTGATAGACCGGAATTACTGACGAGTATTACTCACAAAGGTAATTGTCACAAAACCGTCTAGAACGCTTTTCAGCGTCAAGGTAGTCGCCGACAAACCCACCAACACTGCACATCCTATAACCCTCAACACCTCAGAAGCGAAGATGACCGCCCCTCCGTGCGCAGCGACGTGTGCCCTGAAGCCCTTCACCTCTGGCAACGCGCTCTCCTTCGACTCGCTCGCCCATCCCAATCGTACGAACAACCTCTTCACAGGTGTTGATGCAAAGATACCGTGAAGAACGAGAGAGACGAAAGAAAGGCCAGTGATATAGAATGGAATGGCAAGAGTATTAGACCATACGGATTCATCCTTGTGATTGACTACTTTGGAGACGTAGTAGCCGGCTTGCTGGACCACGAACGTAGAGTCGACATGGACCATGATCGCGGTCGTCGTCGTCCACAGAGCCGATGTCGATGTCGAAGAAGATGGTGATGGTAAGTCGTAACAATCGTTGGGTCTATGCTTCTTAAACTTTTGTGCACTAAGCAGGCGCTTACTTTGAGGGTCGGTCCCGTCCGACTGAGTCAACGCACATACGCGTCCCACACAGCAGAGATGACGCCGAAATGCACATCAATTTGTTGATGAGAGGTACGAACAGTAATAGAGCCGTGTTATCGCGTCCACATGGTGGTAGAAGATAGGACTTGCCGCTTTCGGACGTCGTTTGTTTGCGCTCACGACCACGCGAGCATAAGGAGCCAGGCGGGGGACACAAGATCATTGTTCCATTCCAGTCATCTTGAGGGCCTCTGTAACTCTTATACCTCGTTTCAACAAGCTTCCATTCTTCTCAGATCCAATAAAGGAATACTAATCCTTCATACAGCAGCGACCGACTTATCAACGTTCAATGAACTACACGCCCTTCAGGAGCCGGATCATAGGCTCGAGTCACAACGTCCACGTGAATACTAGAATCTGGGCCAATAACGTCTCCTGCATTCTGCAAATCCAACTCCGGACAAGGGCCTGTATGTATAAGCGCCCCTGGATGTTTGACGTTGCCTAGGCTAGGACGTTCATGTACGGAGACATCAACTACTAGAACTTGATTAGTGACAGGATGATAAGGCAGTTGAGACAGCGAGGGGCAAGTACTTACCGAAAATGAGCTGAGTGGGGGACATCGCACCGAGATGAGGTATATCTCCGTCTGCTTCGGAAGTGGAACATGGCAGTACAAGTTGTGTTTCGACAGGGCTTGGAATTATAACATTGTTGAAGATGTGCTAGAAGCGGCGGCCAGGGAACATGTCTGCATGGGAGGAGAGTGCTATCCGTAAGCCATTCAAGACAGTCCTGAGCCTGAATACGCGAACGAGCTTCAGGCAGTTCTACGGCAGATGTTTTCGACGCCAAGTGAGGCCTGAATCAGTGGGTCTAGGACAGGTTAGGAGCGTTTGAATTCGCGCGGGAAGCCACCTTATACCCCGTTCGAGAATGGAGATGATATGCCGAAAATATCGCTACTCCCTCAAGTAAGACGAAGCTGGGTCAGTAGTTTGAGCTGGAGAGAGAGAGATTACCTGCTCGTTTCAATGCCGACGCAGTGAAGCCAAAGGTTTACTTCAAGAGAGCCGGAGCCGCAGACTATCGTAGATAGCTTGCAGGCTACCAGGCGTAGCAAAAATTCGGCGAGTGTAAACGAATCCCAGTTTGGCTTGGTTGTCGGCGTCTTGAACTTGCATGGGGTAGTCATTCATAGCATTTTATCATGAGGGTCTCCACAGAAACACAGAGCTCGAGAGTGTCCATGAGAGTGACATGGTGTGGTGCATCGAGGAACTGTCGTAGACATTGAGGTTCAAGCTTTCAAGCTTCAAGGTCGAGGGAGAAAGAAACCCGATCACTAAAAATAACTTACCGTCTGCAGGTACGCATGGGGAATGATGCCGACGGGTACCTCCCGAGGAAGGCGGCACGATCCGTCTGTGTCCTGAATCGTCCTGGTCCGGGACCAATTGAACTTCTCCTCCCCGAAGCTCACAATGGCCAATTATCGGGCGATCACCATTCGACGAACCCAAACGCTTGCCAAACGCTGAGTTTCTCTCGATTGTTCGACGTCATTTGACCAAGCTACCCTTGACATGAAATCTCATCACCTTGGAAGGAAAACTTGTCCTCCCTGTGGAATCTCATTTCCTCTTCTGCGTGGACGCTGGATAGCCATCCTGACTTCAGAGAACACGTTCCCCATCGAGCCTTGTACCGGGCTCAGGATCCACAATTGTCGTCGACGCTCGTTTAGTGCGTTCGAGACAGACGCACATCGTTCGTTCTGGACTCGGAGGCCCGGTATGTGCCCTGGGTTGTCGAATAGGGTGGAGACGGAGACGAAGCAGTGAATCCATTTGACGAGAGTGGTGAATGGCGATCAGGGGACGTTGACCGTATGTCCTTTTCAAGATTCACATCGATGATCCCCTCGCCGTGAAAACCCGGTCTTCATTGGTGGTGCAGGTCGGGGAGGAGTAATGCTAGTATGAGCAAGATAGGCGGGCGCTAGACAAACTCGGATGAGGAGATGGTCGAGCGAATGTTAGCTACCCGCGGATGGCTTATTCGGTGAAGCACCTCCCAGAGGAGTTGCTCAATGCAGTTCCCGCTATTGCGAGGCTTCCATTGGACATTCTGACAGAAACACTGAGGAAATGCTGAAGATGATCACATCATAGCGGATCCACTCTCTTTAATTTTGTCATTCGAGATGAGACGTGATTTTTGGGCAGAGTGGTACTGATCCCAGCTCTGGGGTCCTCCTCTCGTTAACAAGATGTTCCGCCATCCTGTCGTGTGTGCATTGTACATCTCGCAGGAAAGTCCTCCGGTTGCTTTCATTCCTGATCTTAGCCATCATGTTGTCTTCGCACGTGCCTACAAACAGCGGACAGACATTCAATTCAATATATCATCCCGGACCCCCCCACGTCCAAGCCTCCTCTACCCGCCCTTCCCCCCTCTCTTCGTCCTTCCTTCCATCCGAAACTTCATCTTCCCTCCTAGAAGATGTCTCCTCGCATTTTCAAAGATATACTCGTCATCATTTCCACCGCAGGCGTCACAACCGTCAGCGTAGGCCATCGCGTCCTTGTCTCGCCACTGCTTATTTTGAACTAAATCACCAACTTCTACTTCGCAGCAATTCCTAAATGGTGCACTCACCGTCGCCCTTCCAACCATAGGAAAAGATCTGAATTTTCGTGAGGTCAGTTGCTACAATTTTCTTCCTTTCCTTCACGACCACTCAATCATCCCGCTAGGCCGATCTACAGTGGCCCATTGCAGCAAACTCGTGAGTGGCGCTATTAGTGCACATAAACCGCGTTTTGATTGCCCCTGTCGTGTTTTGCAGCTTGGTGTATGGTTGCCTGTTGCTTTTCTTCGGGCGGTTGGGCGATATAGTAGGGGCCCGGACCATGTTCGTTGCAGGCTCCCTATGGTGTTCCGTATGGTGCATGGCATTCCAATCAAAACCGTTCTCAAAAATTTACCAGAAGAATATTTCTCGTAGGGCCATTGCCAGTGCATTCACACCTAATGTTCCATCTTTCATCATCTTTGTGGCACTGCAAGGCGCAGGCGCGGCCACCAATACTCCAGGCTCCATCCGCGCCCTAACCTCACACTTTCCGCCAGGAAACAGACGAAGCCAAGCCTTTGGGATATTGGGTGCAGGACAGCCTATTGGATTCATTCTTGGCCTCATTGCCGGTCCGTGCTCCATTACACTTTCAGACGCTCTACCGTATTTGAGACTGATCTCCACGTCCCTAAGGCGGCCTGCTTGCCAGTGATGGTGCCACTTGGCGTGCAATATTCTACATTCAAGCCGGGCTCACATTCATGTTCTCTGTCCTCGGTTTCGTCGCAATCGAAAAGGACGAGGAAAAGTCTAAACGGTATACCAAAGGACTGGACTGGTGTGGCACTGTTCTCAGTACGGTCGCGATAGTGCTCTTAACCTACAGCCTCTCGTGCGTGCTCTTCATCGGATGTTGTGGCCTCAGACTAATGCCCTCATTAGAGAATCGACGTCGGCAAAACGTGGCTGGAGGACTCCTCAGATTCCTTCTCTCTTCTCAGTCTCTCTCCTCGGTTTGGGTTGCTTCGTGCTTTATCAGAGATGGCGAGATTCGAAGGGTCGTTCGGTGCTGGTGCCATTCAGGTTACTGAACCATCCGGAGTCAAAGTTGGGAAGCATGACCCTTCTGGTGTTCTTTGCCTGGTCTGTCTGATTTTCCATTTCCTGTAGCGTTATGTTGGTATGCTGACTATGTCTACCTTCGAGCGCAGGTTCACTTTCAATTCTCTGCTATACTGGATCACCCTTTAGTGTGTCTTTATTTTATCGTCGAGCTTATCACATTGACATCGTTCGTCTAATGAGTTTGAGTTTTGCGCCAGCTTTCAACAGGTGAACTTATTGACGCCAATGCAGACAGCAGTGCGCTTCATCCCGGTTGCGATCTCGGGTATCGTAGTGAACACCCTGACGGGCTTCGTGATGAATCGCGTCTCCGGATACATCATTATGGGCATCGGTCTACTTGCATCCATCGTACGTCATCCATCCGGGAGTTATGTTCGAACGATCTCACGTACGTCCACAGGCAGCACCGATGATATTCGCTTTCCTGAATGGCAACTCTCCGTATTGGACGATGACGCTCTTCATCTTGATCTCCGTCGGTAAATCGCATTGCATCACTAGTCCCCTCCCTACCCACCGTATTCATCTCAGCTAACCTTGCTACTTATTCTGTAAATAGTCGGTTCAGATGCAGTATATCCAGTCGGGAATCTCCACTGTTGCTCCGCCTTCAACGAAGACTCTCACGCCCTCGCAGGCGCGTTGTTCAACGTCGCCATCAGGGTAGTGTACCCACTTTCCTCACCACAAAAGTGACATGATCCCCAGGTTGCTTGGTACTTATTTTTGACTTTCACAGATCGGCACCTCCCTCGGCCTCTCCATCACCTCGAGCATATCGACCTCCGTCTCCGGGCACTACCTTCGCACCCACACCCACTCAGAACTGTCCGCAAGCTCCCCCGAAGTACTCATGGCGGGCTTCAGAGCTGCGGGCTGGACCTGTTGTGCGGCATCGGGAGTCAGTTTTTTGATCGCACTCGTGCGATTTCGGGGGATCGGGATCGTAGGGAAAGAGCATGTGGGTGCTGAGGGGGAGGGCGAGGGTGCGGGCGGTGACGGTGACAGTGAACAAGGACCCGCGAAGAGCTCGGCGGCGACGATCAAGTTGACTCGGTTCAATATCAAGACTGATACTGATACTAATACTGCGGGCGATCAAAGTCAGAGTCGTGATCGTGCAGAGATTCCTCATCAGATTCCTCGGGTGCCAGTGCCGCCCTGGAGAGATCTAGAAGGACAGGGGTACAGTCGCCGGCATCATATGCACCTCAATGTTATGACCGCCCCTCCTGTCTCGACCGATCTGTTTTCACCGGAGACGGAGACAGAGTCCCCACGGAGTTTGACGCTGGTGGAAGGGGAGGTGGAGGGTGCGCGGTGGCAGTGGGGGGAAGAGGAGGGGGAGGTCGTGGATATCTCGAGGCTGAGTGTTCCATGAGTGTGAGGGCGACAGTATGTGTGTATTTGCGAGATTATATGCGTTATAGGTTAGGGGATAGGGGAGGGAGTGGGTGGTGATTTTTATCGTGTAGTTCTACCGTACTTTTCTCCTTTGTTGTAGACAATACGAAATCTTATCCATCTGCTGAAGTATATGCATGCAGCGTGGTCGGCAAGTCACACTGCCTCGCGCGACCATTGGCTGCCAGTGAAGCAACAACGCGTAGGTGCAAACATTGGCGAGAAATAGCACTTCAAATGATTTACTGGAAGTAAGTAAAAGATGAACAGAAGCGCGTGACTCGGTACGAGCTGTTGCTTGCTCAGAGCAAGCTTTGAGGTTGGTGTATACATCAAGATCTGGTGAGCGGGCAGTTGTAAATTTCTACATCAAATAACACGCGGAAGGATTCGACGACTTGGTCCATGCATCAAGAATACAGCCAAAGTAACAAAATACATCTCATAGGACAGTAATAATATTAGCTTCGTTTCCACCAAACACGGGGGTGTCTCCTTATTAGAGCCTGGCAGTCAGAGCTTTCCCACTCATCTACTCCCCTACTCCCATCACATCCTCCCTCTCAGACGCAGACGTCTCTTTCGAGTCCTCGGAACCACTCCCCGAACCAGGAGTGATAACGGAAATGAATTTGATCGCACCATGGCCAGCGAAAAGTGGGCCCCCCTCGCGTCCGAGTCCGTGTTCCTTCTCCAAAGCCTCGTGCGGCTGAGAACATTCCGTGGTGGATGCTCTTCGACGGAATGTTGGTAGCTTGAAAGACGATACCTCGACAGTCTCCTGGACAGGATGGGTGTCGGAGTCGGGAGCGTTGCATAGCGTGTGTTAGTAAGGCTTGACTTCGAGTAGAAGGAAGTGTTGCGCTTAGGCTTTAGCTTACATGCGTAGTGCGGATGTGGAGTTCGAACGTGCTTCCGGTCGATACACCGTGTTTGCCCGGACCCAAGGGACCTCGTGCGTTGAGCCTGGACGGAGGAGGGTGTTAATACGTCCAGATATGAGAGGATTGTGGTGAAACTAACGAGGCCAGTAGAGAGTTGGAGTATACTTTGGCAGAAATACATTAGTAAAGAGGGGGGGCACGATTTTATATCAAAAAACATACATTTTGCGTAAAATGACGACAATGTGATATAAAGGCCTGAACGAAGCGATAAATACCAGTCTTGTAGGTGCGCTTTTATATAATTCGGATACTTACCGGTGTCAGGGACGATGATAGCCTAACATACAGGGAGGATGATAGCATATTAGTCATTGGAAAAGCGAAAGCGAGAGCAGCAGATGCAAGACAATAACTGTCGGTGATGAGCATGGCCGATGCTACAATCCTACATGAGTGATGTAGATCAATGTTGTGTACAATTCATCGTGGCGTAGCGACGTTGCAGCTTACGCGGTGATGAGCCCACTCTCTAGTGAGCAACAGGAAGGGAGTCAGCAGACTTCTACATCGTCGAGACTGACGGAAGACATACCAATGGTCCAGAGAATGAGAGTGCTGATTATATGGTCAGTTCTAGCGACAGAAAGAAGAGTGAGTATCAAGAGCATCGTTCAATGAAGACGTAAATCTCACTTGACAATCCCGGACCGTAACCTGTGCAACCAGTAACAGAGCGCGGTCGTGTTCAGTACATCGATGAACACGTCACAAGCGATTGTAGCCGTCGAAAGCCATACAAATCGCTGCCCATATATCACAGGGCCGTACTGATGTAAAAACACCGTTACTGTAAGAGAACCACCGATCTCAAGGAGGGAAACGCTCCAGGAAATCAACGAAATATGGATACGACCCGAGAGGATGTACACTCGGTAGGCATAGTAAGCCTTCGTAGCTGTGTTAGATACAGAATATGCTGGACTGGAACATGAAAGCATTTACCTGAATCGTAGCACTGACTACGCCATGTACGAAAACAGAGTAGTTGACGCTCCAGTGTCCCTCCAGAAGCTTATCCTGATTGCCGAAGGAAATGATGCTCATATGGTACAGGTATACCCAGAACAAAGCTGTGTGTACAGTCTCGCAGATCCTGAAAATGGAATCAACACGAATGCCGTGACCCAAAACAATGGATAATGAAACAGCGTACCAAACAAAGGAAAGCTGTGTCCGGCGTCTCAAATCAGCATCTAGTGAGCGGGAGGAAGTCACTGGGACGGGACGTACTAGACACAGGATGAAAAGCCTGTCACAGAATTTGCTCCTCCAGTAGAAAAAGACCTGACAGCAAGTAGTTGCCCAAAGTGCAGTCGCTATGAGGACGGAGACCTCGAGTCCAGAAATTAAGTAAGACCATAGTCTGCGGAGAAAGCAAGGCATCGGAACCCGGTGGGACAGACATCATAGAAGGTGAGCCTGAGGTGTGATAGGGTTTGGAGGAATTGACTCGCCGATTCGAAACCTCCGAGATTGTATTATATATATGCATGTCCAGAAAAACACGACATCGATAGAAGATGTTAGTAATTCTTAGTATCATTGCTCAACCACCCGGTGACATACCCATCAAGCCGCTCAAAATGGTATCCAAAGTGCAGGACTCACTGTCTAACGTGGCAACAACTTGAACACTTTTAGTTGGAAGGACGCCAAAAGGGTACGGCCAACCCACGATGCTAGCGCTTGAGAAAAGTTTCAAGGAGTGGTTTTTCTGATCTTTTCAGACATAATCCATCATCATCGAGGGGATCATTATCAATGTATTTCCGAGAATGCCCGTTACCCTGAAGTTCTAGGGTTTTGCGCGGGTGTGACCAGAGACAAACCCGTACCCGTACCCACCAAACACCGTACCCGTACGGATACGGGTGACCCGCGGTGTCCTACGGGTTCATCTCTGGCCACCGCACTCCCTCAATTGCGGGTTATGTCATACAGTGGTGAAACTGTTGAGGGTGCTGGAGTGCACGAGAAGACTGTAACATGTGTGCAGGATGTGAGTACCGTCACTGTCGCTGTCTTTCTGTGATTTTTGTGTGTTATCCTTGAGTCATGAGCCGCATTGAGGTGACTACCGAAGTGCTGCCGAAACCCCGACTTGGGTAGTCAACACTCTTCAACGTAGAGCATGCGGTTGAGATGTGTATTGGAGCCTCCTGAAGTCTGTGCGATGTGAGAGCACACAAGAGAGGAAATCATGACCAAGATATGTCACTGAAACTTGTATTCTCAGTGTTGGTAAGTGCGAGCAAGCCCGTCATGAAAACCGCGGGTGTGACGGTATTTCACGGTTTGAAAGTGCTCAAAGTAACCGTACCCGCGCCACCCCGACCCGTGCAAAACACTAGGCCCTGAACTCTTTTGCAGAACCTTGTGCTTGACTCGACAGCCGTAGCTTGGAGATCTTTGAAAGTGAACAGATCACAATAACAGATGATCGAGCTCAATCGAGACTGGCAGCTACTCTACAGTGATCTGGGATGCGTAACTTTCTGTCTTGTAAACACTGTCCTCGAGCTCTTTCGGGTTTGCGTGGCTTGATAGCTATGCATCGGGGAATCGTGGTCTATAACGGTAACACACTACATGCTGCAGCAGTATGCCATAATCCGTGCCGTCGTATTCTGCTGAGAATGTCAAGGTATAAACGATGACAGAAACCTGCCCTTCCAGTAGTATGTACGTTGATGGTCCTGTCAGCAACACATCAGGATTATTCTCCTGACCCAACGCTCAAGACAAAGGAAGAGAATCCAGAGTATTAATTAGCTGATACATCCGGGTGCAAGACTCCGCCAGATACTGGAAGAATCAACGGGGCCCCTCATCCGCACATTTGAGGGTATAATTCAAGTTCATTTGTGGACACCTCTTCGACGTGACGATACCTTCTAAAAGATCTCTCCTGAGATTCGAGGTTGAATGAAAACGGACCTTGGTTTCCAATCATCTTCGCCTGATGTTACTCGCGCCATTCGGTTGAACGCTAGCTGCTCCGATGCTTACAGGGGACTAAGTACCTCAGGCTGATGTCCTCGGTAGAGGTTGAGACAACGGTGCTCAGGCCGCCAGCTAGTATCTTCCCTGGTCCAGGGTAATGAGCCATATGTAGACACTGTGTAGGAAGACAGAGAACGGGGCTCGATGAAATACGGGTTTGAGCCCGTCTTGAGTCAGAATGGAGCAGCAAGACTAAAGCAAGAGCGAGTTCGGGTAGTCACGTCCGCGGAAAGCAAAGAAAGCGCCTCATCGGGCCAAGCCAGCACAAAATGGTGTTTGCCGCGGCCACGTTGTTTTGACCTGACGTAATCTAACTGGCAATGTTCAGGCTCGACTCCCAGCCACGATGACCTGCGGCCTATTGTTTGCAGCTGCTCTGATCTTATATGTAAATGTCTCGCATTCTAACCTTGTTTGCTATGGTGAACTTCCACAAATACCTAGCAAGCCTCCCCTTCCGCTCCGCAAGATGCATCAGAAAAACACGATAGGTCGTCTCCGAGCGTTTTGCTGATGTGGTGTTGCCTGGCTCAATGATTCGGTTGGATCTTTCTAAAGTAACCTTCCTAAGGTTACTAAGTTTGAAAAGCTGCTCCTTCCATCTTTCCCATCAAAAGGACCAGTAGTTCTGACCGGCGACACGAGAGACCAATAAATTGCTCTGGCTTCCTCCATCCGGCTCTCACGCAACACAGGGGCCTTGCAATGTCTCTGCGTAGTCTCTATATTATCCTCGCCTGTATCCTGCTCAGTATGTTACATACGGTCTTCAGATGGAGACAACACAGGCAACGTCGCACATCACTTCCCCCTGGGCCCCGACCACTCTTCGTCTTGGGTAATATCTTCCAAGTTCCCGATCCCAGGAATTGGATGGCTTGTCAGATCCTGGCAAAAGCATTTGGTACGAGCTTTACCCGTAAATTTTCTACCTCACTCTGACAACTCCTAGGCCCAATTGTTTACTATGAGCTATTTGGAAAGCCCGCCATTTTGATAAGCTCTCATGAAGTTGCGACTGAACTCCTCGAACACCATGGAGATAACTATGCCGACAGATCCAACAACACTGTGATGGGTGGAGAACTGTCAGTAATTATTGGCATTTAGCTCTCAACTCATATTGAATATTGATCACTTTAAATTCTACAGCGTTGGATGGGACAGAAGTGTCGGATTGCAGGCTGTCGGTCCTCGCCACACCCGCTATCGTAAACTACTCAATACTATGCTTAATCCCACCGAAGTACGAAAATTACAGCCCCTCCAGGAACGCTGCGCTGCAAGACTGCTGTTGCGGCTTCTGAAGGACCCCGAGCACTGGTACATGCACATGCGTCCATCGATCAGTGAGGCGCTCGTGCATATATGCTACAGTCAGGATTTTCCTCTCGAAGAGTTTCCTTATATCGCCATGGCGGAACGTGCGTGGTGGATATTCAACAATGTCGCAACCGCAAACTCTTTCGCAGTTGATTATCTCCCTATTTGTGAGTCTCTAGATGCCCCTATCTCTATTGATGTGACTACACTGTCATATAGTAAAGCATCTACCGGAGTGGTTCCCCAGTGCAGGCTTTAAGAGACAGGCCCTACTATGGCGGGGTGAGCTCGATGAGCTAGGTTACGGGTCATTCAAAATTGTGAAGGAACATGTGGTATGTGTTCAAGAACTATTGTTTCTCACATAATACTTTTGTTTAATCGACTAAGCATTGTAGAGGAAAGGAATTGCAAAGCATTCATACGTCAGCTCTCTGATAAAAGCGCGGAGTCCGCTCAGTCAAGACGACGAGGATGCTATCTGTTGGACGGCTATCGGGTTTTTCACAGGCGGGGTCGATACTGTGTGTCCCCCCTCCCTCGCGACCATTTCTCGACACTAAACTCACTACATCATATAGACAGCTGCAGCCGTCACAACTTTCATCATGATCATGAGCCGCTACCCAGACGTTCAATGTCGCGCTTACGACGAGATTCGAGATGCTATAGGAACGGATCGCCTACCGACTCTTGATGACCGCCCGCGACTTCCATACGTCACAGCTTGCATGCTGGAGATGTTCAGAATGTTTCCTATTGTACCTCTGGGTAAGAGATCGCACCTCTACATCAGTATCACCGTTTGACGATACCCAATGTCTTTTTCCTGGTAGGAGTTTCAAAACGTGCGAGTAACAATGACTGGTACGATGGGCACTTCATACCGGCTGGTCAGTCCTAATCTTGTTGCGATTGTCAGTCTTTGTTTTTGTGCTGAAGACAGGCCGTGACAGGAACAATGATTGTTTCTAATATCTGGTGAGCATTGCGAGACCATTTTCAGGCAGAAAGAAGTATTACTGATCTTGGGACATAGGGCCATGAGCCGTGACCCAAATATATACGAGGATGAAGACACCTTTAAGCCGGAACGATTCCTCGCATGCCATCCCAGTTGCAATGCGGATAAGCCTGGCTTTCGCTCGACTCGCGTGTTCGGGCACGGTCGAAGAATATGTCCTGGACGTCACCTTGGGGAGTTGATGGTGTTCATCCAGATCGCTACCATTGTTGCGGCATTCTGCATCTCTGCACCTCGGAACAGTGATGGAAAAAACACCGTGGATTACAAGTTCGATTTTGTGGATGGATTGATCGTGTACTTCGATGGAACTTGATTGAAAGATTTCTGATGCTACGCTTATATCTGTGTTACTGTTTACACAGTCGCTGATGATTTTTATTCCCTTAGATTTCCGAAACCTTTTGAGTGTGCTATTACACCGCGCTCAAAGAATTTGGCAGTGCTGCTTGAACACAGCGATGTATAGCAAAGACTGTCCTATTGGGATATGGTTCCAGTACTATCCACAAATCTTGAGCAAATTTTGGCGTCAATCGCTTTTGGGCCCACCTATGAAGGGCATGTGGGCGGCGCAATTCATATCATTCTAAAAGCGACCAACTTATTTCGATCAAGAGCCTGCCTCCAAGTCCTGGAAAGGGTGCATCGGGACCAACAGGTTCTGCCTCCAATGGACTCGTACTTTCCGTTGAGCGTCGTTTTTTAATTGCTCTATCTGCCATAGTCAGATTTATGACTGAACAAGACCAAAACACTTGTCGTAGAATGCTGCTGCTTGTCCTATCAAGCGCCGTCCGAATTTAGGCCAGAATCATCTTCCTTTGTTCCTTGCCTTGATCGCGGGCCGCGTGGAAGATAGCGGGAATGTCGAAGGGTTTGTTAAATCGGGTGAGCTCTGTGGGTATGGAGCCGAATTGCGGTACTTCAGGTACTAGACATGAGGGGAACACCCATTCATCAAGAAATAGCAGACTGGGCGGTGTAGTTGCGACCAAACGCTGACCCCGGGCCATACCTGCAGCACGCTCATGGGCGACCGTCATCCCCCCCCCTACACACACACACACACACACCCATCTCCACCCTTCGGACGTTCAGACTTCATGGTCATAATCATGTCGCACATATGTTGGTAGAATTGATTCTATCTGCATAACACCTGACATTTGCCTCTGTAGGACAGGGACACCAGACCTTTTATACATGATCTTCCACCTGAACTCGTTACTCAAATCATTGCCAGCATTTACGCACATGCAGAAGCGAAGTCCAGGCGACTATCTATCCAGTCACTATCCCTCACCTCCAAGTATATTGCACAAGTCGTCGAACCTTTCAGATTCAGAGCCATCTCCGTATCACCACAGAATGCAACGGCTCTTCTGTATGTCTTCGAGACCCATCCAGCTCTGCAGCAGTATGTCCACTCCTTGTGGATACGAGACACCGTTCCCGAACGAAAGAGCCCTCTTCATCTGATCCCTCCTTATCGGACGCCCGCATGCGTTCCCACGAGGAAAGAACTTGGCCTGGATCAAGACCAACCGAACTTGGGCCCCCGGTGAGTGTCCTGTCTCACCCTATTCCTTGACCATTGATTATCCATAATGACCCAAAGTGGTTTGTGTAGCAATCTAAGTCTCGTTGCCACTCCCGCTGTATCGACTATCATCAACGTCGTGACAATATTATCAGCTTCGCTTCATAACCTTGGAGCTGTGATCTCTCAACAATCTTCTGCAGAACGGTCTTCTCTTCTTGGCCAACTTCTCAACATTCGGCTTCCTCTTCTCTCATCATTATATATGCGATTATACCGCCTCGACGACCTCCACACGCCATCTCCCTCTTTCACAACATGTGTGCCGCACCTCCGGACATTTCACCTGTTCATCAAATGCGCTCAAGGAGATCTTTCAAGCATCAATAGCTTTGGTTCGCTTGACAAACTCACAACTACGTCTGCCGTTTGTCGATGTTTCCCAAAACTCGACACTTTGATCCTTTCAGGGACTTTCCACGAAGAGTGTTTCCGCCAATGGTGGAATACGTATACGTGCTCGCCCATTGTCAAAACTTCAGAAACTTCTCAGCCCTTCGGCCTTCAGCTCCCGCCTTCTCTCCGCCAAGTAATTATCGTACCATTCCGAGCTCCAAGATGTCACTCCTCTCCCGAATATCATCAGGTTCCAAGCCACCCATTCCCGTTTCACCTTGGAAGAATTCTCGAGGGCCAGGCACTAGTGTCCCTAGCCCTCGACGCAGAGGAGTTGACTTCGGCGGGAGACGAGGGAGGGACGTTGCTTTGGATTCAACATATTTATATCCCTCTGGAGGATGAGTGGTGGGAAGTGTTACAGTCGGGCGGACGGAGGGTGATCGGCTACGATGGAAACAGAAAGGATAAGAAGACACTGTCTGTAGTTGGTGTATACCCGCTAGATTCATTCGGCCTCTTTGTCGACTTGTAATACAGAAGTACTTAGTCTATTCCTTCACTGGCTGTCGAAAGTGAGACCCCCGGTCCTATTACTTATGTTTTCTACTTCTCAGCTCTTGTCTTTGTCCCACCAGGTTCCAGTCCGAAATGAAGTATGTGTTTGTTTTCAGCCTCCGTGTTTACTGGTACGCATACGCAGAAGCTTGTTGTACGACTTAGTGCTAGTGAAGTGTCACTGGATAGACCAGCCATGGGCCTCAGCGAATCTGATCGAGTCTCCTCTTTATTGGAACATTTTGACTGGACACTGTGACCACGATCGCCTTGACTTGCGATAGAAAACTAGACTTAAACAATTACACAGGGCTGCTATTTTCTGCGACCTCCTTCCGCCAAGCCTGAAAGCAGGAGTTCGTTTATCTAGTAGGCACAGACGAATGCCCACTGTAACCGTCAGCGTGCAGAAATGGTTTCAGAAAAGAGCCGGAAGATCTTGGAATGATCCCCGTGAGTCGTCAGCGGCAGTTGCCGGAGAACTATACAGCAGCAAGCCACCGCTTGATCACGTGTGCTAACAGGACAGCGGGTGGCAAACAGCAGACAACAGGGCCGAAGCAAGGTAAGGAACGCCGTAGACGACGACGAAGGCATAAAACGCAATGGTGCGCCCCTCTGCTGTTATGCTGCTCGTATTCTACTCACTTTTCTTGACAATTAACAGGCCGATACCAAGTCAGCACCCACCAACCCTATGAGGGAGCTCCGCATCGAGAAGCTCGTTATCAGTGCGTACTTATATTCTCGTATATTGCCCGAATACTCAAACAGTCTCGCCATCTCCTTTCGCCGACCACAGACATCTCCGTTGGCGAGTCTGGTGATCGTCTCACCCGTGCCTCGAAGGTGCTCGAACAATTGACCGGTCAAACCCCCGTCACCTCGAAAGCCCGCTACACCGTCCGCACGTTCGGTATCCGTCGTAACGAAAAGATCGCGGTGCACGTCACCATCCGGGGTCCCAAGGCGGAGGAGATTCTTGAGCGTGGTCTCAAGGTCAAGGAGTACGAGCTCCGCCGCCGCAACTTCTCCGAGACTGGCAACTTCGGTTTCGGTATCCAGGAGCACATCGATCTCGGTGCTCGCTACGACCCTGGTATCGGTATCTTCGGTATGGATTTCTACGTTGTGATGGGCAGGCCCGGGTCGAGGGTGGCGAAGAGGAAGGTTAAGACGGCGAGGATTGGGCCGACGCACAAGGTGAAGAAGGATGACACCATGTCTTGGTTCAAGTCGCGGTTCGACGGTATTATCCTCGTGAGTCTCGTTCTTTATCCCATGCCTTTGCGTTTTGGTCGAATTGACCCTGATGTGCTTACTTCGGATGCATTTAGAAATAAACTGTCGGTCGTTGCTTTTTCCTATGTCACTTCTTTTCTGCCGCTATGATATTACTGCCACGCCATGTACCAGCATGCACACCCACCAAAATGCATCCCCTCCTTCTCGGGTCTCTGTAAGATAGTGTGTGAACCGTTCCTTGTTGGTTCTGACCGAACGCTCTCATCCTGGTCGCGAGATCAGTGATTTTTTTTTTTGGTATATGCGTTTGACTCGTCTGGCCCCTGATCTGGCTTATGATGCTGGCACGTCTCCTGCAGCTTGCTCCAGTATAGACCACTCCAACCACTCTAGCATCATATAGTCTGGGGCCGCTTGTCGTGAACTGTCCTTGGAGTTCTGTAGACTGGTCGGAACATAGTGCAATCTGACAACAAACGACGGCCTGATTTTTTGCCCATAATACTCGTACTTCAGCCCGTGTATTGGTCTCGCCTTCGACTCGACACCCTCTTGTCATTAAATACTCTTGTCTTCGACCCGCAACTCCGATCTCTGTCACCATCTTCGTCCCATCCTCGCCGACCGGCTTCTATCACACCACCTTTGGTGTTCCACTCCGTCCGCTCTCCTCTTCATTTAAGACTCAATTACGTCGGAATAATTTTGTCTCGGGCCGTGGACGCCTTGCATCTTGACTGGATTCCAGCACCCGACATTGTCTCCCATAGGCAGAGTAGACGGAATTTCAACCGGACAAGCTAGGAACCCTCAAATCCTGCGCTGCGCGCTCGGCTCAGGCTCGTCCATTCGTCTATTGACTATTCGTCTGGCTAAACACACTCGCGATCTCCGAACTCGGCAGACTGAACTCCGTAGAGTCCGTAAAGCACAGATTGCTCTGAATCATGAAGGCACCAAGAGAAAAAAGGGTCGAGCATCAAGCAAAAAAAGAATGAAGAAAAAAATACAGGCGAACCCGATACGGTCATGTAGGTCCTCGGTTCAAAGCTGATGGCGGTTCGGAAATCGGAATGTGGTCGGGTGACCTCTACACATAAGAGAAGACCGTGAAGGGCGTATGGTCGTTCAGCTGTGTACGTCCATGTCGCTCTGGCAACTTTTCTTTCTTTGCCTTTTTTGAATTTCAAGAGGCGTACGGTGTGGACCGACGAGTATTCGCTGGCAGGCACTTGTACTGACTAGACCGTGCTATAGCTGTATATGGCTACAGAAGATTGATTCGGCGGACATGAAGGCCTGAGATTGGCGGTCTCCAGAGAAACGTCCATGGCGAAAAGCTCTCGATCTCGACTGTGTTCGACTTGGACTGGGTGAGCCTAAGAGGGCGAGGTTCGCGAAGCCGTCGATGAATTCGTGGTTCGTGTTGGAGAACGGTGGAAATAGAAATAGAAGTGGAGGTAGCTATAGAGAAGTGGGAGCCCCATGGGGGTCTACACGCTACTAGGTAGGGCTAAGCTGCGAAGTACCTCGAAGTATGCGGTTCCGGTGATGATGGTGGATTCAGAAGGTGACGGATGGGTTTCCGAGGGGAGTATGGGAGAAAGAATAGAGAAGGTTTGCGAGAGCAGGTCATGGGCGTGAGCGTATCGACGGATCAGTGTGAGTGCTGTGGATGGGGCGGTGCTCAGTATGGATCGGACTTTCCTTTTTGAACGTCTTCGTGATAGAAAGTTTGAGGTGATTGTTCGGATGGGGTAAGGACTCTGCTGGGTATTGGACGGGGGATATTCGCGCCATGGAGAGATCCGAGGACATTTGTTAGTTGCGAGCATCGTGTTGGTAATGGAGAAACTCTATTATGGGCATTTAGAAACCCTCTATAGGGGGTTGTGAAGTTCATTCATGGAGATCGGTGGCGCTGGAGCTGGCAGCTGTGAGGCTGATCTATCAATTCAGAGAAACGTTTGTCGTGCATAGTATACGCGCTAAATGTAGCGCAGGATGGTTCGACTCGAGACGGGGATTTTGTTCGTTACACAACTGTCGTCGATAGGGACGTAAAAAGATGGGCTCAGATGGTTTGATCATGCGCTTCGAGGGTGCAGAAAAAAAGGCGACAAGGAACAGCCGTGCTAGAGGACCACAGCGACTTCATCCAGTACTTCACCCTCTGCACATTAATTTCATCTGGATCGCGAGCGGCCATATTCAGTGTGGGATACCGGTGAAACTGGCGTGCACAAACAGACGCACCGGTGTGGCAACAGTTTGGCATTGGACCTCCTCGATGAGACCGTTATCATCTCCGGGCCACACTGCCAATGATACGAACGTTCGCGAGTCTCGCCTCTACTCCAAAGCGGAACAGAACGGGAGAGTCACCATGGGCCCAGCCCTCTCGGCGTCGTGTTTATCGCGTTTTTCCCAGCGTACGTGGATCCTCCGCGATATTTTACAAGTCCACCACAGAGTTTGTCCACAAATCCGCAGATATGCTGGGCATAGCGAGATTCATTCGATCTGCTCCAAAAATGGACGGTTGAACCATGCGCAGACGTTGCGGGGAGGAGGACTGTGGGGAAGGTTGGGCCACAAAAAAGGAATTATGTCATACGAATAATCGTGTCGTCATCAAGGCCGGGGTGCTGCCTTATGCGGACGATCGGCCGGCGCCGAGAGAGGGAAAAATGGAAATTGAACTGGGGATGAGGGGTAAAGTGGTACAGCGATGGTAGTATATATATTGCCTCGACTCCCTCCGAACGATGCCTCCATCCCCCGCATCCCCCATTTCTCTCTCACACCCCCACCATGCCCTCGTCAGTCTCAGCATTGGCTTATTCGCCCAGAGCCAGCCCCCTAGGCAGTCCAACCACCGGCTCTCCTTCTCGTCGCGTACAGACCAGGAAGGGCTCCATCTGCGCAGGCGATCCTTGGGGCACTCACTCTCAGCTTAACTTGAACCCCTCGCGGTCAACTTCTTGTAAACTCACCATCGTTCGGGTCAACGAACCACCCGTGCATCTTGACGAAACTCCACCCTCACCCCAGCAGCGTCGCCACCATGGATTCGGTGGCCACAGACGACAGGGTAGCGGCGGTTCCATCCATTCCAACTCTTCCATCGGCGGAGGAAACAAATCCGATGCGCCTTCGAGGATCAGTTTTGCCGGAAACTCGTTCGTCCCCCCAGGATCGTCGAGGGACGGGAACGGTTCGCGTCCGACGAGTCCTGTTATGAACCGGCCGCGTTCTCCAGGCGGAGGTCATCACCATCGTTCCTCTACCACCTCTTCCAACAAACCTCGACTTTCTCCAGATGAGCTCGTAACCCTCGCCCGCCAGACTTGTACACCTAGCGCCCCTATCCATGCCGTCCCGTCACCAGGCGCCACAAAACAACCTGGTACAAGCCCAGCCTCCTTCACTGCGCTTCCCGATGAGTTCTTCCTCCCCTTCATCGATCGCGCCGCAGAAGTTTCCTCCCTCTTCTCCGGACCACCATCGGCCAAGCTCCTCACGCTCCTCGAACAAACATTCTCCACCTCGCCAGTCTCTTCTCCAATGTCTCAATCGGAGAGCACATCCCCTTCCTTGGACGTTTTCGCCGTCGACCCAAAACGTTGGACATTCTCACAACTCGAACATTGGCTGAAGAACATTGACCGTGATCAGGCGCCTGACCCCTACTGGGTGGCGAGTGCGCGCCGATGTGTCCTCGCCCATAGCGAGCTCATCTGGGAGCGCCTCAAGGGAGCTTTAGGTGTTCCTCCGGAGTTGGACGAATCCGATTTTGAGGAGCTAGGCGACGTTATCAACGTCATTCCCGACATGGACTTCGTTGCACCCGAGCGTGGAGACAACCCTGACCAGGCGACGGGTCTCGTCGACGAAGTGCTCGCCGGATCGATGTCGCCCGAGTTCCCTCACATCGCAGAACACCGCGCGGCGACCGAAGACATCTCAGAAACCGACCTCGCTCCTTCGCTCTCCATCGAGCCCGTCCTCGCTCCCACGTCTCCCCAGCCCCTTGGCGCCGACCACCCACCGACGCGTATTGGAGCCCACCGCATGACCGACATTTCGGAGGATATTCGCGAGGAGAACGAGGAAGAAGGCGAAGGAGGTTCCGGTTCTGGCCTAGCGAGCGCCGCCCAATCCCCACCCAGTGAAGTCATCCAAGGTCTTCGCATTTCCACCGTCCCAGCATCGCCTAGCATCCTCGCTTCCAGCTCTCCATCTGCTCGTCGTCTCTCACTTTCTGCCTCTCCCCTTCCTCCGATGGCCGCTCTTCCGACCGACAGGATCTCGCCGCTTGTTATCGACGAGCAACGCGGCGATGGATCGCAATCACCCGAGAAAGATGGACAACATAGCAGGGATTCCTCGCCGGTTGTGGGCATGGGTGGAAGGGTTGGAAGCGGGTGGAATTATGCTGCTAGTACGGGCAGTGCGGGCTCGGATTCAGTGTATGATGCGGTGGCGGAGAGGGGCCCGGGAAATCCTCTTTTCCCGACGAGCTTTGCGAGGTTGGCATTGGGACCGACGCTCCAAGCCAAGTACGTTCTTTCTCTCTTTTTATTGGCATACTGTCTCTGGTTTGCGGTGCAGAACGCTAACCTTGATCCGTTATTGTGCCGTTTGTTAAGCAACCCGAGCATGAGGTCTCCGACCGCGCCGCCACCGCCTATGTTTGGAAACAACCCGCATGCGATCAGGATGGCGATGCGTGGACGGAGAGCTCTGCCGAGTTGGGCGGAGGGATGGGACCCGTTGAAGCACGAGTATGCTCTTACGCTGGCTAGCGGGAGCAGTGTCGGCGGGTATTGAAGACGAGACTGTAGTGGCCTCACAAAACTTCGGGTGGTCAGGTAGAGGGGCTGGTCATAAAGTGGCATAGACACGGTCACGGTGGGAGGTACTTATTGAGCAGCTTTGAGACGCTGGCCGCTCGTGTGTTTGTTTTGTTGCGTGTGCTTGTTGTCGTCCTTGACCTTTTCTCGGTTTTTTTTGGATCTGTTGTGCTTTTTTCTATTCGGGTTTGTCGTCACTATATATACATGATGATGATAATCTCACCTGTACCATGACCTTCTCACTCGCTCACGACCTGAAACGTTTCGCTTGACTTGCGTTACTCTCGGGATCCGTCACGGTCTCATCCATATCGAAGAGCAGTACTAGTGTGGCGTGTGGCGCAAGTAAGTTATTGAAGCTCCCGGTGAACTGGCGCCCAAGGTGCAGGAGTAGACGGGCCGGAGACGCCAATTGCAAGCAGGTTTGGTTCGTCTCGAGGCTCTCCATCATCGTCTGCGTAACCTCCCGCTATATCTGCGCTCGCTGAGAGCAGACCATGTCTGCCAAACGAGACTCAGTACTCAGTCGACGCAGCACTCTATACTCTAGAAAGGGTCAGAGGTTCGACAGCTCCGACTTTGGTTCGGCTGATCACGGTGTCCCAAACCAAATTTTCTGGGGCCACTTTTGGATGTCTTCCTAACGATCCTTCACGAGCATTCCTTCCGAACGTAAAGTTGCGCCCCCGCTCCCGCCTTGCTACAATACCGCGGATGTACCCAGACCCGTACAGGATGGTCATCGGCATCGCCAAGGCCCAATGATTGCTACTGATACACTGCTCTGTATTTGGGCGGCTCATCACCCAGCTTCAGCATCTCCTTACACAACACCGACAGACACTAGCAGTGGCTATGTGGCCTTGATGATAACGTCCCGCTGCACCACCGCAGTTTCCGTATCATCTGATGTGTATCGTCCATTCAGCCAACGACGTTCTCACCCGTTGTCGATTACGGGAGTCTGCCACACAAAACTATCGTCGACATCAAGGCATTAGCACTGTGTGGCGCTGTGTCAGGGAGGGCCTCAAATACGCACGCTGAGGGGACTCGCGCAGGCGCTCTTTCTTCGTCCCTCCCGCAATCCCTTGCCCTCCGTTGAAGCTCCTCGTACTACGAGATTTATGACTGCTGTTCTATTACACTTATTCGGTCTTGTTTATGCGATATTATGCTTCACGGCTGCCCCTTGTACTCAGGCGGAATCTGTCAATCGTACCATTGACGACGAGTACGGCGATTCCATCGGCGGAGGCAATGTGCAGTACACACCGTCAGATGAGTGGGGGCAGGGATCTACATGTACTGGATGTTCAGCCACGCCAGATAAGAGGTCCGCCTTCGACGGTACATGGCATGACGCTACGCACGACTCTCAACGACCTACGGATAAGACGGTCAATATCACTTTCCATGGTCAGTTTATGCTACTTATGCACATGTGAGTTGACCTATGCTGACGCATATCTTAGGAACAGCTGTATATGTGTACTTCATTCTCGATGACAACACCGCCTCAGGGATCACCACCGTCACGAACTTGAGCATTACGGTGGACGGGCAGAGCGCCACACCGTTCGTGTTTACTCAGAGTGGCGCAGACGATTATGTTTACAATGCGTTGGTGTATTCCTCTCTGAATATGCAACTGCAAGACCACATCGTCCTACTCTCCTCGAGGGGAGACCAATCTCCGTCGTTATTGTTATTTGATTACGCAGTCTACACGTGAGCCATTTGCACTTCAGCTAGTAACATCAAAGGCCCATCAAAGCATAACTACTGACATAAACTGGTGGTGAAACAGGGATGATGTGGAAGATCCTCAACCGAATACGACATTCACATCGACTTCATCTTCATATTCGCAGAGTCCCTCCAGCGTGGTCCTTCCGGCTCCGACACCACACTCCAAACGAGCACCAGTAGGCGTGATTACCGGAGGTGTTGTCGGCGGAATATCGATCATCTTTCTGGTAGCACTATCTATCTTCTTGCTACGCGCTCAGCGCCGCCGCAGAAGCCGGCGAGATCCATACATCCCCGAGAGGATGCTGGTCGATAGGTACCTCGAACCAGCGCCAAGTTCCGCGCCACTCATGTCTTCAACTCTTCCAGCTCTAACAGTACCATCCCAAGTCGCTGCCCTGGAGAGCAAGGTCAAGGCGTTGCAGGGAGCGGCCGGCTCGAGGGACGGATTTCTGAGAAGAGAGGTTGCGGCGGGCCAGAGCGACACACCATCTAGTGTTGGGATTCATGGACAGGGAGTTACGGCGACGTCAGGTGTTTCTGGGTCCAGAGGGAGCAGTGCAGACGACGATATAAGAGAGCAAGTTGCTGGGATGCAAATTGAGATCGCACGGCTCCGTTCTATGCAGCGTCATCAGGAGGCAAGGCTTGACGGGGAGATAGAGATGCCACCTGAATACAGCGATAGCGGGCGGTAGATCTTGAGAAAATATGAGTGATAGCTTCCTTGTGGGTGACGCCGTTTGCAGAGAGGGCGGTGTTATAATGGCAATAAGCTGTGAGGAGCTTCTTGACATGAGTTGAGACGTCCGCTCGAGCGTGCTTGCTGTTATCTGTGCTTTTTTCCTCTTCGGGTTTGTTCTCAATATATATACACAATGTGATGATAATCTGACCTGTACATTGCTCTGCCCACTTGCTTACGACCTGAAGTGTTTCATCAGGCTCTCGTTACTCTCGGGCTTCGTCATGGCCTCATCTCATAAACTCGGCCATCATATATGGGATATCGAGGCCTGATTTATAAACATGGTTCGCTGTGAGCAGATCTCACTGTCGGTGTGAGCGTGCTGGTAGTTGTTTTCGGTGTGGCGTGTGGCGCAAACAAGTTATTGAAACTCCCGGTGAGTCGGCGCCCAAGTTGCAGGTGGCCGGGCCGGAGACGTTTCCGATGGCAAGGGTTTGGTTTGTGTCGCTGTGTTGAACTTGCCACCGTCACCATCATCGTGGAGCCCTTGCCTTCTGCATCCTCTCTCATACCTCACCTCCACAATATGTTGAGAAAAGAGGATACCCATCGCACCATTGCGCTCACAGTAAGAGCCGACGTCGAAGATGCCATGTGCTTTCATACATTCATAGACACGCCTAGTCACACTTCGTCGACACGTTCTTCCCAAAGAACTCTCCCCTTCTCGAACCTGTCGTCAATCACATTTTCAGCCAAATCAAGAGGCGAAAGCTATGGAGCTCGAGCGATAATGCGTGGAAAGGTCTACCAAAGAAGCCTGAGAGCGAATCCGAACTCTACACGCCTTTGACCGCCATCTTGCAGGAGATCACTCGAATGGCCCTTCAATTTTGCAGGACCTACAATCATGGATATCCCTCTTCCATCACCTGGAACGACGAGCACAGCAAGAACATCCCGTCACCGTTCGCCCTGGACACCAGACCAGATATTGTCGCGTCTTTCATGGAGAAGACTTCGTGGCGATTCCTCCATGTTATCCTTGTGATGAAGAAGGCGAGATATCTCGCCGCTGCCTCCAATGTCTTCCGACTTCTACAATATATCCGTACGGCATTGGAGGAACAAGTGGATCGGCGTTTTATGTTTGGGATAATGTTCGGAAAAGGTGATCTCAGTATATGGCTTGTAGACCGTTCTGGCGCTATGGCATCGGAAACCTTCGATATCCACGAGGTTTGATTTTTTGGATTCCTTCAAACTTCCATGCTCCGCTCCTAATCACTTTTAAAACAGACCCGGAGCAGTTCATTCGTATCATTGTTGGTCTGACCCTCCTCCCTCCCACCGACCTTGGGTGGGACCCTACCATACAGATCTACGTCCCGCCAGAAATTCCTGGCCATGGTCAATATGGTTCTGGTCGGTATTCGTACGAGGCTGGAGAAAACTCTAGTATTGCTCCTATAGACTCGACATATAATCGTATGTGGGTTGTCTCCATGAACAGACCGCTCACGAACGGCGCGTCCGATCTGGATCAGGAGACATTTGTACTCTATCATGCTCTCAGCTTGGCTCGTGCGGAAGTCCTTTGTGGTCGTGCTACACGAATATGGCTGGCCTGGAAGCTCACTGACATGGATCTCCCTGTCAAGGAGCGAACGGTAGGATTTGTCTGAGTAAATTATCCCTGTGGGCGCGTCATGACTGATAGTATCTTAGGCCTACGTGTTCAAGGATGTGTGGCGAGATGAACGGCGGGGTTTGGAAGGCGAGCTGTACGCCAAGGCATTCGTGAACGGCAACAGTGGCGACGGCATCGCGAAGGTCCACCCGTTCGGTACTGTTCATGTCGGCCACGAAGTCGATGATACGCTGAACCTCATTCGCAAGAAGGTCCCAGTTCAAGGTAAGGTCATCAGACTACTCCCCAATCGTAGTGCCAACGACAAACGAATCGCTCTATTCGGCTATGAGGCCCCTTTGCTTGATGACATTATACACCCGTGGCCGCAAAATTTGTACAACCTCGGGGCGGACCATCAATCACCGTACAATCGGATTCATTCTCGTCTAGTAATGTCGACATTTGGATGGTCGATTCGCTATTTCAAGTCGTTGCCAGAAGTTATGGGCGTCATGCGTGACGCTATTGCCGGTAAGATCGTGCTTGACCTTTCTATGCCCTTCTTACTTCTTACCCTATCTTCCCCAGGCCATCAGTTCATGTATAAACAGGGCGTTCTCCATCGCGATATAAGCTATGGCAATATCTTGATCGTTCCACATGGTAAGGTCGGAAATCGGGGCGTGCTCATTGACCTCGACTTTGCAATCGAGTTGGAGACTCATAAACGGAGGAAGGGTGCTGAACGTAGCGTGAGCCAAAGCCCTATTTTATTTCTTTGACATATTAGACACATCCGATCTCAATACCTCCTTCATAGGGAACACTCGCGTTCATGAGCGCCGAGGTTATTTCCGAGTCGAGATACTTTTGCCTGGATCCAGTGTACAGGAAGGGCTTGAAACGTGATGACGATGATGATGACCAGGATGGCGGCGGCGGCGTCTACGACATCGACAGCGACGACGATGACGACGACGACGGTGACAGCTCCACATGCAAGAAATCATCCACAACTATGCCAGATTCCGAAGCGTTGAACCCGCATTCCCGTGGCGTGAAGCATCAGCCCATTCACGACTTGGAATCTTTCTTTTGGGTTCTCTGCTGGTTATGCGTTTACCGTGACGGGCCCGCTCATGAGCGCAGCAACTGGGGCGTTTCCAATGATAGTGCCACGAAACTTCAGCAAGCTTTGGTTGACGTTTTCGAAACCACGGACCTGTTAAAATTCGCCGAGGCGAAACGTGGGCTAGTGAAGAACGAGGCCTTGTTCGAGACTACGCTCCTCAAGAACTTCACCGATTTTTGCGCCCCTCTTCGCCGCGAGATCCGCACGCTCTACACAGTGTTAGGTCGTGCATACAAGAACTCCAAACGGTTGAAGGAGTATCCTGTAGAGTCCCTCTACAGAAAATTCCTTCGACTCTTCGACGCCGCTCAAAAACGTTCCTCAATCGTCAAACACAACACGACTAACGCCGACTACATAGCTCACGAGGAAGCTGAGACGCATAGGCGCGAAACGCAGTTGGAAATATGGGCGACACCATCGTCTGACAAGAAACGAAAGCACATGGAGGATGAAGAACAAGGTTCGCGGTCTACTCCTGCTGACCACCCTGTAGATGCGCCCGACGTGTTTCCTCCCCGTAAGGCCCGACGACCAAACCACCCATCAGGACCCTGACATGCGCTCCATCTCGCCGGTTGGACGGTTGTATCGTGCTGTAGAGGACTGTGTGCTCTAAATGTGTACAGCATTATTTAGTATTGCCAGTGGTTGATTGTTATGATCTGATGAATAAAATGATGATTCTAGCGAGCGTGTGCATGGTACAGGGTTTCAATTTTGTGAGCTCAAACCCAGCGTACTCCGATTGCATCTGAGTTTGCCCTGATCGGAGACTGCCGCGCAATGAGTCCAATTGTTTCTTGTTTCTGCCTGTTTCTAGTCACAACCTTCACCGTCTTGCTTCCACCAACTCCCATTCCTTGCCCTCTTTCCTGTAGATACTTGCCATCATGTCGTGGTTCACTAGCCGTAGACGTTTGTCGGTACAGGCAGAAGTGCCCTGGCCTGGGTGGTTGGACGACGAAGCTGCGAAGGCTCTCACCGATCCCTCCAGTGACGACTCATACGCACTGAATCATGATGAACTGAAATGGGTTCATGTACAACCTTGGCTTTTGTCCAAAGGTTACGACCTCCGCCCGCGGTTCCGTCCAGGCTGGGTTCCTTCCTGGGGTCAATCAGGAGCTCCCCGGCGATCTCGCCACGAAGATGCGATCATCCATGGCGTATGTCGCGCATATCATTGCTTGTTTCTGAAGTATATCTCTCATTCTACTTCCCCGCACCTTGTCTGGTCCAGAACGTATATGCTCCAGTGGTCATGGATGCTGTTCGAAGAGCTGATGGACGGAGAGTCCTCATCAAGCGAGTATCGTTAGCTCATGGTGGCCGAGACGTCGCAATCCTCGAATATCTGGCTTCCAAGGGACGCGCGAGCGACCCACGAAATCATACCATCCCGCTCCTGGATGTTATTCGCACCCCCCCCTTCCGATGTCTTTTTTATGGTGTTTCCATTATTCAAAGATATCACGTTACCGGAGTTCGACACATTGGGCGAGGGCATAGACTTCATGGACCAGTCGTTGGAAGTATGTGCATTCGTATATCCCTGCTCATCGAGCGCTACTGATTACATCCCAATCTTACGCAGGGTCTCGTATTTCTGCATGAACATCGTGTTGCTCATAGGTGCGTACTGTTTGATCTACGACAGCAGGATATAATATAATGCTGCCCCAACCTGACTGGATTTTTCAGAGATTGCAGTATAACTAACATCGTTATGGATTCCAAGAAAATGTACCCTCGAGGATTACATGCGGACGCATCCCTGGACGCGCAGGGCCGAATGCTATCGGGCGCTCGCACGCGAACTCAGGCCGGCGGTGTGAAGTACTATTTCATCGACTTCGGTGAATCCATTCTATTTGCTGCCGACGAAGACGCACGGATAAAGGAACCCTCAAAGGCCAGTATACATGCTCCAGAAACTCGCGCAAACCAAATAATGCCGTACGATGCCTTCAAACCCGACATCTATACGCTTGGGAAAACTTTTCAGGAACAACTCATTGAGGTTCCCTTCTTTCACTCTTTATTGTCTTGTATCTTTGGGTTGACTCTTTCCTCTTTTCTACTCGGAGGGTAGGAGTTCGTGGGCGATTTCGGCGCGTTCAAGCCACTCATCGAAAGCATGATACAAATCAATCCCGACGAACGGCCGACCGCTGCTCAAGCCTTGGATCAATTGCGAACAATCTCTTCCGCATTTTCTCGCACAGACCGACACAGAAGAGCGCATTGGAAGCGTTATCATGATCCTTGGACAGCTCCTGTAGCGGATGCAGTCCATATGATCAGCGAAGTCCTGTGGGTCCTTCGAACGTGGAAGTGGTGAATTCGTTCTGAGTTTTCCATCGTCCTTGTATCACATCCTCTGCGACGCGGTGTTCATCCGTAACCATGCTCGCGCCCGTCTTTCACTTTAATATGCATTACTACGCTCTGGACGTATCTCTACTGTTATACGATACCCTGTCTCGCCGTTTGTTCTCCATCATTGCTTTCTTAGTGCATTATCGCTTTCCTTGTTTTATTTTTACAAATGTTATGATTTGATATATGCAATCAGGTTTTGCCTTCGGTTTATGACCGTCACAACCTGTTCCAGTAGAATTTGCGTCTACGTCGACGATGTACCTCAGCGGACCAGCGGCGGACGCTCGTATTGACTAAGACCGTGTCTCGCGTTCGTACTCGCAACTTCACTGCTCTTGTTCCATCATGGCATCTGACGTTCCTGAGCGAAAATGTGAAGTTCATGACGAATAGAATATGCCAACAACTAGCAAAAACACCCAATTAATGAAATACAGTACAATCCGCGCTCCTCAAATCTTACCCTTCCCCTCACAATCTAAACCCGAATCAAAGCTCATCTGACCTTCACGTCCTCGACGCTACTTCCCTCATCTCCTCTCGCACTTACACCATCACCCCCAATGATCCCGATCCCCTTTACCCCACCCCCGTTCTCATCGTTCTCCCGCGCCACTTCGGCGATATGGGCTTCCCGTTTATCGCGCCTGACGAAGAGGACGATGAGGGCTGTACCGACGATGTTGGCGGCCCAGAAGGCGGTGGTGACTTTGTATCCTAGTGGCTGGAAGAGGAGAGAGCAATATTTTAGATCGAGAAGAAGAGAGGAAAAGGTAAAGATGGGGAGGAGAACGAAGACATACGTAATGTGGTGCCTTCGAGGAGGGGAACAAGAGGTTGGGCACCCACGCGTTGAAGACATACGAAGCCTGCCCATCCACAACTGATATTAGTCTCATCATCTCCAAAACCGAACGACCTCGTCGCATAGATGACAGACTAAAAACATACCGTATTTAAGAACCCAACCGTGATCGCTCTCCCCTCCGCATTGCCCGACGTCAGCTCATTCGCCCAAGCTAACATCAACGCTCCCGTCGACGTGACCGTGAAATTTAAAAAGAAGCCCGCAAAGATCGCGTTCTTCGAAGCTGGCCATGAGGCGAGGATGGCGTTTCCGATGAGGGCGACCGTGCCGCCGAAGATGATGACGGGGTAGCGGGTGTTGAGAGCGTCGGAGACCCAGGAGTAGACTAGGGCCATGACGATTTGGAGGGCGTAGCCGCCGGTGGGGATGATGTTGATCAGGGTTACGTTGGCTGGATGGGTTTGAAGGATTTGAGGGGAAGGGGAGGAGGAGAAAGGTCAGATCGAGTGGGGAGTAGGTTACAGACAATATAAGACGTACTCTTCCAAGGGGCGGTAGCTTTGAGCCAGAGGTTCATGTACGCATATGAACTCAACCTGTGAAACAAAAGGGGGCATAATTCAATAGGTATCCTCAACCATACTCTTTGCGAATTAGGCTTACCCGAGTACGAAACAGGTATAAGGCACGAAGAACGCCCACGGGACCCAGCTCGAGAACCCTTTTTTGAACGTTTGCAGCGAGAATCCAGTAGGCGGTGCGCGTTTCATTTGTGCCATTCGCTCCTGGGCGATGTCGAGGTGCTTTTGGCGGAGCCACCAGCGAGCGCGGGGATTAGGCTTATTAGGGATATCTGGGATGAGGAAGAGGCCTGCAAAGGCGATGGGGACTGTAATTCAAACAAAACAGAATAGGGCTGTGAGAGTTAGGACGGAAGACGAATGATCGCTGAGAACGTACGAGAGATGACTCCATCCCTGCGTTTTCGAAACCAGGTGTTGTGTTAGACGCAGACGCAGACGTGGACGTGGATGAAGTAGATTTATAAGCACGTACATAATGAAAAGCCATTGCCATCCTGTCAAGCCACCTACTCCGTTCAAATTGGTGTGAACAGCAGCTTGCACTGATTTTGACCCGTGTGATCAGTGGAGTGCAAAGTATTCAGATAACGCATGTATGACTTACGATATCCGCTGAACTAGTCACACAGGGCAGGCGTGATTGATTGTCAGTATTTGATCTCTTTTGATTCCGGGACAAAATATTCACCATCGTTCCTGCAGCCGAAGTCGCTTGAACTAAAATAATTCACGCGAAGAGTCAGCTAGAACAAGACTGCGAGTGATATTTGGAGAACTCACAGATGACAGCACGTTTTCCGAGCTCACTTGGGCCATACCAGCTTCCAAGAACCCAGATCATTCCGGGGTAGGATGTGGCCTGAGTGCAGGGTGAGTACAAACACAAGCTAGAAGCATAAGAATGAGAGGTAGGGAGAGCACACCTCAGCCATTCCAATGAAGAAACGCAGCGCATATAGTGTTTCGACGTTCTTCGCAACGGAGCAGCACATGACGAGAACGGTCCATAGAATCTCGCCTATATCTCCGGTAAGTCCAAACGGTCGTCGATGAACGCAGGTAAAAGAGACGCACAAAATGGCAGCCAGATGGATGGAGAAATTTTGACCATGAGCAAAGTGCCGGGAAATTGACTGAACGAGCAAGTGTGAGTGAAACGAAGTCGCGGTACGAATGAAGGGCATCGCATACCCGATGACATAGCCGGCAGTGAACATGGAAAGAAGGGTGTTGTACTGGTTCCCAGTGAAGTCGAGGTCCTCCTGCATGCCGCTCACGTAACTGTGGCCCAAATTGAGTCAAGAGTCAAGGAAGATTTGGACGGGACACATACGCATTAGCGATGTTGGCCTGGTCGAGATATCTGGTATGCCCCAAATATCAGCATCTACAACACATAGAAAGCATCTTCGAACGTACTTGATGAAGTATCCCAGACATGCGATGACGAACAAATGCAGGTCGAGCCACTGCACGAACTTACGCTCATGTTCAGGCTTCTCGTCCCGATCCCAGACAATCCTCGAGATGCGACTCCCTAACGAGCGCTTTTCTGGCACGTTGTCAACTACGCTCATCGTGGCCTGGGTAGTTGTCGGAAGACTGGAGGAAGGAGTTCGGAAGTCCGGAAGGGAGGAGAGAACCTGCTATGGCGGGTCTCACATTCGAGTTTTCAAGGATATCGGACAGTGGTGAGAGCGGATGAGCACGCCATCGAATCCGGGCCATGACAAGGAAGCTAGAGGGAGGAAAAACCGACTATGCCGATGATAAGATTTCCAACACCGTAGATTGACTTGAACGGAGGTGGAGCAACCAAGATAGACAGCCCAACTTTGATTGTGTACATCGCGTTCCTGAAGCTTGCGGGAGGAAAAACCGGAACATACGAGCTGAGGTATCGTCACCCGTCATATAAATGGCGCAATTGTTGGCAATAATACCGGACATGTCGAGCAAGGCGAGACGCGCATTCGCGGTACTGGATGCAAAAAAAAATGGCCGAGCCGTCGCCAGTGGGAAGCCGCGGCGGGCTTTTACGGTAATTCCAAGGGGGTGCCTGAACTTCTTAGTGGCGGTGCTGCTTCGGCTTTGATAATGTTTTCGCTGAGTCAATGCAGCTGTCATTCTCTTACCATCTCGCGTTATCATATTATTCGGATTTTTGCTGGGGAAGGAACAGGATGGCTCTCCCGAGACCGATGTTTTTTGTGCCAACCTACTTATTCCATCAAAGTGCACCGACGTAGCTCTCCATAATCGCGTTCATCATGGCCCAGTCGTCCAACTCTAAGCTTCCTGGTATCCGTATCGCTATCGACCGTGGTGGAACCTTCTGTGATGTTTGGGCTTTCATTCCTCAGCATCTGTACCACGATCCTTCCACTTCAATTCTAGGAAACGCGGTCGTTATTCCCAGCAGCTTCGACTTGGATGGCGTACAGATCACCTTTAAGCTTCTCAGCGAGGATCCTCAGGCATATGATGATGCACCATCAGAGGGAATCAGGCGCGTACTCCAGATCGCACACGGCAAAGAGATTGAGAAGAATGGAAAGTTGGACACCGGTATCATAGGTGGGTGCCATATTCTTGATCTCCCGTATGCATGGACGCCCATACGCCGTTTCGCAGATTCCGTGCGCATGGGCACTACAGTCGCCACAAACGCGCTCCTGGTACGTTCATTACCGGTCTGGTATCGATATGAAACTCATGCATACGGCTGTATAGGAACGCAAAGGCGAGAAGATTGGTCTTGTTGTTACGAAAGGTTTTGCAGATTTGCTCGAGATTGGTGATCAGACACGCCCGGACCTGTTTGACTTGTCCATCTCCACTAAACCATCCTTGCTCTATTCGCGAGACAACGTGATCGAGGCTTCAGAGCGTGTTACCCCGGAAGGATGGACTCTCGATCCTCAAGGTCAGACTGTAGAAGGACTGCTTGCTGCGGCGAAGGAGACGGAGGAGGACGGCGAAGTGTTCATGGGTGTCAGCGGAGAAGTCGTGCGTGTGCTGGAAACGCTTGGTAGGCTAGGCGCATATCCTCGTTGTATTTGCGCTCATTCTTTGTAAAACAGACGAAAAGAAGATTGAGCAGGATTTGCAGGCCATGTATGAGCGAGGTATTCGCTCACTGGCCGTCTGTCTACTACACTCATGGACATATCCTGGTGCGACATACTCACCATGAACGACAATTTGAGTCACTTACCCGCCTTCACGTTATCCAGAACACGAGCAAATCATATCCGCAATAGCCACCCGAATCGGCTTCACCCATGTCTCGCTCTCCTCCTCCCTCTCACCCGCCATTAAAGCCGTACCCCGTGGCAACTCCGCCGCGCTCGATGCATACCTCAGCCCCATTCTTCGCCGCTACGTCGACTCCTTCAACAGCCATTTCGAAACCGGGAGAGCAGGCGACCGGACGGACTTTATGAAAAGCGATGGCGGTCTTGTGTCTGCTGATAAGTTCTCGGGATTGAGGGCCGTACTATCTGGTCCGGCGGGAGGTGTGGTTGGATGTGCTTTGACTGCATACAGCAAAAAGAGGGCAAGACCGGTTATTGGTTTCGATATGGTATGCTCTTGTTATCTTTTTATATCATGTGGCGGTGGCACCGTGAGGGCTGACTGTCCTGGTCGCGCTATGTGCAGGGTGGAACATCTACAGATGTCTCTCGTTACGCCGGGACATTCGATCTTGTATTTGAAACTGTTACCGCGGGAATCAAGGTCGCTTGCCCTCAGTTAGGTATCGAGACTGTCGCAGCGTAAGCTCCCTCTAAACGTACGTGGCTTCTCGCTGAACTTTTGATCTCCTATCTTCAATACAGCGGCGGTGGCTCTCGGTTGTTCTACAAGAACGGCCAATTTGTGGTCGGTCCTGAGTCCGTCGGTGCTCATCCTGGACCGGCTTGTTACCGCAAAGGTGGCGAGCTAGCAATCACGGATGCTAATGCAGTATTGGGACGACTTATTCCTAGTCAATTCCCTGGTAAGTCGTTCTCGTCACACTGTATCCGACGATGACTCCTCATCTGACCGATGTTCCAGCCATTTTTGTCAGTCTTGCCTCGTGAAAGCATGATGATTTTGTCTTACCTTTGACTATAGGGCCCCAATGCCGATGAGCCTTTGGACGTATCTGCGTCGGTACACAAATTCGAGGAGCTTACCGCCACTATCAACGCAGAAAGACCTGACGAGCCTTATACTCTTGAACAAGTAGCCGCAGGTTTTATTCGTGTCGCCAATGAGGGAATGAGGTGCGATTCTTTCTTTCTCGGTCCTACTGTATCAACGATCGCCAGGAGTCTCACTCACTGTGTATCCTGTTCTATCAAGTCGACCAATGCGTTCCGTGACCGAACATCGCGGTTTCAGTACCAGCAGTCACGATCTCTGCTGCTTTGGTGGCGCAGGTGGTCAACATGCCTGTGCTATCGCTTCCGGCCTCAATATCTCTACTGTCATCATCCCTCGCTTCTCCTCCATCCTCTCCGCCTTCGGCATCGCCTGTGCCGACATCAGTGCCGAGGCCGCCACTCCATTCTCTGCCACTCTCGACGATTCCGCCTCCGTGCACTTCCAAATCCAGGAGAGAGTCGATAAATTGAAGGCGGACGTGGTGAAACAGCTTGACGAACAGGGTGTAAAAAGAGACGATGTGGAGTTCGAAGTGACGGTGGGGGCGGGATATGACGGCTCGGACACGGTGCTTCAGATACCGTTCAAGGAGACGTTGAGGGAGGATTTCATTGCCGCGCATCTGAGAGAGACTTCCTTCTCCATGCCGAGGAAGGTACTGGTCTCGGGAGTGCGTGTCCAAGGTGTCGGCAAGTCGCTCAACGTCACGCCGCCTGACTTTTCGGAAGAGCTCGCAGCGGCTGAGGCTGCTGCGTCCAAGGCGTCGAGTGGTGGCGAGCCTCTTACAGTGCCCAAGGCGACGTCTACGATCTCGACATACTTTGATTTCGCGGACGGGGTTGGAAGGAGGGTCGATACGCCTGCATATACGTTGGGTGATGTGGAGACGGGCAGTTGGATCAAAGGTCCTGCAGTCATCAGCGATACGACGCAGACGATTGTGGTGGAGCCGAATGCTGAGGCGGTGGTGCTCAGCCAGCATGTAGTGTTGAAGATTAGGGATGAGAAGGTGGCGACAAAGAGTGACAAGGATGGAGAAGAGGTGTTGGTGGCGGATCCGATCACATTAGCTGTGTTTGGAAACCGATTCATGAGGTGCGTTCGAATATCGTCTTCCAACTAATCTTATTTTGATTGTGATTGATAAATGACGGGGTTGTTCAGCATTGCGGAACAGATGGGCCACACACTGCAGAGAACCTCTATCTCTGTTAGCATCAAGGTAAAATTCCGTTCATGCGATGCCATCTTCCCTAGCTGATCGTTTTTCTTCCGAACAGGAACGTCTCGATTTTTCTTGCTCCATTCACTCCACAGACGGTGCACTCGTCGCAAATGCGCCACATATCCCCGTTCATCTTGGATCGATGCAGTACGCTGTGCAGGCTCAGCATCAGCACTGGCTAGGCAAATTGAAGCCTGGTGATGTACTGCTCACGAATCATCGTAAGTCTCATTCACATCTGTGTAAATTATGTCGAGTTAATCATCATGTCCAGCGCAATGGGGAGGAACGCATCTACCTGACTTGACGGTCGTCACCCCCGTATTCGACCCTGCCGACCAGACGAAGGTTTTGTTCTATGTCGCCAGTCGAGGACATCACACAGATATGTGCGTTTTCTTCGAATTCTTTCTAAAGCAACTCCAGCTCTAACGGTCATACCATCTGATCTTTTGACAGTGGTGGAACGAGCGTTACGTCCATGAATCCGATCTCTAAGGAATTGTGGCAAGAAGGTCTTTCCGTCACGACCTTCAAACTCGTTTCTGAAGGCCACTTCGACGAAGATGGTGTCTGCGAACTATTCCGCAAGGCTGGTGACTACCCCGGTAGCAGTATGACCCGGCGGATAGATCATAACCTCACCGACCTCCACGCAGCCATCGCGGCGAACGTGAGGGGTATTGGGCTCGTCGAGGCGCTTTTCAAGGAGTTTGGGACGAGGAAAGTGTTGTTCTACATGAAGGAGATCCAGAGTCTGGCAGCGAGGACTGTGAAGGCTTTCTTCAAGGACGTGTATAGGAAATTCGAGGGGAGGGCATTACGTGCGAGGGATTTCGTGAGTACTCGGGATATCTTCGGCGTGAAAGTTTCTAGCTGATGTTCGACCACTGCAGTTCGATGATGGGACGGAGATTGTCATCGAAATTCGCATCGATCCTGAAGAAGGAACGGCTGTGTTCGACTGGACAGGGACGGGTCCTCAGTCATACAACTGTTTCAACTCGCCGATCTCTCTCAGCTATGCTGCTATTATCTATTGCCTGCGCTCTATGATCAATTGTGAGTATATCAACCAGGGTCGAAATGATCATTTTCGAAACGACGCTAATAGCAGATTGCAGCCGACATCCCAATGCCGCTGAATCAGGGTAAGTATGCTGACCTTCTCCCGCGACAGTCACAGGCGCTTATTGGTGTCTTTTTGTAGGTGTTCTTGACCCCGTTACCAACATCGTTCCAGAGGGAACCATCCTTAATCCGAGCGGTGTCGTCGCCATCTCTGGATCGACCATCTCATCTCAACGTCTTGTGGATGTCATCCTTCGGGCTTTCCACGCAGCGGCGGCTTCACAAGGGGACGCAAACTCCTTAGGTTTCGGCACCGGTGGCAAAGACGCGTACGGCAATGTAACACCTGGCTTTGCGTATGGGGAGGCGATCGGTGGCGGAAGTGGTACGTTTGCCGCCGTTCTACTTCTCTCTGGGCGCAATGTTCACCCAAAGACACAGGCGCTGGACCAGGATGGCATGGTTCACATGCGGTGTCGGTGGTACGTCCTAAACAGTTGTCATACCCCTTGTAACTCCCGTGCTGATAACGAAATGGCTTCTACCTCTCACTGAATTAGCACTCTACGAACACACGTCTAACCGATGTAGAGGTAGTCGAGGCGCGCTGCCCACTGCTCATCACACAATTCTCTATTAACAGGGGAAGTGGAGGTCGTGGTAAATGGAATGGTGGTAAGTTCGCAGTTCGTCACAGATTGATCGTGGATTGCTCAAAGAAGCTACATTCATATGTTTTAGGCGATGGATGCATTCGCGTATTCCGTGCACGTCAGCCAGTCAACTGTTCGATTGTCTCGCAACGCCGTGTTTTCGCACCGTTCGGACTCGAAGGTGGCGGCGACGGAGCGAAGGGGACGAACATTTGGTGTCGTACAGACCCAGTGGATGGATCATACACCGAAATTAGCTTGGGGAACAATGCGATGTTCGCACTAGGAAGGGGAGACAGCATCAGGGTTCAGACGCCTGCGGGTGGAGCATGGGGAAGCCAGAATGCATAGATGTCAGGCGAGTTTCTGATTGTCTTTTCCTCCGGGGTATTTATGAATCATATATGTTGGATTGAGTTTTCGAGATGTCTCGAATTTGTAACAGTTTGCAAAGTCTCTCAGTGGATCATGGCAGTTGTGCATGCTATAGGTCTTGCTTTCCGAAGCATTGGTTTTGGCGTGATGGACACATTTGTCTGAATGGTCTGACTGGTCACGCTTGACCTCTTCATGAGTAGCATTGCCGTTCTGTGGCTTTAGAGAGTAACAGAATGAACTGAGCTTCAGTTTGAATCTCGCGTATACAAATACATCGCCGTTGATCGGCCCTTCGCTGACCGCGTGTCAAGCACGGCCAAAATCAAAACCCGACTAGACCCAAAAACCTCCTTCACACTAACCTTCGGACACCACTTCTGATTTTTGTGTGTACCAGTCTACTAGCGCTCAGTTGTGAGGTTGTAATTGGTGACTCATTTTTCACAGGCCTTCCCGCCCTTCCCATATTGACCGACTTCGCTACTCTTCTTCACATCCAGGTTTTGTTCTTCGAGTGGAAGCTTTGACGCTCAGCACTCGGTGTGGAATTCTCTAAAATCGGACCAGCCGGAACATAGTGCTCTGATGTGCCGAAGTCTTCTTTGTAGGCGCTAGTCATTTAGGGTACAGAAGAAAGACGGTATATATAGTGTTAACACTTTAAGATTTGGTCGGAACTGGTCGATAAGGGACACGCAGCAGTGATCTACAACTCAATGGGAGGTCCGTGAAACCCGTACTTATCAACAAAGGCTATCCAGATTGCCCTGTGGCTCTTTGTTCCCCATCATTAGATTCCGGAGAACAAGCTTTACTCATTCCTTTTTACCTCCCTGCTCTCACTGCCTCTTGTCATGCTTCCCTTCCTCTTGGTATCTACTGCCTTGGCTTCTTTCGCCAATGCGCAGTTTTCCGTCCATCGACCAAAGAACATTAGCCAAGCAATATTCAGCGGGACACCACTAACCTCTGCGACAAGTACCCCCAGCGCCACCACTACAGGTTCGTTTTTCTATCGTATATTACGAGCGAAGTACAACACTGACATTCTTTGGACTGTCGTGCTCGTTGTATGTTCTCCATTCCTCGGATCTTTTGAGTAGGCTTAGCTACATTCGCTAGCGCATTGATCGTGGCGGAGGTTTTCGACCACGATAATGCATCGCAGGCATGTAGTACACATACTCAGTCAACAATTTGCTTGTCTAATTTATGTGTATAGATCATTGATCTCCAAGCAAATACCAGTCTGTACAACACATCAGCATATGCGATTTACGAGCACGGGCCACCATCGAAAGTGGCGTTGTTCAATTTGATGACGGACACCTCTGGGAGATCGGATTACGTTGCCACGGTCTCACGTCCCGGGGCCACCCTTCCTTCAAAGGTCAGGGTCAAGTGAGTAACTTCCCTGTATTGTCCCGAGACCGACGCCTGAAGTTTTTCCGTCATTCGAAGGTATTTGCAGCCATCCTCGATCCCAGACAAGGTCAATCGTAATTGGGCAAAAGAGGCATGTAATCTCTTAATGTTGAACAACACAATTTATGACATTTACTTTTCGCAGTCATTCAGTAAAGCCTTCGAGACCGTGGATTGCATCCAGGGAACACCGGACGTTCAAACCATACAATGTGATCAGACAAACAATTCTTGCGCTATCAAAGTTCCCGCCCCAAGCTTCGCCCTCGTTTTCCTCACAGATGATACAGGACACGAGAAAGCATCGACCTCGGGATACTTCGACCCGCTCGCGACCAGTAATGGTCATAAAAATATCGGTGACTCTAGGGGTAGCACGAGCCCTCTCTTGATGCACCAAGGTTCTAGTAGTACGATGGAACGCCACGCAGTGCCGTGGATAATCTGGTTACTCATGGGTGCTATCTTGGGTTGGTTAGCTGCTCTGAGGATTTACCAATGGCTATACTCACACGACTTCCGTACTGTCTGAGTTCTTTTCTCCTCGAGAGTCCCCGAGTGTCATCCCTCGTCATTACTCTCACGACTTTCTTGTCTTTGCCAGTGACCGCCGCTAAGTATGCTCACGATCTCAGTTGGTTGGACTAATATTGGACGTTGACTACCGTATATCTCGCATTGTATTGAATGTATAGTTTACTTTACCATTTTCTGCCATATCGCACCAATCGAGCGTCCAGTTTTGCAGTACTTACTTTGCATATCCTCCGGGACGGAGACCTCACGCCACACAAACATTAATACTCGGCTTTTGCCGGTTGACACAAGTTCGCTCATAATGGAACTCAAACTCTTCTTCGAATTCCTTGCTTCCCCTTTACAGCCTGTCCTGACAAGGACCCCGGCCTGCGAGTACTGGAGAGTTTCATTTTATGCACCTGCCCGACTCCGAATTTTCCCGCTACACCAAGATCACTGTATCTTCCTATAATGGTTCAGGTCTAGTGAGCCAAAAAATTGTTGTCCCCGTCGCCTGAATCACTAGTAGACGATCTCCCACGATCCCACACGCAGCGTTCCAGCCAAGACTTATCAACAATTATCTAGGTTAATCCTCAGGATATCGACAAGTTTCTGTTATCGCAGTTATCAGCCGACCGTCAGGCCCAAGGCATATCCAGTAAGTACTAGGCCTTGACTACGGCTGCTCTTTGCCTGTTCGTCTGCTGTCGAAAACTAGGCTTAGACTGGAGATGCTCCTGATATCCTATCGTTGAGCACCCTCCTTATATCATGAACATCGCCGCCAATCGCACCTCGGTGGCTGTGCCTCGAGTGTCGCCGATATGACAACTTGACGAAGTTGATGAGAAGAGAAGACTTACCCAGGTACACATTATTCGGCGGAACGGATACGGGCAATGCTTTTTTCCGAGATATCCCAAAGCCGTCCAGCATCGTCTTCATGCTCGATACATTGCGTCTCTTGTGACAATCGAGTACCAATATCTCAGGGCAGTGCATGCATCAGACAGCCCGTCGAGAAACATATCAGGTCGGACCTAGAAACAGAACCGAAGCTATGTTCACTGTTGACTCTATCCTGCCTCCTGAGTGGGAAGGTGCTTGATCCGCGAGGTGAGAGGCGATGGCAGATCAACGCGGGTTTTAGCGCCCGTCTTCCTGGTGTAAATATAGAACTGATCCTCTACTACGAGCCTCCTCGCCGGCCTCACCACTAGTGTCGACTGTTTGGCGGGCAGGGGAAATCTTGGCGAAGGGCCACACAGCTGTAATCTGTAACTTGATGGAGGCTCGATAAGTGCGCCCGCGTAAAGTGCATGCGGCAAAAACTGCCCGCATGGCTCACTGTCGGAGGCGAATATGCTTTATATATCATGGCGGTGTGCAAGCATACGATCGTGCTTCACCCTTGCCCCCCGACGACTTTGACCCTCTCCTGCGATGCTTTTCTTCTTTGTTTTGGCTGCCTTTATCTCTTTATCTGATGCTCAATTCTCTGTCTACCGCCCCAAGAATGCTGATCAAGTCATCTTTGATGGAAAATCTGTGACCTATACTACCTCAAGGACCACCACCGCCACCGCCACAGGTCCGTCTTTGTTTTATTTCTCTCGATAAATACACAGGTAGGAACTGATCTTTTGGGTCATGATTTTTCCCCCACTGAACAGGTCCAGCAGCTACGTTCACCAACGCTGCTGCCTACAACCAAGACACATTGCAAGCTCCAGCACTACCGGTTCCTGCCCCGGCGACCGAGTTCTCCATTCAATTGGTCGATGGCGGGATGACAGGCCTGTCTATCAAGCAGAATGGCGCCTTCTACGGATTCTCGGTGGAGATGTCGGTGGCGGAAAACGTTTGTGAGTGCCCGCTATCCTATCCTGAGCGCAGCGTTAGTACGGGAGCTATCCATGGACTGATACATTCATCAAAAACACTACTAGTGGGCCGCAACAGGTGGCTAATTCGCTTTACTCGTGTCTCGAAACGCGTTTGACACATCCGGATCCGTCTTAGTTCGCTACTTCAAGTACCATTTCTGAACCTTATGGCGAACATCCAGGAGCGGGTCGGATCAGTGCTCGTACGGGTCGGAGGGAACACTCAGGAGCAGGCAGCTATGGTGTCCAGCCTGCCGAATTCAACATCCGTTAGCATGAGCACCGGATCCCTGCAGTGGACACCAGATTTACTGTACACGATGGCAAATATATCGGCCCTGACAAACACACGGTGGCTTTTGGGTACGTTAGGCGCTCACCGTCGTAGAAATATTTTTCGCTGATCAGCATATTCTTTTATATTAGGTATACCGTGGTTCCAGGCCTCCCCGTTTGTGCTTGACATTGTCCACCAAGGAGAACAAATATTGGGAGACAAGGTCATAGGATATCAGGCGGCTAACGAGCCAGACCTCTACGCGCGCCGTGAGCGTTATTTGAATTCGTTTCATCGCTCTGACCTGACCGCATGCACCAAGATGGCAACAGACCAAGTGTAAGTCCGGTGGTGCTCAACCTCTTCCTCGATTTAGCCTCTCATGATTGAGTTTTTTTTCAGACGTACACCGCTCAGGACTACGTCAACGAGGTCGGCGCTTTGGTCGATCAGATCAGCACGGATTCGGCCATCCCAATGAAGAACAACCTTCTCGTTGCACCCAGCCTGGCGGGTAACTGGAATCTGAGCGCTATCTGGAACACGTCTTTCATCTCAACGTATAGCGATAGTCTCGCTCTGCTGTCCGTTGAGCAGTAGGTTCCGGCCCACCCTCTAGCGCTTTTCAATATTCTGATGCGTCATCGTTTACCATTAGCTATCCAGAGAGCGCCTGCGACACAGTGACCATACCCGTCGTTCCTCAAGATGCTTTCGCTCAATACCTCACCCATAGCTTCTCACAACAGCAAGTTGCGAAGTATCTTCCCTCTACGGCTCTTGCTCAGCAGTCCGACAAGCAGTTCTTAATGTCTGAAACGAATTCCGGATCTTGCGGAGGTTGGGCGGGCCTCTCAGATAGTTTCGGAGCGGCACTGTGGGCGCTGGATTACGGCCTTACTATGGCCTATAGCAACTTCACGGGCGCTTTGCTTCATGTCGGTGGCTTGAAGTACGTGCAATCTTGGTGAATCTTGTCCTTACGTTACTGACCATATCTTTTAGCTCCTTCTACAACCCATTCTTCAGTCCTCCTACTAACCAGTCGGTGAGTGGTGGATTATCGCCTTGTAATGCACAAAAGCTAAATCCCTTTCCCCCCTCGCTAGCATTATCGGCAATGGACTGTGGGCCCTGTGTATTACAGCGCCTTGATCATGGCGGAAATCTTGGGTCCTAGTAATGCATCACAGGTAGGCATTGTTCGTGTTCTCGTCAATGCTCTGAATGAAGTAACCTCGTGCAATAGGTTGTTGACCTCCAGGCCAATGCGAACTCGGACTATACACCAGGATATGCAATCTTTGAGAACGGGTCGCCGACCAAAGTAGCATTGTTCAACTTGATGACGGATCCCTCTGGTAATTCGGACTATACGGCTACGCTCTCTATCTCGGGTGCCACACTTCCTTCACAAGTCACGGTCAAGTATGCAACTTCTTTTTCTTTACGAGTGGTTTGAATCTCATCTCTTTATATTGTAGGTATCTGCGCTCGTCTTCGGTCTCCGACAAGGCTGGCTATACGTGGGCGAACCAGGTTTGCTCTTTCTCAACATCGGAATTACCATCCTCTGACAAGTCTTCTTCGCAGTCATTTGGTGACGCTCTCCAAGCCGATGGTCGCCTGCAAGGGACGCTCGACGTTCAAACCGTGCAATGCGACCAAACAAGCAATACTTGCGCCATTAAAGTTCCAGCTCCCAGCTTCGCTCTTGTTTTCCTCACAGATGACGCAGAAAGCGAAGCAACGCCGTCCGAGACCCTCACGTTCTCGACCAGTACGATTGCAACAGCGACCGCGGCGTATGTCGACCCGTCCGTGTTGGCGACGAGCAATGGACAATCCGGACTTGGTTTGGATGGTGAATACAAGGGGAGTACGAGCCCTGGCTCTGTGGATCATTTTAATTCTGCGGGACATGCAGTACCGTGGATGACTGGATTAATCATATCCGTTCTTTCGGGTCTGCTTGTTGTTTTGCGGACAATTTAGGAACGAACCTGCTTTACGATTTCTGTTACGTCTTATCTCTTCCTCATCTTCATCTGGGTATTGGGTATATCTGGATATTGGGTATCGTCGCTGCTTTTATGCCTTTTCACGGACTGTCGAGATGCTCACGGATACAATCAATTCATCGGACTATTTGTAATATTTGACGACATGGATTATCGGACGTTCGCATACTTACCCTTGTATAATTCATAATGAAGTTACAGTACTGCTTTCTGTACTACAAGTAATATCGTTTTTTACAAACAGTGGCTCTCCCTGTTCAGCGAGAACTTTCATTTGTGACCGAGAGCGAGAAGACAATCCTCAAGAGCAACCGCCACCGCCACAGATCATAAGTTCGAGCTCCGCTAGACTCAGATGTGGCACAGTCGACGGACAATGTTGACACGAACTTGATCCTTGCTTGCCCGGTCGAAGTCTCGTCCCCTCTGCCTTTAGAAGACCATAGGAACTGTGATCTGCAATTCCTGGATGTGTTCCTGTGCTTGAGCTTTGAGCGAGAGTCTGATTGTTATTTATCCCGATCTCTGCCATGACACGGACCTACGTATATTATCAATCCTCGTGCCAGTGATTGGCCCCACTGGCAGCCCAGGACGATCCCAATTACATTTCTTTCTATCAGCACTTCTAGTTGCCACCAGTTACCTAGGTTCATCTTGTGCCTATATTTACCTGGTGGTCTTCGTTCCTGAGCCTTCTGGCGAAATTGTCCCAGAGCCTCAGATATCGGAACTGCCGAACACCGCGACCGACACAAACTCGTTTGGCTTGCATCTAGCTTTGAAGGTGACTATCTAAACTCGTGATCTTGGTTCCTCGGACGGCGGCCGTGTTTCATCATGTCCCATCTTCACACTGAATAACAGCAGTCCGTTCTTGTCCATTATTCTATCGTACGTCCCATTGCTCTGTCATCCCTCGGGGTCCACCATGGACTGTCAAGTTTGCCTCATCTAAAACCAATCACATTGTTCGGCTGCGCCGTTGAGGAGCATGCTCTGAGTGCAAAGAATAGGTCTACGCTCAAAGCGCAGGGGTGCGGTTTGACTTGAACCCAACACTCGTGAGTAGTGTTCATTATTCTCTTCTTTATCAGAAAATCCACGGGAGGACAAGTGGTAAATCAGCCGTTGAGGACTATCAATGTCTCCCTGATTATCACCACGTCTGATGCACCGACCGATGCAGGACATATGAAAAGGCCCTTGTGGATGCGTTTGGATGGTACAACCTTCGTTTTCGCTCATCCTCCCGTCAAGCAAACATGTCCCGTTTCCCACCCCACACCGGTATGTGGCATTATCCTTCCATCATACTTCTAACTATGACCCTCGCAATGACCTTGTGATGTAGGCTTCAACTCCACAGAGACCATTCACAATGACACTTACGCATTCGTCGATCCTCTCGAGCCCGCCGGTACCCACAAATCACACTCCATCTTCATCACCGCGCCTCCAAAGGCTTAGGCCGTCGTGCTGCTATCTCATTTGCCCTCTGTGGCGTTTCGAAAATCGCGATCGGAGCTCGCTCTTCTCTTGATTCCCTCGAATCGAAAATCCTTGATGTGGCCACCAAAGCCGGCCATCCTGCGCCACAAGTTGTCAAGGTTCAACCTGATGTGCTCGATAAGGAGAGCGTCAAGAATGCCGCACAGAAGATAGAGAAGGAGTTCGGGCCCGGAGGAGTAGACATCTTGGTCAATAACGCAGGATGGTTGGAGACTTTTCACCTTATGGGCGACATTCACGTGGACGATTGGTGGTACACCTGGGAGATGAATGTCAAAGGGTTGTTTTTGGTGACGCAGGCGTTCTTGCCGTTGCTGTTGAAGAGCAAATAGAAGACGGTCGTGAATTTGAGCTCGATTTCAGCCCATTTGACGGCACCTGGTGTAGGTGCTGCCGCGCATGTATTTTTCCTTTAATCTGAAGAGACTAACGGTGTAATCACGATGACAGGCGTCAGGGTATCATTCGGGCAAGCTTGCCGTATTGCATGTGACGGAGTTCATGAACGTACGTCTTTGCCCACTCGTTTTTCGCCTAGCGACTCATTCTGTGTACAGGCTGATTACGGCGCGCAAGGCCTCCTGGCATATGCGGTCCATCCCGGAGCCGTACTCACCGACATGGGATTACACGCACCCACAGAGCTGCGACACTTGTTTATTGACACACCTGCATTATCTGGAGATTGTATCGCTTTCTTGACGCGAGAGAGGAGAGAATGGTTGGCTGGTCGTTATATCAGTTGTGAGCATCTTGATACTTGTGCCTTCCTTGCTCATAAAGGTCAGTTGTAACTCAGCTCTCGCCACACAGGTACTTGGGACATGGAAGAATTCCTTGCGAAGAAAGACGAGATTGTGGATGGCGATTTGAAGCTAAAGGTTCGGATGGTCGTATACAAGTCGTATAAGGTAGTTTTTTCAAGCTTGAGGAGCGGAATCATGCATGTAGTAGCCGTAGCTTGGCAACATATATTTTCTCGCTAGATTCAACCGCTGGAGAAGTGGCTCGAAATTCGATCATCTTGCTTGACATGCCCATCCACCCAGAGGAGGATGATTTCACGGTGGCCGTGATGTCATCGGAGAATAGCCGCCGGCCACGTGTGAGCAGCCCAATGAAGGATGATGTGAATCGAACTTGTAAAAGCGCTTGTAAGTAACTTAAAGAGCCATCACGACGTCACACCACATCGCACAGCGCTAGCGCACCTATAAAAGCCAAGTGGGGGCACAATCCTGCTTCATCTTTCATTATCTTCTATCTCCGACTTGACAAGTGGCCGGCGAACTTGGGCAAGCATGGCCAGGTGCGTTGTCGTAGATGAACCAAGTCCATGCAGTTCGGTGAATACTGACGAATGAATGGATTATGATATAGCAATCCAAATAGTGTCACTTCGCAGACCAACCTTCTCAAATCAACGCTAGAAAAGTCGACCTTCGAAGATGGTGTGAAGCCTGGCTCGACAGGAGATGCAGCTATACCATCGAGCACGAAACCACCATCCAATCCTGCTGCCGCTTACCCGACAAAGGATGGAACGTTATACGTGTCTAAACCCTTTCGGTCTACGTACTCGAAGAAGTTGAAAGCAGCAGTCACATTCGTGCCACGTACATCACACTTTGACATTGGGAATGAGATGTCGGGTACGAACGAATTCCGAGTGCGTGCTACACGTCATTTCATTCAAGCTATCACGCTGATAGGACACCATTCTTCAACTTGTTAGGGTTTCTTCACACTCTTTTGGATCTCCATCTTCCTCTTCACCGTCCGAACCTACGTCCGAAGTTATGAGACCAGCGGCTACGCTCTCAATCTCGGTTTCGCGACTATGTTCTCGAGAGATGCATTGACTCTTGCGCTCAGCGACGCCGTCCTCGTCCTCAGTACTGGTCTCTGCGTGCCATTCGCCAAAGCCCTCAAACGAGGATGGATCAACTATTATTCTTTCGGGATCATCATCCAGCACACTTTCCAGACCTTGGTATTGGCGATCGCCGTTACGTGGACGTTCAACAGGTCAGCGCCCTTCATATCAAAATTTGTTTCGACCTAAGCTTGATGCATCCTAGACAATGGCCATGGGTCCAGTCCGGCTTCTTGACTTTACATTCAATTGTGAGTCATCAGCTTTGTCCACTTGTTTCGCGGTGTTCAGCCTCTTTGCCTCTGCAATGTTTCAGACCATGATCATGAAGATGCACTCCTATTGTAATATTAACGGAAACCTCCAATCCGTCTATCAATCGCGGGAGAAACTTCTAACCAGCTTGCGCGAGGCAACGACTCGCGTAGGAGGTTGGGAAGCAGCCGTCGTCGCCGCCAAATCACACCGTGCAGAACTCGACGGAGCTCATCTCACCGACGACCCATCTACGCCCTTCGTCGGTACACCCATAATGCCCGAAGGAGTCGGCGCTCAACGCTCATATATCGATGCCAGCGACGCTAATGCTCTTCGTCGTCGACTCAATCACGCCGACAGCGCCGACGGTAAGGAATTTGGGGACACAGCCTCGAGAGCTTCCGATAGGTCTTCGTCGCCCGCTGCTACCGACGCGGACGAAAAGGATAAGAAGAGAAGACCAGACGCTGCATATGCGCTTGTCGACCATCCAGATCAGCAGATCGCTGATATGGCGAAGGATTATGTGGAATTGGATGGGGAGCTCGTCAGCACCGGGCCTGAGTACGTGAGGTGGCCAGAGAATGTGACGTTAAAGAACTTCGCGATGTACATGCTTATACCGACGCTATGCTACGAACTGGAGTATCCGAGGACGGAGAAGTGAGTGTATTCATGCTTTTGACCGGCATGTGTTCACATCCTTACCGCTGGTGTCGCCTCCCTCTAGGATTCGACCACTCTATGTGTTCGAAAAGACCACAGCGACGTTCGGAACGTTTGCTTTGCTCTACACAGTCACAGAGACGTTCATTTTGCCGATGACGCCAGGACCGGACAGCGACCAGTCATTTGCGAGAAGTCTTCTGGATTTGGCACTGCCATTCATGGTCGCTTACCTGTTGCTTTTCTATATTATCTTTGGTGTGTATATCCAAGCCCTCTAGTAGATCTGGCCCCTCAACCTGACTTATCTGGCACAGAGTGTATATGCAACGCGTTCGCGGAACTTTCTTAGTATGTCTATTCTCTTCTTCGACAATTTCCATCACCATCTCATGCCTCTGTGCAGCTTCGCCGACCGTCAATTCTACGAAGACTGGGTTCGCACTCCTTTTCTTCATGAATCTCTCGTTCGACCCTCCTGAACGTACCCTTCATTTGTCCATTACTGCATACGGATCCGGATTGACAGTGGAATTCAACATCCTGGGACGAATTCTCCCGCAAATGGAACAAGCCAGTGCACACATTCCTCCTCCGACACGTCTACGCCACGACGATCACGTCCTACCGGCTCTCTCGCTTCTGGGCGATGTTCGTTACCTTCTTACTCAGCGCTGCGGTGCACGAGCTGGTCATGGCAGTCGTTACACAGAAGATTCGGTATGTCTACCCGCTTGCCCTTAATTGTTATCACGAATTCCTCGATTTGTTGATTGGGTTTTGTTTTCAATTTTGTAATGGGTAATATAGAATGTACCTCTTCGTGATGCAACTGTTCCAGATTCCACTCATCGCCATCGGTCGACTCCCAGCCATCAAGCGAAACAAGCTCATGGGCAACGTCGTGTTCTGGATTGGACTCTACGCTGGCTTCCCCCTGCTTTGTGTCGCCTACGTCGCGTATTAGGAGCTCACGGGGAGAGTGGGATGGGAGTATCGAGATACAGCGGATCAATCTGGATCACATAGACGATTTCATGCATTTGGCTTGTGGATTTACCTTTTGGGCGGATGGGTGTCACATACTGGGCGGGCGGGGCGGGGTAACCCATATCACTATTCTTCACTTTACTGCTATTGTATATGACTTGGCTTACACGCTTACAGGTACATCTTTACTATAATAGCGGACATCTGGCATGCAAATATTTTCATCGTTCACCACTCAGAAACCTCCGAGCTATCCTTACGGACAAGCTTGCGAATGCGATCATGGCGCTGTCACGGTAGCTGTGTACATATCAATGCCTTGAAAATACTTATGCCCACTTTTGACCCTTGCATTTACGAGCCGTAGAGTGCCAGTGTATTGAGCTCATGTGCTCGTCGAAAACAAGTTGGGCCACTCTGGTGGCGTGGGAAGATGAACACGAATGTTCCAAGATTAATAATTCGTATCATACAAAGGTGGACTCCCGGTATCGTCAAGAAATGTGATACTCAAAAAAGAACACCACCTTAAACACCAAGAATGAAAGTCAGGGTCCATGATCACAACCGCCGCAGAGGCCATATCGCTCTCCGCGTACGACCGCCACTACATTTGCATGGGCACCGTCGGGCCAGCGCCCTGAATCGCCTGCACCAACAACGTCTCCGCCTCCTTTTCTACCTCCTTCACGGCCCCCGACCTCCCACCTTTCCATTTCGTCGGATACACGCCCGTGTCGAATTCAGGCACCAAGCCCTCCATGCTCAGCAGTCTCTCCAATTCAGGTACATGTGCCCTCTGGACACCGACGTTCGCCCCGCCCATTCCAGCGCTCCAAGCACGTAGTGCGAAGTTCCTCGCTTTGACGACGTTTCTTGACTCATCGAAGGCGTGGTGGAGGGCGGGATGTGCGAACAGATGAGGATAGTAGCGGCCGCTGATGAAGGTTAGAGGGACGACGACTTCGCTGCCTGGGGTGAGGATCGGTCGAAACTTGTAGCCTGGTGGCGGTGGAGGGAGGGGGTAGTAGTATCCATCTGATTTTGATGAAGAAAAGGTATCTTTCTTCGGTGAAGAGCTTCTTCGGGGAGCGCGGTTCGATTCAAGACCGGTAGAAGGGTCTGGAGGGTGGCCTGGAGGACCGGGGATTGAGGACAAGGGATCGGCACCCACGTTCATCGCTTCGACTATGGAAGTGCTCGTGTCACCGACAGAAACGGTAGGTGCTGGATTAGGAAATGGAGGGTATTGAGCGGATGGATCGGGAATGGTTCGAAGAGGAGTATTCAGGGACGGTGGGTTTTGAGGTTTTGAACCGCCTTGTTGCGATGGTTGAGCCGGGTGATTGAAGGAGAACTGTTCCACATAATCTTCGTCGGCGAGCTCGAACAACATGCCGCTAGCCCTACATTCCTTTTTCACCTCACCGTTCTCGCGTACAAGGTCCGCTACGAACACAGCTTGTAGCATCATGAATATACTTCTGTCGATGGCCCCCGCACCATTGGACGGATTTGTCTGGGAAGGACCCGAAGGCGGGAGTATGTTTGCACCTCCAAACGGTAAGATCTGCCGTCGTGAAGGTTTCAACCGAACTAGCTCGTCCGTCCAAAGCCTTTCAGCGCCCCACCAGAGTCCCTGGTAGCGAGTTTGCTTCTGTGGTATTTGCAGTGGAGGCATCTGCCCAGATGAAGGGGAGGTCGCAGATGCGGAATCGGTGAGGTGGTCCTCCTGGGAAAGACCGGACGGTATAGGAGGCGAAAAGGCATGAGAGGTATTCGCTCGGGATGCAAGAGCGGCAGCTAACAGAGCACTCTGTGCAGTCGTCATCTGTGTTGGAGGTGACATGGAGTTATGTTTCCCGGGAGCAGGGCTGTTTGGGACAGTAGGGGGCATTGAAGGATAAGGGTGCGGGGTATTTCCAGTCGAATGACGAGGGCCAGAGAAGCGAGGCTTGTACGTCCATTCGTCCGTCGGCGTCCATGTTTTTGCAATATTGTTTGCGATCTCGAGCGCGAACCAATAAGGAGCTGCCGCCATACGGAATCTGGCATCACGAGCGAGAACGGTGTCGGCGAGCGCGGTTTGAGCAAGAGGTTCGAATGCTTGAATGCTGGCTGGATCGCTGAGGAGTTGATCGATAGGAACAGTATGGAGAGCGTCTCGGACCGCGTTCGACGGGATGTAGACCGTGTATGGCAAAACATCATTGTCCGGAATATGGTACGTATGATTGGTGCCAACGGCCTTGATCTTGTAAACCGTGCTTTGACGAACAGTCCATTTACTTCCTTGCCGTTGCACAAGCCGATCCGTGCCTTCGTGTTTGACTGGGATATTCTGCGTTAGGTCCATCATCTCGACATCTGCACCTGAGGGTTGTGCATCGTTCGTGCCTCCGGCCGAGACCACTTCGGAACGCACGATCGTATCTTGAATCAGGCCAGGCCAAAATACGATGTTGCTCGTCGTAGAGTCGTGCCCATAGATTGGCGGATGAAGCTGGAACCATACAAGCTCGTCGTCCCTATGCCACCTCCTCAACGGCATCTCTAGCTCGGAGTACATGACCTGCAGGTCGGCATATCGTTCTGAGACCATCGGTTCCTGTGGCCCACTCGTCCTCTCTTTGCGCCCTTTGAGCGGTCTAGGTGCAGTGCGAACGACATGCGGTTGTGGTTGACGGGGAGTCTGCCGAGGGTTCCTGGCCCGCGGTATAGGTGGGGCTCGTAGTGGACGCATGGCCGATGGGGTTGGATTCGATGATCGCAGACCGAGGCTTTCTGTGACTTTCCGTTGAGGCGTCCCCGCACAGTATTTGCAGAAGCAGTTACTTCTGTCCATGGTGTCGTCTTGCATGAGCCACATTGCGTGGGGGATGAACTCCGGGATAGAGCGGAAGCGCGGGACATGAATCGAGCCTGTAGTGACGATGAGAGTCAGCGTACGAGAAAGGCAGTGCGATCTAAGTACGAAAAGGGTATGAAAAGTTCATGTGAAGTATCGAACATCCACAATTTCGGCGGCATCCAGTGTGGCCCCGCATTTATAGTCAGATATTTGCCCCGAGCACGAGCGAGATGCCTATAAAGTAAGCACAACTAACTAACCAATTAGATAGAGATCATGCCGAGGAGCAGACTCCTTCCCCTTGTTATGATCATAGAACTTGTAACCCTCCGGCCACTTTCTAAAAACATAGTTCTTGTCCGCTAAGAACGCAAAGAACGCAAACAAAAAAATGAGTTTCTGGACATCTGTAAGAAGACCTCAGGAGTGTTAACTGAGGAACATCACATACGTGGTAAACCAATCCTCTCCGCCACATGCTGCCCAATCTGCGTGCGCCAGTGTATGGACGCGCCTTCGTCATCCTCGATAATGCGGTGATAGTTCACGTGTCCTTCGTGGTCCACGACCTTCTTCGTATCATTTCTCCATTTCGTCGAGTCCCCGTCTGTGCGTGGAAAATCGAGAAACTCAGGGTTAGGTGGTAAGGTACGGTCTATGTGAGAGGCGCCATGACGTCCTCGACTGGCCATAGTTGAGCAACAACGAAGGCTTCCGACCACAAAGAAGACCGAGCCTTCACTAGCAAGTTTCAGAGATGCAACTCCAGAAGCAAAAAAGCGTTAAGATTTCGATCAAACAGACATAGAGAGTCGTGGAAGCCTACAGCCTAAGGTTGACTCGAGCTGCTAGATAATGACGGTGACTAGTTCTTCGCGCCACGCCGTCGGACAAGCGGTTCTCAATTCACGTCACGAGAGCCAAACAAGACCAAACAAGACCCCCCAATAAATTTGCAGTGTGGCACACGAATGCCTTCTTCAATCCTTCCTTTCAGTCTCTACTACAAGTTCACACAATGGATTCCTCTTTCCTTCTGTTCTTTTCTTGCCCGACGTCAGTTCATTGACCAGCCGGCCCGACCGACCCATTCGACTCAAACGCCGTGATATATCTACGCCCCGTGCAGCTTTACCCCTCCTGCCCCGGCGTTAAACTACGCGGCAAGAACGAAGATTTTTGCCCCAGCAGAACGTCTTTCCTGTTTCGCATCCACTTGGTTGCTCTTTGTTGGGCTTGACGCTTTGATTGGGGTGTACATCCGTTCGATTTTTGCTCCACCTTGTAACATGTACATATGATAATACAACGAGTAGAGCACCGGTTTCGATGCCACATATTCATCACCCCGTCCAGCAAGCAGGAGCTTCAGGCATCGAGGATTACTTACAAGAAATCATCCCGACTCTCAAAAGCGAACAGCTCATCCCATCCTAAAGACAAAATAAATAATAAAAAGACTTCTTCTGTTATTGTTATTCTACTTCCTCTTCTTTCTTCTTCTCCGAGAACTATACGACAACGAACAAACGACATCAACACTGAGTACTGAACACGCTACAAAACTCGAATGTCCACCATGTCTGTGAGGAAGCGTCAAAGAGCGAATGAGTGTAGGAGCGGTAGGGCAGGAAGTGGGACGGCATGGGCATGGGCATGGGCATGGGCGAGTAGAGCGCCGTGAATCGAAGGACATAGTAGGGGTCGTTGACTGGGGGGCTGTGATGGAATGACAAGTGCAAGAGGAAGAGGACGAAAAAGGGATGGCAGGAATGGAAAGGTCGTAGGCAGGGAAGAGAGGGAGGAAAGACCGATTGGTATCTAAGGGGTTTAGGAAAGCCGAAGAGAGGGTGGGACGGAAGGCGGGATGTATAGAAATTGATAGAAGTAGAACAGATACGGCGAGAACAGTGGCGCTGACAAGAATAAGGGACAGAAGGAAGAGAACCAAATGAAACAACAAGGAAAGGTGAAAGTAGGAGTGGGGAGCACCGCAGTGGGAAGTGTAAGTCCGCTGGCCCGAAACCCTTTCGTCACCCATCCAATCCATCTAAACACACGCCTAACAAGAATCGCACAAGTCCCATTTCTACTCCAGACCCGTCCTTATCATACAAAGCTTTTTCCGTTCAATCTCTTGTCCGTGACCTCCTGCCTTGTCTTCTCTTCTGCCTTATTATCCTATCCTATCGTCCAACCCACCCGCCCCCCATACGCATACGCCCAACCCACTTGCACACACATCTTCCCATGCCATGCCGCCCCGCAGCACTCGAACAGAAACCAATGACAATGACAGTGACCGACAGAGGAGGGTGAAGGTAGGAGAGGTCAAGACAGAGACAAAGGGGGTAATATATATATAAGAGCGGATGGAGCAGGCCAGTGATTGTGGTTGCGTGAAGTACAGTGCCTTGAATGAAACGAATGAACAGATATATCGACGATGAAAGAGAAGACAGAGAAAGCGCAATGCTGTGGGGTGGCAGTGGATGGTGGACTAGATGCGGCTGTGGGGGATGACGTCGAGAGGCTGGTGTGTGGCGTAAGTAGGGAAGGGAAAAGGGGCAGGAAGGAAGGGGTTCAAGGGTGATCCGATTATGCGGCGGTGTACAAGAATAAATTGTTCGTTGCCGCGATCTATACATACATGGAGGGTAGTCCAAGCCCAGATGTTGAGTAGAGGGTTAGTATAATGTCAGGGGACACGACGCACCGCGATCGTGTTCTCTTTCGGATGCCAGCTCGCATGCAGGATCTTCTTGTTGAAGTCCAATGTCTCCAGCTGCATGGCGTCTCTCAACCCACTCTTCATGCCATTCTTTGCTCCGATCTTGCTGTTCGGCGCCAGAGGACCACCGATCTTCTTCGCCTTGAACGCGGATTTGTCCGCCTGCAGCACCACGTCGTTGAGCGTGTCGACGTCGAATATCCGCAGGTAGTTGTGATACGATCCCGTGAGCACATGTCTATCCCAGCAAAACGATATCAACAACAACATTACGCCACGCCACACAATATAAACACCGCAAAATCCGACCAAAATAGTTTAGCAAGTAAAACAGAGAAGAAAAGACAGGGAGAATAACGCACCGATCGTCACCACTCCACGTACACTCGAACTTATCGAAGATACAGTCGTTCTCATACAAATCGCATAGCTTGCCCCTCAGATGATCGTGGATCGGGATGGTCTTTACGGGTCGCGACTCCATGTTGATGTCCCAGATCTTGAGATTGAGGTAGTCCCTCGAGAGGATGTACCGTCCGTCACGACTGAACTTGACGTCCGAGATGGATGAGATGATCTCAGAGAAGAATGACCGATTGGCGGGGTCCTCCTCCTCCTCGAACACTGGCATACGCAAAGCGCGACAAAACGTAAATGTTGGTCATGTTGGATATGATATGCGCACATGGTAGGGAAAGGGGCACGTACGTTTCGCGTGTCGATCGCACAATGCAGAGTCACGCATGTCGGCAAGTTTGATGTTCGATTTTGAACTCGAATACATGAAGAGATTGCACTGCTGTGGGTGGAATTCGGCGGCGGTGATAACCTCCGTTAGCTCCTCCATGTTCACAGGCTTGATGTCCACGATGTCTACAAACAACACGAAGAAACGCGGACGATTGCGTCAGCACAAAATCACGCCCTCTGACAACATACGAGCCGCGAGGATCGCAGAAGGACCACTCAGAGCGGTACGGAATAGGTGTGGGCTAGCAGGTCGGTGGAGTGCGTCTAAAAGACCACGTACTGAAGCTCCGATCACTGATGTTCAGGTTCCAGAGGTTTATCCTGAGATCGTCGGCAGAAATGAATGTCTCCTGGTCGGAATTGACGGCGATGGAATGGATGTGGTAGGCATGTGCGTTGGAGTAGACTTTGCGGGGTACGGCGGCGATGATGTTGTCTTGAACGTTCATGCGAGGTAGCCTGAGCTGATTCTTCAATGATGGTGGTGGCACCGCCCGCTGTCCGTCTGTCAGATTTGACTCTGAGACCACCCGGAGCGATTTCTCGAAGACCTTCCAGAGTTTGATGGTTTTATCTGTTTGTGATGGTGCAATGGATCCGAGTGCGGAAATGGGCCCAAACAGAGTCAACGGGACGGGGCGAGATGGAAAGGCTAGACGGGAGAGGATGGCAAAAATACGAACCGTTTGTCGATAGAAGAAAGTGAGCCTGGTTCTGCCGCTTGCACCATCTGATCTTATTGATCTTCTCCTCGATTTCGAGCGACTTGAGGTAGTCGAACTCTGGTTCGTGGGACTGGAACTCGGTGTAGAACTTGTACTCGCATGCCTTTTTCTGGAGGGAGAGTCCGTTTCAAGAAACAAGTGGACAGATAGCATGTGAGGATTAGAACGATATAATGCGAGCATGAATTGAGAGGAGGGCGTACAAGATGGGTGGTGTCAGCCACAGTGACATATCTGTTATGCAATCAGGATGAACGCACCTGCTCGTTCCGCTCAAAAAGAACTACACGACCTCCCTTGTCACCTGTTGCAAGATAGTTTCCCGTAGAGTCGAACTCGACGGTGGATATGATGTCGGCTACGCAATAATTAAGAGACGGGAGGATGAGCGGCGGTGCTTGATAAGCGGGCAGAGAGCACACGATGGATGTGGAGGCGCCGTGTGCCCGCAGAGGAAGAGAGGAGTAGCATACTAGGGGATGGCGCACCTTCTGTGATGTCCTCGACGTCGCCCTTGTCACCGAAACATTGGGCGAAACGCCAGCCTCCAGACGCGTCGGGATCCATGATGCTTTGGGTAGGGCTCGAGTGGGGTAGCGGGCTTGATGAGCTGATAGGACGAAGGGTATGTCAGACGGACGTTGTGGTCAAGAGGGAGAAGGGAAAGCACAGACTGTTTGTCGTTGGGTAGGGTGCGTCAAATGCCGTCGGAGTCGTGCGTTCGTCGACGTCGTGGGCGATGCCGGGCGTTGAGGTCGTGTTCGGTGGTGGTGAGCGATGTGGCGCGGCCCCTTGGCCGGAGACGGCGCGCCTTTGGCCTTGTTTGGCCTCGCGTCTCTCCTCCCGGCTTTCTCCCTTCAGCCATCTCTTCTCTCCTCCACGAACATCCACAAAGCCAAAGCCATGCCCATCGCACCCATCACAGGAAAGCTCAGGAAGCGCCTTTGGCTCGACCTCTCCACGTCTCTCGGCCTTGGCACAGCATGCGCATACTTCTTCTGGTCCGTCTTTTATTCTTCTTTTCGGGAAACATTATACTCATCCGCCCATACAGGTACAACGTCCATCTCAAGCGTGGTAAGCTCATGGTCCAAAACCGCGGGATGCAGTTCAACTGTTTCACTTCACTTATCTGACCACTTGCACGCATTCCACAGTCCAGCGCCAGGAGGAGTTCTACCTCGCCCTCGAGCGCAAGAAAGCCCTTGCATAGACATGCAGGAGTCATGATGGAATAGAACGAGGACCCGTTTGTTCTGCTGCATACCTATCCAAACCAATACATCTTTCTTTGCAGCCATCTCACCCAATGCGAGGCCTACACTGCCTTCGTCGTTACACGACCCCACCAATCTCGTGATATAGCCGCTCCGCCCCGTGCTGGCCGCGACCTGGTCTCGAACATGTCCATCATGACCGTCGACCGTCGGCGCAAGGTCTGGACATTATCCCAAGTCGCCTAATGCATGTGCGATTCCCATCCTCGTTGATGTGCTCGCCAACCTCGTTTGTAGATTGTGGTGGCAGGTCGACCATAGAACGAGCCATCTTATCGCCCACTGGTTGTCTCTCGAGATGTCCTCACGGCTATGGCTTCAATCGGTACTAGTCATCATCACCACTGGAACTCCGAGCGTAGCGGGAATGAGAGACCACCTCTAGCTCGGCATGCTCAGAGAATACATCTTCAGCTGCACATCCTGCTTCGCCAGTTACTATTTCTCACAAAGTGCCAAATCTCCAAACTGTTCAAAACTCAGCACACCCTTGCGGTCAACAGCTCAATTGGGAGTGAGAGCCTTTCCGGAGCATGGACGTTGAGGGCTAAAACTGATATTATCATTAAGTGAGAGATGTAGCAGATCAGCGGAAAAGCCGTTGTATATCCTGAGAGCCGCTTGGGCGTTGGTGGTCTAGCTCATTCTGTACAACTTGTAGACCATCGCTCACAGTAGTTTTGTTGAGTTATTCTGGTCCGGAGTTCCGTCGGAGGAAAGGAAGATATAGTTGACCGGCTGTCCCCCGTTGTCCTCCAGAACTTATTAGACAGGTACCCGTCTCTCTTTCGCCCATCTTGAGCATCGTTTTTGGCCTCTCAAGACTTCGATGAACTCGTCTTCTCGCATTCCGTGTATCCTGCAACCTCCGCCCCATCGCTACATCGCTCTGGTCAATATGCCCGGCAAAGCTCCGCCATGGTATCTTCCCGAAACCCCGATGCTCTTGTAGTCGACTGTCGACAACAGGTCACATTCCTCGTCGGAATTTGAGCTCTCGACGTCCAGACTCCAGAGCTGTCCTCTTGCTCCTCACGAGGCTTCGAGGGCCGACTCAGACGGCCCCATGACCGTCGATGAGGGTCACGGCCGTCGGTTCGTTCTTCAGGTCCCGAGTTCTATAAAGCAGGGGAGCCCTGCATCGGCTTCGACGCCCTGCTTCGACCTGGACTTTTGCAGATAGTCCACGGGTTATTGATAATTTGATCAATCCGGACGTTCGAACTCACGATGAAGCCCGTACGAAACAACATAACGGCCCCTCTTCGACTGGTATCAGATGTACTCCTTCTGTCGGGTGGGATTACCTCTGTGTGTGGACACTCGCAAACGCGCACTGTATCTTTGCTGTTCGAGAACGACGGAAATTGGACGGTGAGTAATCGAGCTCCATACGATTATCCTTCCTCAGACCTCCACCGCTCTTTCCGATAATATGATTACTGACCTCAGTCCTCTATTTGAACGGGATTATATGTAGAGATTCGCGGATGTACCCAGCGCGTTGTACTATTACGAACCCGTGTCCTTCTCTGAAGCGACATCTATCTGTGAAGCGAGCAACGAGACGCTCTTGGGCTCCGACCTTCTACCGTAGTGAGTTCAAATCACCATTATTATTTGCATCCAGTCCGCACTGCACTTTTATCGACATGGTCGTATTGACCGACATACATCGCATCGTCAGTTTTTCGAACCAGTTCTCCTACAAAAAGTACCTAGGCGAAATCGACTCGACCACGAAAATCTGGGTGTCCGACAACTCCAGCCAGACCGAACCCGTGGCACATGCCCCTCTTGACGATATGCTCGTACAATCGCGCGGGGATAAGCACTCTGAAGCAGCGAAACATCCCGTCCTCTGCACAAACTCCCCACCGCTCACATCCCAAGTCGACACGAATTTCTCGTCTGAGGAGATTTATCCGCGCACTACGATCGAGTCGGATGGGGTAACTTTTACTGGGCATGTTTTTTTTTTTTTCAGTTTCATCATTTCCGAGAGGGAGAGGGAGATCTAATGCGAGCGTGCGATGTGTAGGACTCGAGATCACCTTTCGTTCCGGTTCATGGGTATACCGTACGCGAAGCCGCCTACTGGCGAGCTGAGGTTCAGATACTCGGAGGCGTCGAACGTAACGGATGTGGATGCAACAGGATGTAAGTTGGTTATTTACCTCCCTCTTCAACCCGGTATTCATGGCTACTAACGACAACATCATTTCTGGTAGTTGGACCTGCATGCCCTCAATTCGGATATTTCAACGGAAATGATTATGGGCTTATGCCGTGGGGCAACAGCGAGGACTGGTGCGTACCAAGTCTCGTTCTCGTTAATATGTTCTCTAAGCTGAACATCTTTTTGTTCGGTGGAAAAGTCTGTTCTTGAACGTCTATACGAGCTATATACCTTCTAGCTCAGACGTTCATGGGAATCAAACTTCTCTTAAACCCGTGTTGTTCTGGATCCATGGTGGCGTAGGTTCTATCCCGTTCTTCCCGTCGCTAACTTCCTATCTCCAAACTTCTCATACATTTCGTTTTACGGAATGATAGGGGGCAACACAAGGCACCGGTGCAGATGCGACCTTCGACGGTGGCCCGCTAGTCTCCCGCACAGACGCCGTCGTCGTCACCATCAACTACCGCCTCAACATTCTCGGTCTCCTCGCTCTCAACGACACCACTTCCTCAAACTCAACAACAACATCATCCGCAGCAGTAACAGGCAACTACGCCCTCTCCGACAAAATTCTTGCCTTGAAATGGGTTCGACGTCACATCGCTGCCTTCGGAGGCGATCCGAACAAGGTGATGATATTCGGCCAGAGCGCGGGAGGGTGGGGCGTTGTCGATTTGTTGATGACGGAGAAAACGGAGGAGACGGGCGTGGAGGGATTGTGGTCTAGTGCGATTATTCAGAGTGGAGGGGCGAGTGTGATACAGAGTTTGGATGAGGCGGCGGAGACGATATGTGAGTTCGCCGCGCTACCTTCTCTTGCACGGCTATCCCGCATGTCTACTGACATGCATTCCTGTGGTTTGTTTTGATTGTTTGGTCAAGTGCCCTATATCGACCCGCTGTGCCCGAGCGCCGTACCGGAAGAGCGTCTTTCATGCCTCCAATCGCTCGACCTTGACACGCTCCTCAATATCACGCAGAACGTCACCTCCTGGCGCACGTCTGCTGACGGCGTGTACAGGTCGACGTATGCTGTCGATCAGGCCAAATTGGGACCTGACGCTGTGAATAGCGTGCCTCTGTTGTCGGGGTACATGCCAGAGGAGGGACAGTCGTAAGTCGCTTTTCTACTTGCTATCATAGGTGGAAAAGTCAGGACTAAAACTCGTGATTGTGGCTATGTTGTGACATAGATTACTCGGGACGACCGTCTCGCCGAACTCTACAGCCTCGAATTTCACGACGATGTTGGATCTCACTGTGGGCGAAGCTGTGGCGGAGAATGTCACGGCGTCGGGGCTGTGGAACATCACCGATGCCTTTACTTCCTGTGAGCATGAATACAAACCTAGACACTGTGGATATAGAGACTGAAACGGTTTACATAGACAATGCGACGGTCGACGTCTACAGTGACTACCTTCTTACCTGCGATAACGAGGATCTTATTACGTCGGCAGCGGCGAGCAAAGCGTTCCCGGATATGTTCGTTCCTTCATTTATCGTGTCACCGTTTTCATTTCCTTTTTGCTCACACTTCACTTCTTTTCTATATGGTTAGATATGTCTATCAGATGCAACGAGGTTTCGCGCTCTCCTACTACAATCCCTACGGCCTCTGCTCTTTCCCTGTTGGCGAGCCCCAGCCATATTACAGATGTCACTCAAGCGATCTCCACGAGGTAGGTCGTCCTACCCCTTTCTCAATAGTAAACAGAAACAGTCTTAACCAAACCTCTAAAACCAAACTTTGAAAGGTCTTCGGAACCTACCATATTTTCAACCAAACCGCGCGTGAGCCTCAGGACGTCTACTACACGAACCTCATCCAAGACATGTGGGCCTCCTTCGCGCGCACGGGCAATCCGAACCCAGATGTCGCGTACCTCCGTGCTAGGGGATACAATAGCACGTTGGCTATATTCAGCAATTCGACGGAGTCGGAAGGTCAAGCTCAAGGGTGGAAGTGGCCGAAGTTCGAGGAGGAGAGTGCTGTTGTGGCCGAGTTGCAGTGGCCGATATTGGGGAATGGGACGAGGGTAGGGATGCCGGACGCTGAGAGATGCAAAGTCATTCTTGGGGAGGACTGAAGGGAGCCAGGAGCCGTCGCTCATGCTGCCGGTGAGAACGTGGCGATGAGATTGACGCCGACGTTGTACATTATTTTCCATCTATGGGTACGTTTTCAGAGCGCCAAATGCGGGTATACGAGGTCTATTGGCTACGGCTTTTTGGAAGATGCGTACTTCGAATTCGCGTGGCACCGCTTTTTTATGTAACTCCCCAATGTCCGCTCAAGTTGAACCTACTTACGCCACCCTATTTGGCGCCACATATTCATTATTCCATTCCATGCCAAGTTATAGCTAGGATGATCCGTGCCGATAGAATGTGACCGGCGGTTCTGCCCAGAGGACGGTTGGTATGTGACCAGAAGCTGGATGGAGTCGTCAAGGAGAGGGTCGAGAATTCCTCAGGTGTATCTTTGTTGACGAAGGCTCAACGAGCAGCCTGAGGCAAGGCAACGTTTATTCGAGATGCTGAGGAACTGTCCCCTTCCAGTGTAAAGAACGGAATAATTTGTGCCATGTACATTGTCCATAGAGTGCGATCCAAAAGGACATCAATACGAGGAAAGCTGTGCCACGTCGGAGGCAAACATCACCGCCTGGTCCCGCGACGTGCGCGACGATGTTTCCCGTGACGTCGGAATATTTAGATGCCCGTTTGAGCCACAAACGGTTGTCTCGCGTTCGTCTCTCACCATCCACTGCTTCAGGTGCGTACTTTTCGGACACAATCGCAGGAGTACTTTGCTTTTCTAGACAATTGATGGAGAGCCGATCTTATCAATGTTCCTGGGCGAACGGCTGCGCTGGGTCATCCTTCCAAGTCGACCATCCTTTCCAGGCGACGGACAATGCACTGAGACAAGAACGCGAAATAATCTCCTTCAAGTTGGAGCCCCTATATGAATAGTGAGACACTCGCCTCCGAAATGCAACTGCCTCGTCAGGCTCCATACGTCAGTCCGGATCCCAACACGGTCACTGCTATTTGTTCGGGAGATCGAAGGTGGGGCTCTGCCAGTATAAGAAGGGGCCATTTGCCAAATGTCAAGTCCTAAACTCCACTATCCCCCGAGCTCCAAATACTTCACGTCATCATTGGCACAGACCTTTTTCTTGAACACTATTCTTCACGACCCTTCACGGTTCTTCATTCGCAACACATAACAAACATTCATACACCCCACTGCCGTGCCGCTCTTCAAGCCTCAGTTTACACGACTCCCCATCTCAACCCAAACATACTTCATCTGAGACCCGTGCCACCTATCATGGACATCTCTCCAATATCCGCTCCTCCGAATGTCGCCGAGGAAACTGTGACAAACTCGATCACGTCGCACACGTTAGCTTATAAGCAGGAGGACATCGAGAGGAGGCACACGATCAGAAAGATGAAGTCTTCATCCAATCTTCATGATATCTTCCGTAGAGGAGAGGGTGGTTGCAGAAGAGGGCCGACATCGCAAGTGCGCTCGGCCGCGTCCTATACCAGTTTATAGGGGGGCTCCATATCGAATGAAGATGGAGGGTTGGGGTCCTTTAGAGCAAGATGGACAATGTTCATGGTAAGTATGGCTCAATGACGGGGTATCAAGCATGCTTATGTGGAGTTGGCAGGACGCTGTGATGGATTTTATGTACTGTTACGACTTCTTATGCACAGGGCCACATCAATATGCGGTCGCGACGAATATCATTATGACTATTGGACAAGAATTGTATCAATGCACGTTTTCAGCAGTTGCTGCACATCTGTAGAACAATAATTATAAACCCGCACTGTTGTACAAAGGACGTTGTTCGTTCCCGTGACAGATCTTCTACGCTTCATACGCTTCAGTCAAATGGAGTTAATCCTCGAACAGAGGTTTGAAATCCTATAGGATCAACACGCATAAGTCATGAACAAAGGACCGCCGCAGATCTAGGCCCTCGTACCTTGTTACCATCAAGACTCTGCGTGGGACCTAGCTCATCTAACATCTCCAAATCACTCTCTGACTCAGTCTCACTCCCCGAATCCGAGACTTTGACACCCGCGCCACCGCCACCATCCCGTGGCGCCAACAGCGCCTCCTCCAGCGTGACGCCTACCTCTTCCCCTTCCTCTTCCATCATCGCGAGAAACTCTTCGGCGTCCATATTTTCAACACCCAGCCCGGAAGCGCGCAATGCCTCCGCGTCCGCCTGACTCATTTGCGAGCTTGGGAGGAAAAGTGGCTCTCGCTCTTGTTCAAACTGAGATCCGGTCCTCGCCTGAGAAAAGTGGAAACCGTTGGACTGTTGAGACTGCTGCCGAGGCACAATGGATGGAGGAGGCATAGATCCGTACGGCGCTCGACTGAGCTGTGAGGTTTGTGACTGGTGTTGCTGCTGCTGTTGACGCGCAAACTCGGCGGCGTCGGTCCGTTGTACAGCTTTCATGGGCGGTCGTCGCCTCTCGGATGCGGGAGTGCGAGGCGCCATGTTACGATTTCGTTCAGGGGACTCTTCTCGGACTCTCTTACGCATTTGGGAAGACGAGCCTGATGCGGTGGTCCCGCGCGATTGCTGTGTGCTGTTGGCGCCGTTTCCTCCAGGAGGAACACCTGGGACCTGGCTTGTGGAGACGACGAACAGGCTTTCGGAACTGTCTTCCTCGACGTCCACAAAGAGAGGCGCAGCAGGTTCGGTAAAACGGAGATTGAGCGCCAGCGACATAGATTCTGCATATGCTATGGTTGCCTGAATAGACGGAGAAATATTAGATTAGCCAGACACGATGCTAGGGATATGGTTCATGGGTTGCCTCACGTTGAACTCTCGCAGGTGAAATGCGATGGACGTGGGAGGCGCTGATACCTCGTACATATCGAATTCCTCTGCACTCATTGTAAGTTCTGTGGTCAATTGGCCACCTCCTGCAACCAATAATTCCGTCAGCAATATGCACGGAAACAACCGTACCGCGATGGGTTGGGTGACCGCAGGCCACCCGTACCTTTCAAGTCCACCGATGTCTCTAAGCTCCTTACTCTAACTTCTGACTCGTCGAAGACCCATGTCAGCTGCGGATCAGTTTTCGCACTCTTCGTACTGGGGAAATGATCGATCATGTCCTTCAGGGCTTTGGGACCTATGGTCATCCGAGACTCCGTGGGATCATCAGGCGCATTCGGCGCGAGAAGCGACGTGGGCGTGAGCAAGAGTAACCGGTGCGTCTTCACGATTCCTGTGCAAACGACAAACCCGATAGGCGTTAAGCCAGGCTCAACCCATTTCTGGACTAAGCAGCGAAAAAGAAGAGTGGGAGATAAAGGCTACTCCTCTCTTACCATGTTTGCAATGCAACCGGATGATGAGTTTGCTCTCAAGGCTATCTTTGTCCTCGTCGTCGTCTTGGCTCGGACCATCTGCCGACCCTTCCACGATGGATAGATCGCATCGTTCAACCGTTTTCTCTATAGCACGATGTCGCAGGATCGAGAGGAAGGACTAAGATTAGCGCCAGACGAAGTTTTGATGTGAGTTTGAGCTCTCGAAGACACGAAGAAAACAGCCGTTCGTGTCAACTCAAATGGAAAGTCCCAACCTTGGTCAACAGCTGACCCGTAACTGACTTGACCTCCTCGATTTCTTCCGCCGCGTATGGTCCGGGGTTCGTCCTTTTCTCACCGCCGTCAATGCTAAACTTGGCGAAAAACAGCTTGCTGTACTGAAACCGACAATATGCCGACATTGACGAATTTGTCGCTGAGAGTGTGATTCCATCGTGCGACGCATAAATCGTGAGGTCGTCGCCGTATTTAGAAAGACAGGTAAGGGCTCGGGTGAATGCTGGAGTAATTCTGAATTGTTAGGTGGCACTGTGCGAGATACGACAAGAGCATGCGTCCTACGCTTCAGAGCAGTCGCGTCAAGGGTTGCCTGCATGGTTACTTGGCAAATGGTATGTGATGGCCTGGAGACTTTCGTGATCATGAGTATCTCATCCGGTGCGACGCATCGTTCCCAAGAACTCAAGGTTTGCGCTACGCACGTACGTTGTAGCGCCACAAGTACACCGGCTATAGACTAGTAGTTTACTGGGAGAGAACGAGAACTTCTGAATCATTATGAAGGCTCAATGCTGATGCGTTGTTGCTTACCGTCTCTATTCACCGAACACAAGGAATCTCTTGTGGACGCCGCGCGATGAGAACGAACGGAGCCACAACAGAGGTAATTCGCCGATGACCGTGTGGAGTAGAACGCGTCGAATTTTAAATGATCGCAAGCGAGACGCGAAGCGCGTCTGTCACACTCAGGTCACTGTGACATATCGTGACGCTGCTTTCCTTTCCACGTATACAGTCACACTAATTATAGCACCTGTCACTCAACGTCCTCAACAACGCTCACGCACATCAATCCGACCATGGAGTCCTCAGAACTTTACAATGTCAAGCAGCAATTCTTTCTTGGTACGGTCCACTGCGGCTCGGCTTGTTCGTCTTCTGACCTAGTTGATAGGAGCGTTCAAAACACTAGCGGACTTGCCACTGCCAGAGGCAGAGTCAGAGGATTACATCCCTATCCTGTTCTACAAAGCTCGCGCGCTCATCGCTCTAGGAGATTCAACCGCTGTTTCGTCTCTGATTCCGACAGACTCCGAAAACCTTGCATTAAAATCTGTCGCTGCGCTAGCGAAGTACACATCAGGGGCAGATGCCTCTGACGCAGCCTTGGAGGAGCTGAGAGACCTCGCGGTCGAAATTGAGGGAGATGACGCTGACGCCACCGATCGTGAGAAGGGGTGGGTTCGTGTTGTCGCTGGGACTGCATTTGCACGTGCAAGCGAGGTGGAGGAGGCTTTGGAGACCCTTGGTGTCGCTTCAAGCACGGAGAATCTCGAAGCGTACGTCTCTGCCAGTTCATCCTGTCCTTCTCATGGGAGCCTTGTGGTATATTTATGTTCAAACTGTCCTTTATCTTCCTTCTATATTGTTTCACACACAGAGTCGCAGTCATTGTTCAGATATATTTATCCATCCACCGGCCTGATCTTGCTCGGAAGGAGTTCGAACGCGCGAAGCAGTGGGCTGAAGACGATCTCCTGTTGCAGCTTATCGAGGCTTCTATCGGTCTCGCGACTGGTAAAGATGGCTACTCGGATTGCAATTCTTTCTACACCGAGCAGCTGGCGAACCCTTCACTTTCCTCGCCACACCTCCTCACAGCGCGTGGCGTCACACGTCTCCTACGCGGTGAGATCCCGGAAGCGAAGTCTGATTTCGAGGAGGCCGTGTCGCAACAGGGAGGCCATGAGGATGCGGAGACATTGGCTGCAAGTGTGGTCGCTGCAGGGCTTGGTGGTGGGAAAAAGACCGATGCTGAGCAATTGTGGAGGTAAGCAAACGCTCTTTGTCTGCCCAATTCTCTCACTCCATCGGTATGCTGACCATCTTTGAATCATGCACGCTTAGTCGATTGGCAACGACTTTCCCCACTCATCCATTGGTCGTCGACGTCAATTCGAAGGCTGACTTGTTTGACGAACTTGCAGCTAAGTTCGACATCCCACCTCTCGCTGTTCCTACCACCGCGTAGGGTCATGAGGATTTGTCTTGCGTCATGTTTATCACACGGACTCGTGCAATATTCATGGATCAGAAGGACCGGTGACGTTACGGTTTTCAAGCTTTACCGTTTAGCAGGTCAATCTTCGAAGCTTCAAGCTTCAGGACTTTAAAGCTCTATGGTCATCTTATTGAGGCCTTACACGGATGCTGCGCGAAATTATGAACCCTAACGCCAACGCTTCACGCGGAGTGTCCGAAGTCATCGTGTTTGAGCTCATGATGCTAAGGTTTCTTATCGAGGATGCAAGCGACAAAGTCATGCTTCATTAATTGTTCCCAGTGGCGCCAACGGTACCGCAATCTCGTTGCGAACAACAAGCAAGTCCTATCGTCGCAAATCAGCATCGGGCTCATATGTTGCGGCTCGCGTGCCATGGCGCCCGTAAGGCTGCCCAGCAAATATGATCATGGCAGGCGGTGGGAAAGACAAGGACAAAGATGGTATAAGCCAACTTTCTTCTCCATTTTCTCGACTCCGCGACTTATGATCGTGGGCGACGCTCCGGCTTAGCGTAGACCCAAAGGCACGAGGAGATGCAGAATGCAAACGGAAGACTATTTGACAAAAAATGACGAGCGCACGTAGTAGGCGCATGCGTGAAGCGGCAGGGGCTTGGGAAAAGGAAGAACGGGGAAGTGGTAAGAATAGATAGGCATGGCTCTCACCCGATATGGAACAGGGCGCTTGAGCAGCTCCAGTTTTACCACAGTGGCAGGTGTTGACCGTTGAGACGGACGCCTGCTTCCCCTCCGTAAACGAGAGGCTCGCAGTTCGGAACGGAAGGATATCTTGTTGTTTCCGAACGTCCTGTCGCAATGCTGAGCAACACCTGTGGGAAAGCAATTAAGCCATGGGGTCGTCTCAGGCGAAGCAGAACAGGGTTAGTGACGACGGATGGACCTCAGTTGCAGCCCCGAGGGAGAGACCTTGGAGCGAGCGGTGGACGCGGGAATCGTCGCCATTCTGCTGATTCTGCCCAGTCCAGCTCACTGGAGGATGTTTACTACTAGGACATATGGACAAGGTTTGCAAGAATCAAGAATTCAATAGTGACGCTGTGAAGATCACTCGACAAATGCAGGACCATCAAGGCAGAGGGCTGTACGATACCCTCGCGCTCTATTCTCGGAATAGCACTTGCTGGCAAGACAGGCAGCGAAAAGCAGGACGAACAAGCTCGAGTGAGGGGCGATGTGTGCGATTACGCTTCATCGGAGCCGTCGTTGGTTCCTTGGGACAGGGATAGTTGCGATCTAGTAGTGCGACGTGACGTGGTCGCGCGAAAAGGCGGTATCTGGCAGTACAGCGGTATTGCAGTTGAAAACCGAGGCATGGGAGCGAGTCAAGTATTATAGGCGCGCGGCTAGGCTGGGCCAGATCAGAGAACAAAGGCGGAGACAGTGGGGACTGTACTAGCTCAGAAGATAGGCTTCTGTAGGTTCACGAGTCCAACCTTGAGAAAATACTGGGCATAAAAAGTATGTTGATTGCGGTAGCAGCAGAGAAGACAGCTCAGGCCAACAGAAGCGGGCGGTCCCTCGAGACGCTGAAGTTTTGGGTGCCCCAAGGAGAGATGTACCGTCAGCATCGTGCGACAGCTTGGGAAAGAATGGTGATGCATATGGCATACCGACCTCCAAGACATCAGGGCTGTCTAAAGCAGTGGGAGTGGGAGCGTGTCGCTGTAGCAGCGGGATTCGGTGACAATTATTTCATCGTAACCAGATTTGATGGTGTTGAGTATTGTTAATAGGGGTAACAAGGAGACGAATAACTGCGGCGTCGACGACCCGTAGTTCTGAGGAAAGCAGGATTCGGTCGGTTTTGCCTGTGTGCACGATGGGTCGCACAACTAGCCGTATGGGAGCGTTCGTGAGAGTCAGTTTTAGGGGCAAGCGCCTTGCCGACAAGTTCATCAGGAGCAGAAAATGAACTGAGAACCGGTTGGTAGGGTCAGACAGGCAAAATCCTATGCATCTCCAGTGAGGTGACGCAGGAGCTAGGGCAGCTGATATCGCTCCAAGCATGAATTCAAGTGACCGACATTTGTATGCGAGTTATGCCGGATATCTTGGGAGATTCTAAGGAAGGAGACCGGTCAATTGTGGAGATTCGTGGCAAAGTGCAAAAGAGAAGACAGTTCAGTTGAAAGCCTGCAGCGGGGAAGACCGCTGACGACGTGAAGGGAAGTAGTTACGTAAGCCTGTTGCCTCCGTTGCTTGAACGGTGTTGAGTAGCACGTCGACCACCACAACACGGACGCGTACACCACAGCTACGGTTGCCCTGGTGTATCAGGTCTAATTTCAGGATTCGCTCTTCGGCTTGCGTCCTCGACCTTCGCAGGAACGTTGACAGGTTCTCGGGGTCTTAGATTACGTAATCGACGCGTGCTTTTTCGCGTGCTACTCGGGCTACACAAATGCTCTGCTGAGTTCTAGCTCTACTGTTTTTGGGGCTACACTCCCTCAGTAAAATAGTAGAAATGCCGCAAAAATTTATGAAGGCTTGTACAATGATGTAGATAATTTGAGGGCTTAGTGCACAATTATCCAACCTAATATAGGTTCATAAAACAGCCAAACACTGGTCTGTACTGCTGTACCACACCCAGAGCTCCTGCTGCTCATCTCTTTACAAACCAGAGTGTGTGTTAAATATTAATGGGAGCCATTCAGAACCTTTTGGTACTATACAGTATTGTTATGGGTCATAATAGGTTGTACACTCAATAGTGCAGTGTGTGACCTCGCCGAGGTGGGGAACACTAACGGCCAGCCAGAAACACACAGAGACGAAACAGGCTGAAGTTGTCTCTGTTGAAGATCAGAAACATAGTTAGATGTGGAGAGAATCTCAAAGCATAATCTAGTCAAGCCCGTGAGGGCGAGTCTTATATACTGTACCATTTGAATCGGTT